>NC_051181.1:67749655-68097155 GCF_013339695.2 Rhipicephalus sanguineus | reverse complement strand
ACGGCCGCATATACAATGAGGCTCTGCAGCAAACGACCTCACGAAGCCGCCGACGAGGTGACTACCTTGGGGCGAAGAGCCTCATTAAGGTTCGCTGCCGTATTTTCCTCGCCGGAGTTAAATTTGGCGCGCACCTCGTCGGACGCAGCATCACGGCAGCGGCACGCATCGCCATCGTAATGTCGCGCTCCGAATCTCATAATACGTTTTGAGGGCCCAGAAATGCTGCAGTGACGGCTTATAATGACGCAAGAACGTATATATATTAAGACAAAAGAATGCCGATGTCACAACATTTGAATTGCCGGGTCTACAATGGCACGCAAGAGAACGGGAGGAACGATGGGATTAAATGAACTGGATGTATGTACATGCCGTACGTAATTCGAAAAACTAGGCCGACCGACACTTGTGAAACACAAATAACAAAATTTTATAGAATTTTATGGAATTTTATGACGCTCGAAACTGTCAGGCTTATAAAACAGCGTTGAAAATTCGCTAAAATATCATCTGCTATAAGCACAATGGGCTAACCAGAGGGTGCTACGAGGCTCTCATTTATCAGCTCAGTTTCGCCGACGTCGCTTGACAGATTTACGAAGACAGCGAGGCAACATTAAAAGACACGCAAACACGCTTCAAGGTTCATCGTTCGTGTCACGCAGCGCATGCGCAATTTCAGATGAGGGCACACCCCTGCCAAGTGACAATAAGTTCGGTTTGCGTCCACCCTTGCGCTCAATAGGCTATGCGTTTCATGGTGCAGGGGAAAGGGCCAGCGCACGACTGTTTCACGAATACATTCAAGCGCCACCGCGTTGGACTGTAAACATTGCCGTTTTGTACATGTAAGAACTAAGTTCACGGTACCACAGTGAACTTTTTTTTAGTTCACTGTGGTACCGTTCACGCATCAAAAGTAACTCTCGCAGCGATGCAATCGTGCTTCACGACTTTGTTATTTTGACGTCGCTGCATAGTAAAGTGAAAATCTATAGTGTACTAGAATAACATCACGCTGTATGAAAAGGCATCAGCGTAAAAACCCAAGATGGCGGCCTCCGTGATTCGAAAATTAAATAATTTAATTTTAGAATCACGGGTGCCACCATCGTGGGCATTTACTCGAATATGCCTTTTCAGTTTTCTATAGAGTGAAGTAAGATTAACAAGGTCATGAAACGCAGAATGCATACCAGTAACAGTTTCCATGCGCATCGACGATGTCTTTACATAGGCTATATACGAAGCTGTACGAACACGTTGAAATGACCCCGCCTAGCGCATTCTTTATTGTTTTGCTTGCGCAGACTTGCTGCGCAATGCAAATGAAGTTACCGTGGCACTCAATTCCTATATACCACAATGCAACACGTATACAGCCGCGCATTTACCCGCGTAGCACGCTCGTTTTCCGGTTGCTTACACAGTCGGGAAACAGTGAATGAAGTCGATCTCTACGCGTGGCCATAATCGATAGCGACGCGGGTACACAACGTGGCTATATCCGAATTCGCTGTAACGCAATCGCATACGATGCGCGTTCGTTATTCCGCGACGTTTCCTTCTTTTGCTGCAACGAGAGCCTACCAGCCGTTCCACGAACGGCTAGAATGCAGCAGATATCAGCAGCAGCAGCAGCAGCAGCAGCAGCAGCAGCAGCAGCAGCAGCAGCAGAGCTTCTTAAAATTCGGTCGGTCTCTCAATGGTGTCTCTTATCTATGATGCACAAACGGCCGGAAAGAGAAGCCGTTTCGATACCGCAGTTCTATGCAGTACACACTGCACGCGCCCTTCGTTAGTGCGTCGAAAACGCACAGTACAAGAAGCGAACTTCAAAACGCAGGGCTCTCCAGGAATTCATTTTTTGTATCACCGAGACGGCGTAACCAAAAGTGAAAGCTAATACTCCGTTTCTTGCAAGATAAAAACTAGTCGAAGGGCGCACTCGCCACTAATCGATTAATGAATGTCCAGCGAACCGGCTCTCGTTTCGTTTCCTCCCACTCTTTCTCTTCCCCAGCACTTTCATTCACTTACGTCTTGCTCTTCTTCCGAATGCAGATCCTTTAAAGCGTGCGCATTCGCATTCTGCAGACGCTGAGACTCCGTTCACAACGCGGAACCATCTTCAATTGCGTTCTCCAAGTTTGCGCGCAGTGTTGCCATGCAATTACACTCCAAGCGCCCCCGATAACGTCCACGCTAAGCAGCGCGCTGCAGAAATCTCTTATGCAAATGTATACAGAAGGCAACATCGATATCGGCAGTAGAAGACGAGCGCCTTGCGCTAATCAGCGGGAATTTTAATTCCTTACGAGCGGTTTCCTGTTACTCAATATTTCGCGTGAACAAACAGACATTAACGAAGCTTTTGCGCTGCGGAAACTTCGTGAGAGCCTTCAGAAGACCACTTTTCGGTGTTGTTGGAAACAAAGGACAAAAAGAGTGGAGGGGCGGGGGGGGGGGGGGGGTGAAAGAAGGACTGTGTCCTTATATTTATTTCATACTAAGTACGTATTTTGACCAGAAATCTTTGAAAGCGCTCATATAAACATGAAGGCAGCCCTGCGCAGCTTCTCGATCGATGCGCGCACAGTCCTCTTACTGCTTTTAAAGTGGTTTCGATTTTCACATGAACGTGGGCCATGTCAATAAGGAAATGCTTTAACTTTTTTTACAAATGTAGGCAACGTTGTTTGACTGGTTAGGGCATAAAAGCATTAGTAGTGTAATCGAGTACAGTTTCCCGCAAGACTGAGTGAAGGAAAATTTAGCGCTGCGATTGCTCCTTGAATCCGAGATTGATGCTGCATAAACATGAAGGCTTCGACCCGCATCGTATACTCGCGGTCAACTTTTCTTGGCACTGAAGGAAAGGCTACGGGGGCGGAGCTACTGCACATGTACTGCTCCGCGAAGTAGTCCGGTTCGGAGCGCGTTTCGAATTTAGTTTTGGTTTGTGAACCTTCCGTATCTCCTGTGACGGCCATTTGATTATTCGAGCGGCCGTCGCAGGCTTAGACAGCCATTTGTTAGTGAAATTCGTCACAAGCTCCCTCGGCGAATCGTCGGAAAAGTTGGAGGGTGACGAGCGCTCACCTGAAGACGCAGACGCCATTTTGACTGTTCAGGTACACGTAAAAGGTGCGACGTTTTTCGCAGGTGCAAAAACGCGAAATGACACTGCATAAAGAAAAGCAGATATAAATATCTCCTTGGTGCGCGCTGACCCTCTTTTCAAACAGCGCCCCGTAGAAAATAAAGTAATGTTGTTTTTTTTATTCTCGCGCAGAAAACACGGACGCAATTGCGGGACTATATTCTTCAGCGGTAGCACACGCGTAGTTCGGCTTTCTAGCCTTCCCTTCATTGCCAAGAAAAGTTGTCCGCGAGTATAGTACATGAAGCTTCAAACATTGCTTTGACGTTGTTTTTTTTTTTGTATTAGACGCAATATCTTGCCACAATTTCCATCCACCATAATACGCACCTTTTTAGAACAAAGCCAGGTAAATTAGTCGCTGGCCATATGTGTGATCGTTTGCGAATTATACGAGTTGCGATGACATATAACATAGTCAATTTCTCAGATAACAAAACCATTGAAGCCATATGATCGAGGAATAAGGCAAATGCAAATGTACTGAATTTATTAACAGATTTAAAATGATGGTGCGGTGGATGTTGTAAAACATGGCGAAAATGTACAAATGGCACATGCGTAGTCTGACCGCCATTAAAATGCTGGCTGAACAGCCGCACTTGGAAGTTTCCCAGAAGATTCATCGTACTTTGGGTAACAGTGCAACTTAACACGGTCTAAAGAAGGAAGAACACACGACACACGTTCTGTTACCGCGACCCGCCAGCGTCACGGTAACAGAACGATCGCAGTGCCAAGCTTTCGTGATTACTTCCTTCTTTTGTTCGTGCTTAGTTGCGCTGTTACCCAAAGTACGATTAACTAAACCAGCTCGACCACGTCGCTGTCTTTTTCCTAGCTGACGACTGCCATAATGATGATCCTTACTTCCCTTTGAAACGAAGCAGTGAGAATAGCCACCGACTTTGGTTCTATCAATTTATTCTGCGCTTTTTCCCGCCACTACTCTAAACGTCTCCTACTTATCCTACTTATAGCGTCCACACCTCAACCGCTGACCACTTATAACGTCCGTTAGCTTGCATCGCAGCGCCTCTGAGGTGTGGACGCCTTTATCGGGTCTTGCTGTATGAATATCGTGCATTACCACGTTCCCAGCATCCCGACTTTGCTTGCCGCAAAAAACGTGCCTAAAGCGCCACCAGAATTCTTCGAATAATATTTTTAAGACTACGCCATGGTTGTACATGTCTTGTTCCTCGCGTACTCTCTCCGTTCACGTTATGAAGCGCTGAAGTTTGCGAGAGAATGAAAGTTGCCTGCTGAGTGAATCGGTTTACGGATATTTTATCTTTCTCGGCGCAAGAGAAGGCTCTCACAAGAGCACGCCAGACGCACGTTGCTAGTTGATAATGAAAGGCGACTGAAGCAGGCCACCTGCGCACGGTACGTAATGAGATGCGCGAAACACACAAGCGCTGCCGGTTGGAACGCACCGTCGCAATGTGGTGCACATCACACGTCACGGTGTCTTCCAATGCGGAACGCACGCTCGGGAGCAGCGCGCGAAGCCCACAGGGACGCAGAGCGGTAACGCGGTTGGTGCAACTGCTAGTCGTGACATCATGAAGACAAGCTGGCGATGCTATTAGTATTCAGTAAAAGAGGTGGCCATAACCTTAGCGGAATACAATTAAGGTAATAGCGCACAACGGAAAGAGAGAGAGAAGAGCATGCCAGTGACATGCAAGATTTTGAAGTTTATGAATATTACATGGCGTATAAGATAGTAGCAGCGAAGGAAAGCCTGGAATTTGGTCAATTAATATGCGACAGAATAAGTATGGATAGATATCGATACCCGCTTGAGTTAAGCCAACACAACGGATCGACCGATTGACAAGATTCAGGAATATAATCCAGGAGAATTTCTTTCGGCGTCGCACGTGGTGTATATGATGACTGATTCAGTGTAAGACTACTAGAGTATGGTACTATACACTAAATTAAGTGCTGCCATTGAGAAACGTCCGGGACCGTGTAGTATAAGGCAGAGATCCCTTAAACCCATTGATCTCCAGACGGAGTATGGGCGCAACTAAATTGCAGCAAGAAAAAAAAAAGCCGGCAGATCCCACGCATTGTGGGAATCGACGTAATGCGAAGCAGCCAGCAAAGAGCTGCATACATCGCCTTGTATGTCATTGAGGAAAATGCAGGAAAGAAGATGATTCTTAAGGGCTCGTTTTCATTGTTAGACATAATAATTATGAGAACTAACAGACAATAACGCCAAGGAAAGTATAGGGGGTGTTATGTGTAGTATTTAGAATATAAATGTGAAGAAAGTAAAGTGGACGAAAAGATAACCTGCCGCCGGCAGGGACCGAATGCGTGTCATGGTTTTCATGTTAACTCCTACTATTTATGTTCGTCACACAGTAACGTCGCGCAATACCAACTTTGGGGTCGATCAAGCTAGAGAAACGGCCGCCAGCGCCCCATGAGCGTGGCACGCAAGTCATGCTGTACATGACATACGTGTCATGACTTTCATGTTAACTCGTGTTAATTATGTTCCTCACACGGTCACGTTGCAAGATACCAATTCCGGGGTAGATCAAGCTAGCGAAACGGCCGCCAGCGCGCCATGATCGAGGCATGTAAGTCATGCTGTACATGACATGCGTGTCATTATTTTCATGTTAACTCGTGTTATTATGTGCGTCACACAGTCACGTCGCGCAATACCAATATCGGGGTAGATCAAGCTAGCGAAACGGCCGCCAGCGCCCCATGAGCGTGGCACGTAAGTCATGCTGTACATGACATGCGTGTCATGATTTTCATGTTAACTCGTGTTAATTATGTTCCTCACACGGTCACGTTGCAAGATACCAATTCCGGGGTAGATCAAGCTAGCGAAACGGCCGCCAGCGCGCCATGATCGAGGCATGTAAGTCATGCTGTACATGACATGCGTGTCATGATTTTCATGTTAACTCGTGTTTTTTATGTTCGTCACACAGTCACGTCGCGCAATACCAACTTTGGGGTCGATCAAGCTAGAGAAACGGCCGCCAGCGCCCCATGAGCGTGGCACGCAAGTCATGCTGTACATGACATACGTGTCATGACTTTCATGTTAACTCGTGTTAATTATGTTCCTCACACGGTCACGTTGCAAGATACCAATTCCGGGGTAGATCAAGCTAGCGAAACGGCCGCCAGCGCGCCATGATCGAGGCATGTAAGTCATGCTGTACATGACATGCGTGTCATTATTTTCATGTTAACTCGTGTTATTATGTGCGTCACACAGTCACGTCGCGCAATACCAATATCGGGGTAGATCAAGCTAGAGAAACGGCCGCCAGCGCCCCATGAGCGTGGCACGCAAGTCATGCTGTACATGACATACGTGTCATGACTTTCATGTTAACTCGTGTTAATTATGTTCCTCACACGGTCACGTTGCAAGATACCAATTCCGGGGTAGATCAAGCTAGCGAAACGGCCACCAGCGCGCCATGATCGAGGCATGTATGTCATGCTGTACATGACATGCGTGTCATTATTTTCATGTTAACTCGTGTTATTATGTGCGTCACACAGTCACGTCGCGCAATACCAACTTTGGGGTCGATCAAGCTAGAGAAACGGCCGCCAGCGCCCCATGAGCGTGGCACGCAAGTCATGCTGTACATGACATACGTGTCATGACTTTCATGTTAACTCGTGTTAATTATGTTCCTCACACGGTCACGTTGCAAGATACCAATTCCGGGGTAGATCAAGCTAGCGAAACGGCCGCCAGCGCGCCATGATCGAGGCATGTAAGTCATGCTGTACATGACATGCGTGTCATTATTTTCATGTTAACTCGTGTTATTATGTGCGTCACACAGTCACGTCGCGCAATACCAATATCGGGGTAGATCAAGCTAGCGAAACGGCCGCCAGCGCGCCATGATCGAGGCATGTAAGTCATGCTGTACATGACATGCGTGTCATGATTTTCATGTTAACTCGTGTTTTTATGTTCGTCACACAGTCACGTCGCGCAATACCAATTTCGGGGTAGAGCAAGCTAGCGAAACGGCCGCCAGCGCTCCGTGAGCGTGGCACGTAAGTCATGCTGTACATGACATGCGTGTCATGATTTTCATGTTAACTCGTGTTATTTGTGTTCGTTACACAGTCACGTCACGCAATACCAATTTCGGGGTAGATCAAGCTAGCGGAACCGCCGCCAGCGCCCCATGAGCGTGGCATGTAAGTCATGCTGTACATGACATGCGTGTCATGATTTTCATGTTAACTCGCGTCATTTATGTTCGTAACACAGTCACGTCACAGGATACCAATTTTGGTGTATATAAATCTAGCGAAACCGCCGCCAGCGCCCCATGAGCGTGGCACGTAAGTCATGCTCTACATGACATGCGTGTCATGATTTTCATGTTAACCCGTGTTATTTATGTTCGTTACACAGTCACGTCGCGCAATACCAATTTCGGGGTAGATCAAGCTAGCGAAGCCGCCGCCAGCGCCCCATGAGCGTGGCACGTAAGTCATGCTGTACATGACATGCGAGTCATGATTGTCATGTTAACTCGTGTTTTTATGTTCGTCACACAGTCACGTCGCGCAAAACCAATTCCGAGGTAGATCGATCAAGCTAGCGAAACCGCCACCAGCGCCCCATGAGCGTGGCACGTAAGTCATGCTGTACATGACATGCGTGTCATGATTTTCATGTTAACTCGTGTTATTTGTGTTCGTTACACAGTCACGTCACGCAATACCAATTTCGGGGTAGATCAAGCTAGCGGAACCGCCGCCAGCGCCCCATGAGCGTGGCATGTAAGTCATGCTGTACATGACATGCGTGTCATGATTTTCATGTTAACTCGCGTCATTTATGTTCGTTACACAGTCACGTCACAGGATACCAATTTTGGTGTATATAAATCTAGCGAAACCGCCGCCAGCGCCCCATGAGCGTGGCACGTAAGTCATGCTCTACATGACATGCGTGTCATGATTTTCATGTTAACCCGTGTTATTTATGTTCGTTACACAGTCACGTCGCGCAATACCAATTTCGGGGTAGATCAAGCTAGCGAAGCCGCCGCCAGCGCCCCATGAGCGTGGCACGTAAGTCATGCTGTACATGACATGCGAGTCATGATTGTCATGTTAACTCGTGTTTTTATGTTCGTCACACAGTCACGTCGCGCAAAACCAATTCCGAGGTAGATCGATCAAGCTAGCGAAACCGCCACCAGCGCCCCATGAGCGTGGCACGTAAGTCATGCTCTACATGACATGCGTGTCATGATTTCATGTTAACCCGTGTTATTTATGTTCGTTACACAGTCACGTCGCGCAATACCAATTTCGGGGTAGATCAAGCTAGCGAAGCCGCCGCCAGCGCCCCATGAGCGTGGCACGTAAGTCATGCTGTACATGACATGCGAGTCATGATTGTCATGTTAACTCGTGTTTTTATGTTCGTCACACAGTCACGTCGCGCAAAACCAATTCCGAGGTAGATCGATCAAGCTAGCGAAACCGCCGCCAGCGCCCCATGAGCGTGGCACGTAAGTCATGCTGTACATGACATGCGTGTCATGATTGTCATGTTAACTCGTGTTTTTATGTTCGTCACACAGTCACGTCGCGCAATACCAATTTCGGGGTAGATCAAGCTAGCGAAACTGCCGCCAGCGCTCCATGAGCGTGGCACGTAAGTCATGCTGTACATGACATGCGTGTCATGATTTTCATGTTAACTCGCGTCATTTATGTTCGTTACACAGTCACGTCACAGGATACCAATTTTGGTGTATATAAATCTAGCGAAACCGCCGCCAGCGCCCCATGAGCGTGGCACGTAAGTCATGCTCTACATGACATGCGTGTCATGATTTTCATGTTAACCCGTGTTATTTATGTTCGTTACACAGTCACGTCGCGCAATACCAATTTCGGGGTAGATCAAGCTAGCGAAGCCGCCGCCAGCGCCCCATGAGCGTGGCACGTAAGTCATGCTGTACATGACATGCGAGTCATGATTGTCATGTTAACTCGTGTTTTTATGTTCGTCACACAGTCACGTCGCGCAAAACCAATTCCGAGGTAGATCGATCAAGCTAGCGAAACCGCCACCAGCGCCCCATGAGCGTGGCACGTAAGTCATGCTCTACATGACATGCGTGTCATGATTTTCATGTTAACCCGTGTTATTTATGTTCGTTACACAGTCACGTCGCGCAATACCAATTTCGGGGTAGATCAAGCTAGCGAAGCCGCCGCCAGCGCCCCATGAGCGTGGCACGTAAGTCATGCTGTACATGACATGCGAGTCATGATTGTCATGTTAACTCGTGTTTTTATGTTCGTCACACAGTCACGTCGCGCAAAACCAATTCCGAGGTAGATCGATCAAGCTAGTGAAACCGCCGCCAGCGCCCCATGAGCGTGGCACGTAAGTCATGCTGTACATGACATGCGTGTCATGATTGTCATGTTAACTCGTGTTTTTATGTTCGTCACACAGTCACGTCGCGCAATACCAATTTCGGGGTAGATCAAGCTAGCGAAACTGCCGCCAGCGCTCCATGAGCGTGGCACGTAAGTCATGCTGTACATGACATGCGTGTCATGATTTTCATGTTAACTCGAGTTTTTATGATCGTCACACAGTCACGTCGCAAGATACCAATTTTGGTGTATATCAAACTAGCGAAACGGCCGCCAGCGCACCATGAGCGTAGCATGTAAATCATGCTGTACATGACATGCGTGTCATGATTTTCATGTTATGACTTGTCATTTACGTTCGTCATACAGTCATGTTACGCCATACCAATTTTGGTGCACATTCGATGAACCAAGCGACCAGGACAGCACAAAGTCGTAGGCGGATAGATAGATAGATAGATAGATAGATAGATAGATAGATAGATAGATAGATAGATAGATAGATAGATAGATAGATAGATAGATAGATAGATAGATAGATAGATAGATAGATAGATAGATAGATAGATAGATAGATAGATAGATAGATAGATAGATAGATAGATAGATACGCTCAAAGTCGCAGAAGTTCGCTAAGAAATGCTTCGCATTTAAAAAAATCGCCGTTATGGTACTCAAAGAAATCGAAGAGCAAACTTTACCATTATCACACAGAATGTGTCTATTCTAAACAATGCAGTTCCGGCGTGTCCGGGCAACGATCACCTAATCTTTTGTCTAGGTGGTGTTGGCCCGGGCAAGTACTCGCGGATACATATGCCCCTAATACGGATATCTTGGAAAATCAGGGGCAACAAGACGTCAAGTAACATCAGACCAAGCAAAGGTCTTCTGAAGGTTGCTCGGTGCCAGAAGAGCCCACTAAGCCTCTCGTACGCTGCGTGTGAATGAAAGGCCGTGCTATCGACAACCGAGAGCTGTGAACAAGGCAGTCCGCATTCACCGAAATTGCCCCCGTAATCTATTTGGAGGATTCTCTTTGGGAGCACACGTATACACGCGCAATTTCCCACAAGGAAACAAGGGATTCGACAACTTCGAGGCGACTCGTGGCCAGAGAAACGAGAGGCCAAAATGAGCGCAGGCCCAATCGGTGCATTCCTAGCGAGCAGTTGCCAACTGGAGGTACTTCGATTTGTCGATTAGGTCGCACGGGCATCTTGCTAACGAGCCAAGTCTCCTTTTTCAATTCAGCCCGCGATAACCAGGAATACCAACTCATGGTTTAAACGTCGAATAGCACAGTCTTCGATTACCGGAAATGAAAGGACCGACGTAGTCCACGAGAGAGAGGCTCTACAAAGCCGATAACGTGCAGGAGAGCTTTGCTTGGCCACACAAATATGGCGCCGAAAGTTTAGATGCCATGTTCGTCGCACGCAATGCTCTCAAATAACAGAGGGTCCAATTTGACACGCCCAAAAAACATGGCGCTTTATTAGTATAATAGTACACAGGTATGGAGACTTTCCATGTGGAGACCCTCACCGGATCTTACCCAATGCCATAAAATTACAAGGCGCTAAGATTGAAATTTAATTCAGCACCAAATGCGCACATCATACTACGTAGAAGAGTTAATGATGTACGATTTCCCAAGGTTAAACAAGAGTCACAAGAGCTCTCATCGCGCAGTAGCGGTTATCTAGGCCAAATAACAGATATTGGTTAGAGTCCAAATGTAGATGTTATCCTGCGTAGGGATCATAACGAACACTGTGACAAAATACTGGCACGTGCTCCTCGAAGAGTCGCACTTACACTTGCGCCCTTTTCACCCGCCCAGCTGCTAAAAAACAAACAAAGCAGGCGTCAAAGGCGGCATTCGTACAATGCACTACGAAGCGTCCACCCGAGCAATAAGTATATAAATATGCTCGAACGAGTCCTGTCCGACGACGAGGCGTGGCCCGGGGTGTTTACTGAGAGAACGCTGTCACGGTTCTGCGAAGTGCATGCCGAATATGCGAGCGTGCTCCGCATTCACGCGATGCCCCGAAGAGACGATCGAAGACACGTTCTGTACTGCGCGTGCGAACTGAGCTCGAAATGAACTGCGCCCTCGGTGTTTTCGTACGTACTACGTAAATGCTTGTGTACATTGCCGACACATTCGCAAAATGTCAACGTATGCAAAGTGCATTCCGCATATTTTACAGCAGCGTGGAAGCGCTGCAGCTATAACGGAACGAGAGAGGAAGATAACGGAGGTTTTAGAAGTTTTCGAAGGCTTAGCACAAGCGCACAAAGGACGGCGGAAGACAAAACACTAAGCGCCGTCTTTCGACTGAATTTTATCGAGAAAACATGTGCCACATATGCAGCGACAACGCGCATTTGTACGACGATGCGAAAACAGGCGAATGAATGCAGTATTTCAATCATACATAAAGGCTTGTTACGCGAACTCAGTGTCATGCAGTTTGACGTTCTGTTGGCGTGCACATTCCCTTATGTGGTATCGATAGTCGGCCGTGAAGGAATAACCTTACAGCGTTTTTTTTTAACGTGCCTCACTCACCAATGTGCACAGCCAGGAAAAGCTTTTTAGCCAACGAATGCTTATGATCGCTTTACCAGCACCTTATGAGCTGCTACTAAAGGTTATCGAAATGTACCAACTTGTCAAGTAACTGATTCAATACAATATTCTGCCCGAAATCTGTGTCGAGGTAGCCTTATTTTCATTTTCATCGCGTCTGTCACAACTTTTAAACAGTCATTGCCTTTGATAAAACGGAGGCATTCGCAGTAGTCGAGGTAATTCCAACTCGATTTCAACCCTTCAACGGTGACCAATTTATTCCACAGCAGAACGATAACATGGTAGAAAGCGTCAAATTCCGCGTGGAATTACACGGACGAATTGGACCAATTGATATGCTACGCCGTAAGACGCTGTGACTTAGATGTGCTTATCGACCAATTACGTTCATTTCGATCATTGTGCACCACGAGCGACGTTGAAACCGCGCTCGCTTCGTAAAATGTTCCTGTTTGTATACTTTATTTGCACTCGATGTTCACGTGCTTATCAATATCTTGGCATTATTTTCACGTTATATTCATTGTTTTCTGCAAACATCCTTCTGTGTAAATTATTCTAACGTATACTCACCTCTGAGAAGTGTACGTCGGCCGCGTTGTTCAGAAATAATAAAAAAAACGAAAGTAAGAGAAAGAAAGAAAAAGCAACCGGCTGCATGAAATTGCAACCGCGCATACTGAGGTTTATGCAAATTTGGTTCCTGCCAGCGCAGAAGCCGCCGCTATGCTTATGTGTAATGCATCTTGCGTTGGCTTGCTTACACCCGAAACGCAAGAGGAGAACGTTTCGTGAAGTTTCGTGAAATTGGGCTAGCTAAGGGAACACTGCGACGTTCCGTTTTCTGGTTTGAAACCTGTCATGGTTGCATGCGCTACTGGCACAAATTCAAATGCCAGTAATACCAACGCCGGACCACAGTGCATTCTAGTCTGTAGAAGTTCGCCTGTATTAGCGGCTCATAATTCAGGTTCCACATAGCACTGTATTCTGGATGACGCCACGTCTCAAAACTGCTAACGAAAGGACTACATGTTGTCCTCCCGTGTATAATTACCAGCAACAAAGCTTTTGATCGCCCTATTCCTTTTCACGTAAGGAATGATGCTCACGGTACGCAAACTTCAGTTTCACTGAAACAGGTTACCGCCACGGTGGTCTAGTTGTTATGGTGCTTCACTTCTGATCCGCAGGTCGTGGGATCGAATCTCGGCCGCGGTGGCCACATTTCGATAGAGGCAAAATGATGGAATCCCGTGTGCGTAAATTTATGGGCGCGTAAAAGAACACCAGGTGGTCGAAATTTCCGAAAACCTCCCCTACGGCGTCTCTTATTACCACATCGTTGTTTTGGGAAGTAAAACTCCGACAATTATTATAATAAGTCTGTTCATTTCCAAGTAAGAGTGCTGGATTTGGGCTCGAAACCCGTAAAACAAGCGTTTCCTTTTTTCATGTTTCGCTTACCGAGGACAGATTATTATACGATATGCCCAGTCATGCACACGCGACAGCTAGTGGACTTGTGAGGGACATACCGTCGAGCGATGAAACCGCGTAAGGTTGGACGTCGGCCATCCGATATGCCGACAAACTGCGGCGAGGAGGGCGCTCGAATCACATGTTCTGCAGATCCGGTAATGTGATGCGGTTGCGCATCCCGTAGCCAAGTATACACAAAATCCTGTGGTAGGTAATACAATGCAGTGGCGGCAACAGCGGTAAAACGACGCCGTGCACCGCGCGACAGACGCTCAAGGACATCACGCTATAGAGTGCAGCAGCTCTGAGACCAATACATCGATCGAGACTTCGGCATTCAAGCGAGGCGTGTTCAACAATGTGCCAAATCATCAACGAATATTTCCTTCAATGCCCGGTAGACTTTGAATAACCGGCGCCAGTGCATAGTCTTATTGTGGGGGCGTCGTGCTTCGGATCCCGTGTATTACATTAGAACATTAGAAGACGTAGGTAAGTGAGATTGGGTGCATCCATTCGCCGAGTATTTGCAAGGAATTGTCCGTTCCGGTGTATGAATTATATACAGTGGGGCTTAGCGTGATAATATATTAGTATCGGGTGCGTGAAATTATATAGAGGAGATGCGTATAATTCATCAGCAACCAAGCAGAAAAACTACAGACATCAACGGCCGTAACTTCTAACAACACACTCAATCAACATGATATACACTGTTAAGAATCAAAGGATTGCATTCAGCTGGTGGCTTTCAGTCTACTCTACTGTTCGCAACAACAGTAGTGAGTCCACACCGACAGCGGACATAAACAGCACACAAAAGGTGGTCGGCAGCGAATAAGAACTTCCGTGAAAGCAGCCCCCAGAACCTTTTCCTCGACGCCAGCACGAACTACCGCCATAAAAGCATCGCAGTAGAGCTCTGACATTACAAGTGACGTCCTAAAAAAAACGCAAGGCCTGCGCGGAACATGCAGCACAGTCACAGCGAAACCTGGTGAACTGGCCTTTTCAACGCATTAGCGTTAAAGAGCACATTTCGCAGAAATTGCGGTGTCGGTATCGGCGTCATTGGTAGTGAGCGAAAAATCGAGATAGATGCAATGCAAATAAGTAAATAATAAAAATCTTAGGCTCGAGTGGGAATCGAGCTGAGGCCTTCTGCGTTGGAAGGACGTTCTCCTCCACAGAGCCACGACAATGTCTGAAGCTGTTTCGGAAAAAGACTCTATAAGAATGTCACGTAGTGCGAAGAGTCTCCCTTCACGCATGTAGTATTGCGTGGCAGAAGCGCAGAATCGCAACAGCCGTCACGCCACCTGAATTGCACAACGAGTGGGTGGTTTAAAGGTCCGCCTATTACAAAGTACTCAGGCGTAATTAATCATCAGCAGCATCAGCATCAACAAAGTGTGCAGCTGCCTAGGTCCGCGCGTTGCCTATACGGACGCGTCGTGGGTACTTTCCCAATTCGCAGAAGGAAGAATTATGGTGTAGTGGGTACTTCGCAACTGTACTCGCAGTAGGCATTCTAAGATAGTTTAAAACGACCAATGTTACGCGCACAGACGTTGCTTTCCTTACGGTACGGTTGAGGTGCCCCATTGAGAAAGCGATGCGCACAAAGGCCGATTAAGCTATCGCGTTCTACTCCTGAAGCCGAAGCTCAGGCGTCCTCCAAGTTTTTATTGGGCCGGCGATTGTTCTGCCAACCTTAAGCCGGAAAGATCACTTCGCCATTATCCGGCGTCATGGATACACTGATATGTCAAGTGAATGTGGAGCCGGCAATACGTCATGAACATTTCCTACGCAAAAGGTGCATCTTCCCTTTTCGCTGACGTCAGCTTCCACGACGCAACAGACGCGCCGGATCGTCGCAATGGCAGCGCGACCATCGCACTCCGCCCGCGTACGCTGGATCGAAGACAACGGCAATCCATCGCCGCAAATGACACCGCGGTACGGCGATACATTAGTGACTCCTCCGAGCAGCAGCGCCACCGCCGCCGCCTAACGACAAAAAGCTGTCACACGATCAATCCTGCCTTATGGAGAAGGCAGTCCTGGAGCCTTCTCGGCGTGTTGTTTTCTTTTTTTCCTGCTCCTTTCTCGTCCAACGCGAGCACGCAGTGATCCGTCTCCGCATGCACATAAGCCCTTCGAGCAGCGAGAAAGGCCGGAAACGAGACGGTAACACGATGGCCACGTCCGCTCGGCTTGCACTGCGCGAAGGCTGGTAAAAAATATGCAGAGGTGGAACGCGATTCGCTACCGGTGTTACTTAGAGCGACAGCTCTGCTCTTGTCAGTACAAACCGAGAAAACGATCTTGCGTGCGCTTTTGACCTTGAAGCTAAATTAATAACCCACAAAAAAGGGTAATGCGAATTTTCGAAAACTACCACGGTAGACCGCGAGATTTACCCAAACACAATCTTTTTGATAAACACTCATTATATTCAAGCAAGCAAATCAATTCTACTGTTATGGATTACTTTTGCAGATAAAAAAAGCACAGGCTCCATGTTAGTAGCCTACCTATTTCTCCCCCTCGATATCAATTACGCCACCAAACGAGAATGCCGCCACTTATGCGGACTAACAACGGACTACAGGACGTAGAATATCACGTACCCCAGCTATTAAACATCGTTGAGCATCATACAGATTTTGAGGCACGCCACCTTAAACAATTCGCAAAAAACTTCCTGTTAAATGCTAGGATAATTTATCAATAAGATACACCTCGCTAACTTTTTATGTACAGCGTATGTACATGTTTTCTTTGACTTTCTTCTTTGACTTTTTTTTCTTCTTTCACTTTTTTTTCTTCCGGTTTGTGCTGCAATTTAAAAGTTATTGATTTAATGCAAGTATACCGTATATTCAAGAAGTGTTTGTATGATATGTTTGTTTTCATGAACTATTTGTATGATGTCTGCTTGTATAGTTTTACTTGCAGTGAAAATTATGTATGTGCATGTTTAATCGATTGATGTGTTGCTATAATGTTCTACTTGCATCAAAACCATGCACATGCATGCCGAATGCGCATAGGAGCAAGAGCCTCTGTGAGGCAATAAGGCCTTTAGCTCACACTCCTCCTTTCTGTATTAGAAAGAAATACCAATAAACTTCAAACTTCTACACTTCAAAGCTTAGCCAACGTCAATTTCTTTCGCATGGCCATGTTTATGTAGCACATACCTTGTACCCAAAAGAAAGTTCCGGTGTTGAAATTTTACGATAACGAGTGAAATAAAAAAAAAATATTCACTATTATCACACTTTTGCCGCGTTTTGCCCGGCCTTACCCTACTACTACGAGGGAAACCGTTTTCCTCGGTCGTGTCGTCCCTTTTAGGACCACGCGCAGGCGTCACGGGGGCGCGTTTGAGCAAAAAGCCACGCGGACTAATCGTGAGGAGCACGTGGCGACGCCCCCTTCCTCGCTTAGCACGCAGCAGTGCATCGCAAACAGTCACGCGGAACGAGAGAGAGAGAGAGAGAGAGAGAGAGAGTCGACAGCGCTCCAGCAGGGGCGTTGAAAAAGCGGCTCCGAAAATAGACAAGGCCTCTCTCGCTCACGGCCAAGGCCGACGTAGCCGAGGGAAGGCCGCCAAAGTGCGCCGGTGGCAAGAGACGACGCACAGAACCCGTGACCGACAGAGACAGACAGACCAAAAGGCATCTGACGCTTGCCGCCTCTAACTTTCCTTGACGTAAATTTACGCAGCTACTCGCAACGACAAACGCGCTATTTGAGGCGACGAGAGAGGGCTCTGGCTCTGCCAGAGGCGGACTTGGAACCCAACTGCTAACGCTTGTATAGGGTGGCCAGTTAGGAGAAGGTCATTGCTCTTTAATGTATACGAGTGATCGATGTGCCGGAAAGGAGGCATCTATTTGGGCAATCAACGCTGATATCGCATGGGGAAGGATCGGGGCATCGAGGCAAGTATGGGGAAGGAAGGTCGGAGACAGCATGCACCAGTTCACACAAACACCCTTTTATAACGATTTCGCACGTATGCTAAATGAGTGATAATAATTGTTGAGGTTTAACGTCCCAAAACCACGATAATGATTGTGCTAGACTGACACGAATCTTTGAAATTTTCGAATTGTTGCGCTAAATAGCTCTGGTGTCGAGGACCCAAAAAGAAAGTTTCGTGGTGCCCCGGAATGCAATGAATATATCTTTACTAGCGCTACCTTAAAAAAAAAAAAAACAAAGAAAAACTTTCCGTTTCGACATCAAAAAGGGGCCTTCACAATGACGTGTCAACGCTGTCTAACGTAGGTTCAAGTCACGTATAGGAACAGCGGCTTATGATGTACTAGCAGCAGCTATGTCATCTGCTGGCAGTTGCAAGTAGTGCACGTAAACAACGATGAGTGAATTGTCGTCCAGCGACTCCGACAGCAATATCGGCCGCACGCACGACGCGGAGCCTCGCAAACCGAGCGAACCGCGTTGAATCGTCGTAACAACGTCCGTTGCGGTGCAGCTGGCTTGTAGATGCTGCGCGACGAAAACTTTGAAATCAAACCAAAATATTCTACTCTTGTTTCTATAGCTCCGCTGTATGGAAAGCGGTAACACGCCATACGAGGAAACGAAAAATGTCCCCTTTGCGATGCCTCAATACCGTGTTAGTACTCCTTTACGTATTATTCTTGTATATTACGCAAAATCAAAGCGGGGTTTCCTAACGTAAACATGACAGAAGCAACAATGCTGCATCCGATAATTCCATAGATCACTGTGCGTTAAAACCGAATTCATGTGAAACAAGGTCTACCTTTAAATCCTATATTATTTCCTCAACCTTATGCATTTTGCGTACATCTGTATAATCCAGCAGCCGTCACACAAGTGCCCCCCCCCCTCCCCGCTCATCTACGACTGGACAACAGTCCCTCGGCTATGAACTCGGTATACATATTCCTACGAGGATGCTACTCCATTGCACCATGGCGTCTCTGGATCTTTGTATATTCCTACGCTCGGCACAGACTCGAAATAAACAAAGAAATGCAAACAGAGGCACTGCCGAAGCATCAACTGGTAGCAACTGATCACAGCCAAGTTTCTATTTCCGCAAATGAAACCTTTTCATTGGCTGTCAGCTCAGTAATAAAAATTAAACTAAAGGGCCTAAATACAGGCGATATATTTTCCACTACAACAGGACGTTTTAACACATCGTGTAAGTATATATTTAAAAGTATACACGCGATGCTCGTGTACCCTTTCAATCTTATTTTTCAGAAGTGTGGGATTGGGCAGACTGGCTTTTTCAAAAGTTACGTTGGAATATTTCGCCTCATTTCTGAAAATTTGTGAATGGCGTTAAGCCCGGTATATTCCTATGAAACAACACCCCCCCCCCCTACTTTTAAAGTTGTTTTTCATTCAGGGGGACAAACTCGAGCTCCGGACACGTCACGCCAACAACGGAATATTCAAGTGCCACGTGACCGTATCTCGATCGCGCTGCAAGGTCGAAGGTGGGAGCCCCTCGAAGTGTCCTGATTTAGAGCGCTTGGCTATTAAAGAACGAGCCGAATGTACTCAGAACGCTCGATTCTGACAATCCGAATGCGACGCGCATCCCCAAAGCGCTCTAGAGCACTCGAAAACAACCAGCCTAATGCACCATGAGAATCATACCAGTGGGGCACCAGCTTGTAGTACTCGTCCTATAATAGAACGTTTGTGCTCGCCGCACGCGATTGGTCGAGGCTCGACGCTCGAGCCTCGACCAATCGCGCGCGTCGAAGATGAGCGTTCTATTATGGAACGCGCACAAAATCGCATGCCTTTCGCAACAGCAAAATCGTTATTTACTGACACGACGCACTGACGTCATACCCGTAATATCCTTTTGTTTGTGTTGCCCACGCCACATGCAAGCCAACAAGATGTGCCCAAGCCACAAACAAGCTAAAAGCGGAGCACATCACCACCTTCGTTTTCGTCGCTATTTGCAGAGCGCACAAACACACATCGCAATCGTTGCGCAACCCTGAAGGTAGCCACTCGGCAAAAGATATCAAGCCTGCTCTTCTTGAGCACGTGTTGACACACGAGCCCTTCTACGCGGCGGCTTATCAGCAAAAGGAGAGATGTGCCACGCATATCAGCAAACGTATAAGGGTGTCTGATAGTGCTCCCAAGCCGCCATCGAAGCAGCGTGATGATGAGTTCATGAACGACCGGCCAAAGAACGAAATACAATAATAACCGCTGGGGTTATACATCCCAAAACCACGATATGAGTTTAATGAGAGCAGCACTTTGGACAAGTTGGTAATTCGTAACTTCCTTGAGCAGTCGTTTTGAAGCCACGATACGACTATGAGGATCGCCGTATGTGGAGGGTTCCGGAGATTTCGACCATCCAGTGTTCTTTAACGTGTATACGGGCCTGAAGCATTTAACTTTCATCGAAATGCGACCGCCGTGGCCAGCATTCGTTCCCGCAACCTACAAGTCAACAGTCGTGAACCATAACCACTTGACAACCGTGGCGGATGATGAAAAACTAAATAGAGAAGACCATTCGGGCGTCATCCGCACATTACATATATGCGGAACTCACCACGATGGACAGATGAGGTAATGTGGGCATGATGTGAGAATATAATTGCTTACCGCAGGTGATGGTGCAACAATAAGTACCTGCTCTCTTTAATTATGGCGCTTTACGTGCCTGAACCAGTGGCGTAGCCAGGGGGGGGCACACCGGGCCCGTGCCTCCCCCCCCCCCCCCGAAATTTTTTTTTGCTATTGCATACTGAGCCCAAAATGACACTTGACCACATCTGCCTGCCCGGCCCCCACTACAAATCAAGGAGGTGCCCCCCCCCCCCCCCGAAAAAAAATTCTGCCTACGCCCCTGGCCTGAACCATTTTACGGTGCCAGTATATACAACAGCGTTCGGGATTATTCCGGCGTCCCCCGCGCCATAGTGGGAATTACGGATTAATTTTAGCAACTCGAGTCTTTTAACGGGAACCTAAATTTAAGAACACATGTGTTCTTTTGTATTTCGACCCCGTCGTAATGCCGCCGTCGTGGAGGCCGGGAATTAACCCTGAAATATCGACATGAGCAGCGCCACAGCTTAGTCGGTAAGTTATATCTCGGCACGTAATAAATAACTTTGTACACCTTCATTGGAGTACAATGTTGGAGGCAGAAAGTTAGGTGGGCAGATGAGATTAAGAAGTTTACGTGGCTGCACAAAGCACAGCACATGGCTAATCGGAGAAACATGGAAGAGGCATTTGCCCTGCAGAGGGCGTGGTCAGGCTGCTGACGATGATTATTACTAGTGTGGGGAAGAGCTTTGCGACCACAGGCAGGCGGCCTATAATTATCTCTCTCTCTCCACAGACAGACAGACGGACGGACTGATATAGACAAACAAGACAAGACAAGACAAGACAGAAAGACAAGACAGAAAGAAAGACAGAAAGAAAGACAGAAAGAAAGAAAGAAAGAAAGAAAGAAAGAAAGAAAGAAAGAAAGAAAGAAAGAAAGAAAGAAAGAAAGAAAGAAAGAAAGAAAGAAAGAAAGAAAGAAAGAAAGACAGACAGACAGACAGACAGACAGACAGACAGACAGACAGACAGACAGACAGACAGACAGACAGACAGACAGACAGACAGACAGACAGACAGACAGACAGATAGATAGATAGATAGATAGATAGATAGATAGATAGATAGATAGATAGATAGATAGATAGATAGATAGATAGATAGATAGATAGATAGATAGATAGATAGATAGATAGATAGATAGATAGATAGATAGATAGATAGATAGATATGATGTTGTACACATACGTCTGCGCGCTTCATGATGTTTCACTACTTCGTTCTTCTCAGCGATGAATGAGCACAGTTTTGCCAAACGAATTTAAGTACTGTCTTCAAAAAAATTTTACCAGTATGAACACACCTAGCCACGCCTGTATAACCCCGTTTTATAAATAAATTGACTGCTAAATGCGGGGAAATAAAAACCCACGCATTAAACGCGCCGTCGAGGTCCGCTTGTCCGCATTAACATGGCACGAGACAGCCAGATGCGCGGGGAAAGACAAGACCGCGACTCTGCTCACGCACATAAAGAAAAGAAAAAAAAGAACCGTGGCGCCAGAGGCACCTCGGTTCTAACTCCTTAGTTCCGCCACGTTGCGCAGCACGGTTGCATGCCGAGAGGGTCTTCCGGGTCAGGTGCCCTTGCAAAACGGTCGCTATTACGCCGAGGTAAGAGATAAATAAATCGCCGGGTGGAAGGGGGCACACACACGTTGCCCCGGCAACTGCACTTGCCAAAGAAAACAAGGCCCCTCCTACCACACATACACGGCTTCTCTGTTTTTAACTCCTGCCTGCTGCCATCACTGCATTTGCTTTCACGGCCTTCGAGAAAAAAAAGAACGCTCAAAAAATAAGGAAGTTTGCTTACACGGCTGACAGAGGCTTCGATGTACGCAAGTTCGTTCCATCTTATACGTTCGAACGCCGAGGTTGGTCAGGAACAACGTGGAAGAGTGTTGCACACAACGGACGCGAGACACTGAACGAAAATATCGCTCTTGCGCGTCATAAATTATTCCAGCAACAGCGATGCAAACCAGGGTTTCGTGGGAATGTCTGAGAAGGGAGTTTTTTGAGAATCTACGCCAACGTGGCTGTATGATTGCAAGCATACGAACATCGCATGAGATCGTTCGGTGGATCGGGATAGCGTCCGCGGACAAAAACGACGCGTGGAAGTATTTTCGCAATTCGCTACCGCCCCTCGTTACCTCGCCTCCACCGATGCCTATTTCACAATTGTCGCGATACTCGGCGGCGGCACTTCCCGCCAATCGCCGTGCCCCTTTGTCTCGTGACGTAGAGGTCGCGCTAGCGAGGTTATCAGCAGTTGCGCTTTGGACTCGTTATGGAACGGACGCGCGTCGTTCGCTCGGAGGAAGAATAGTGGGAATTGAAGGAGCGCCAACGGGCACGCAAACAAGCTCGAATGGGCGCGAGAAAGGAAGTAGGGTAATAAACGATCAGTAGAGAAGATGGTGTAATAATAATAATTACTGGTGTTTTACGAGCGAAATTCACGATATAACTATGAGGGACGCCGTGTGCAGGGCTCCGAAAATTCCGACCACCTGGGGTTCTTTAACGTACAGGCGCTCTCAGAATAATTCGGAACGCCGGACACGCAGCAGCGCGCCGGCGGAGTATGCGCGCAGAAAAGTAGTACTATGGTCTGCGCGTGCGCGGTCTCCCTAGCAAGCAAGCGTTTTCGCGTTGTATTGCTAGAAAACGGTGTCCTGTGTGTCCCTTAGCGGTTTGATAAAGGGCGCTGGGTTGGTGGTGTCTGTGAGAAGCCGCGTGTGCGCATGCACGCGCGTTGGAGCAGAGCCGTCGTGCGTGTTCGTGTGCTTTGATGACACTTTTCGTTGGCTACTTTGCTTCATATTTATTATTTGATAAGATTATTTCCGGTAGGCGACTGTGGCTAGCGCTCGCAAAGGACGGTGGTTTCATCTGATGCAACCTTGAACATATGGGTGGCCAGATTGATAAGGAGATAAGAATATATTTGAAACACGGTGTAAGAACATTCAGGTGTTGACACTGCGCGCGCCTAAGCGGCCAGAAAATGTTCGGTCGTCGGTCCGTTGAGCGGTGCGCCATCTAATGGCTTGAAGCGGAGAGGGCCCGCGAGTCGCCGAATCACGGTGGTGCTGCGTCATCGCCGCCGCGCTCGCCTTGTGATAATGCTAAAGAGCACCTAGCGCTACCCTTTTGGTGCAAGACAACGCCAGTCTAGATGCACTAGGAAGCGAAACTAGCTCGCTAGGGAGGCCGCGCATGCGCACACCGTGCGTGCATTTATGCGCCGGTGCGCTCCGCCGGCGAGCGGCTGCGTGCTCGGCGTTCCGAATTATTCTGGGAGCGCCTGTACACCTAAATCTAAGTACACTGGCCTCCTAGCATTTTCACCTCCACTGAACTGCGAACGCCGCGACCTGAATCAAACCCGAGACCTTCGGGTCAGCAGCCGAGCACCCACAGTATCACCGCGGCGACTCTCTACAACAGAAGTGATTTTGACACGTGTCACTATAAAGTGATGCAAAAACAAGTTGGAACATACGCTCTTTCTTTCCAAGTCCTCGTCCGGGAACGCGTTTTTTTCGTGCGATAGCAATTATTTTTTTACATACGTCCCACACTCAAATCGAGTCACATTCTAAGGAACACAAAGAATCGCTTCGTTCATTCCACGCTTACGCCTACTAACTCAAATCGGCCGAGACACTGAGCACTTCACTGCATCAACGTTTTCAATGAATTTAGATTGGATTAATGCATGATGGACATTTCAAGTACACTTCGTTAGGTATGAAATTTCGTAAAATCTGGTTGACTTAAATCTGATGACATATCTAGCGCTACATGAAACTGAGTTTTCTTCCAGAGTATCACCGCGGCAGCCGCCGAAGACATACACGATATCAACACAGCAATCACGCCGCGTTTCGATATGCGGTTATCTGGAGATGAACGAGCCACTCGACGCGCCTCCACAGCGAAGGCTTTTGACACGCTCACCGCTGGAGACACACAGACGCTTGCCTTCTACAAAATTGCAGATAGCTTTTTTTTCTTTTTATTGACGTACGCGATGTGGAAGAGAGATGTCGGCGCTGATATGGGGCATCCTGCTAAAACTTGGTATTAAATAATGCAGCCTCATCCCTACCCCCACGCACCCTCCTCATGTGCAACCACCGTGGCTGAAAGCGTGCAAGCGATTTGGATCGCGAGCCCGCTCTTGCACTCGTGCCAAGTTGGACGCCGCAGCCAGCCGCTCCGCTCTTCAATCCCGCGAATAAAAGTAATATGATGGCCACCGCGGCACTCCGTTCCTTGCTAAACAAGCATTATAGTCGACTACTGAAATCTCTTTTACAGGTAAACGAGTGCGTTTCACTTATCCCATTTTTGTTTATTGCAGGAGTAAAGCATACCGTATGTTGCTTGTCAGCTGACATCATTGCATAACGAGAAGTAATGATAATTTCTGGCGTCCAGCGGGCCTGCGAAGCGGCGTTGAGACATCGCGACGTATCGTCGTGGGAGACCTAAGCGTAGGTCTCTAAAACCTGCAGCACCTCTCAACAGAGTAATTTCCATCCATGGGATGTTACGTGCCGAAACCAGGAAATTCCAGCCACCCGAGTTTTCTTACCGCACACTGATAACGCGCAGTACACGGGCCACTAGCATTTTCGTTTCCATCGAAACTGCGACTGCCGCGGCCGGGATCGAACCCGCGACTTTCGAGTCTGCAGCCGAGCGCCGTAACCACTGTACCACAGCGGCGGCTTGTTACCTGAAAACCATAGCAGCGTGTTTAGAAGAACTTCAGTGTTCGAGCTCACTCGGTGAATTAGCGAACTTAAGAGCCGAAAAGGTCGCGCCGACGACACATGGACACTCTATCGAATCCGAGGCGCAGAGAAACAGCAAGGCCTCGGCCGTGAGCTAATTGGGTAAATCTAACGGGAGTAACTGTACACCGTATATATCCGCTAAATCCGGGCGTCTGAGACAGTGCGAGGCGTCAATCTGCGTGATCAGTACACGGGAGCGATATATAAAGGCATCTCGGCACAAGTCAACAAGGACCGCCATCGATATCGCCACAACCGGAATCGAACCCGTGTCTTAAGCAGCTCAACTCCATAGTCGGTAATCCACCGCGTCTCCCGTTCGCAATTTGTTTCTTTCTATTTACATATACTGCACTCATGCACCACCCCCTTTCTTAACACCCCTCAAATAACGCATTTTTTTTTTCGCGAGCAGAACTCAATTCTTCGTAAGAAATCGAATGACGTATTCGCAACCGAGCCCAATTTCGAGCATTTCACGAAAAACTGGGGAAAGTTGGCAGACAACTTTCCACGTGTATTTGAAAATCACCACCGACAGTGACTTATAAGAAGCAGCTGCTGAATACTTTCGCCCGGCCACACCAGACGGCCAATGCACCGACTATCCTTCAAAGTGTCACCCTTCTACACACGAGATAACTCGTTAACACCTCAAGAGGAACGAGGCACCGGGATGACGCGGTTATCAGCGCGCCGTCTGCGGAGCGACTCGCTGAGTCACGCCGCGCAAGGGCCGATAAGGGCTTATCGCTGATGACCGATTTACGAAGACGACGACGAGCACGCGCGTGGCAGAGACGACCTGCATCTCCGCGACGTCGGCCGCCAGTACGGCGTATTACGTCACGAGACACGTCTTCTGTACGTGCCGAAGGAAAAGTTCACGTCCACGACGCTGAGATAGAAGCAAGAGGGACCTCTGAGATATCTGAGATAAGACTGGAGCGGCACATGACGGACGAGTTAAGCAACGTGTGTAGTACGGCGTCTTCTCACGAGGAGTGCCCGAAAAGTCGACGACAACAGAAAAACTCCTTCAGTCTACGGCGTTCCTCGTCACAGCCGCGCACAGTTATATGGAACTGGCCCCTGCGGGCTTTGTTTCATGGGTTCGCGTAAGCGCGCGATAGGTGTTTTCGAATAGGGCCTCTGCCCGTAAGCCCAAACGCACAAGTCACGCTCGGATCATCGCGAGGTCAAACAGGGTAGAACACAGATGCCGGCTTGGGCATACACAATATTTCCGACAAATAAGGGGCAGCACGATATACCAACAGGGCGGCTAGCATACGACGCATGCGCAGTGGCCATAATTCAAGGCGATTACGCACGCGAGCCTCTGGGTATACTATTCTAAAACTGTCTCGTACAGCGTGATCGTGTACTGTATGGCCAGAGTCATTCAATACTTTTATTGTATTCAATGACGAAAGTATTGAAGGACTCGGGTATGACCAGGAAAGCGACTGGGAAAAACGCACAGGCTTCGGAATCTGCTTGCATTCACCAAAATAAAATATAAATACTAATAAATAAAATGTTAACCATAGAAGCAATGGAATCACTTTTACGTCGAACCGTCCGCTCTGTGAGCTTGTAAACTGATCGTGGTTTGTTAAGGCTAATAACACAAGGGCTGTGTAGATACTATACACGAACACTGGAGATAACTAACGGAATGTCGATGCAGTAATTATGCCAACTTGTGTTCAGCACACTCAGAACCTTAGTAGTACCAAAAGGCCACGGACACGCCTATAAGGAGGAGTTGGAGTCCCTTGTTGTCGTTCTTACGTGCATCCGTGCCTAAGACCGCTGTTTCTCCTGCGGTCTACGGAAAGGCCGGTGGCCGCAGCAGCTAAACGCCGGAGCATTGCAACGTATAATGCCGGAGGTGCGAGTTCGTCTCCCCCTAGCGGCAAGCTGCGCTGCGGTCCTCTCGTGTGTGTGCGTGTTTTTTATTTATTTTTCATCTGATTTCGACATTTTAGTGTAAAGAAGTTCATTTCCCGTGCGCCTTCACTGAAGTTCGTTCTCTGGTGACATCGCGTGGTTGCGTCGAGGCGCTGCAGCTTTTTTTCTTATTCTCCTAGCTACTGCAAGCACTGATTGTCTCAATTGTTGAACTTCTCTAATGATGAGAACGACTAAAAACAAAGTAATCTAGCAAAACAAAACAAAAAAAGCAAAACGAAAAAAAAAAACAAATATATGCAAGCAGTGCACCGAATCGGAGCCATACAACAGGCGGGCCCTGAGTCGTAATAACGACTCGCGTGGTTCCAGAATCAGCTGGCTTGGAACTTCGTGAGATAACGCGCCTTTGCGATAAACAACACATCGAATTTCTCAAATGAAAGAACGTCTCACGTGAACAAATACAAAGTTATGTGCACCTGCGTTTTGCATAAGATGTCATTGGCGCACAAAAAGCTGGCTATTCGAAATACTTAACCCGCATGAAAAAACAAAAAAAAAAACAACCAGCACTCAAGTCGAGTCGAGACGTTCACTCGAGCAAATAGAGCGTCACGAAGGGCAGGACGGGAAAGAAGGGACACATAACACTGCGCTCAAACTGTTTTTGCTGTTTTCGCGCAAATCACGTACCGACCAGCCCAACTGCCTGTAGCATTCAGCGACTCATTTGTGCTAGCACTAGTATGACTGACTATCGGAATGAAAAGACCCAGTGGTATTTTCATTAAAAAAAAAAGACATATTTTTATTCCTCTACCCTCCTCTTCTTCATTTAAAGATTAGTTCTACCTTTTCCCTTTCCACCGCACAGTAGCAAGCAGGTAAAGCTACGGCGCCGCAGACTTCACTACATCCCCTTTAAAAGTCGCTATCTTTGAGCGCCGGCAAACCTCTATTCTCACAGGGATTCTCTTCCTTAATTACTTACGAGAAGGAAACTGCCGCAGTCTCGCGAAATTACTCATCAAACTGGAGAAACAATATCTCTTTTCCCCCAGAATATTTGAACACTCGCAAGACGACTAGGTAGGCGAGCTAATACACTAAACCAGGACGGATCCAGTTAAATTATTTAACGTGCTCCGCCTTCAACGTGAGTTAGAGCAAAACTGGGAAGGACGCCGTCATGTTTCTCCCACCTTATGCGATTAGCGAGTGCGGTAATGGGAGCGAAAAAAAAAAACAATGAACGCGAAGGCCAGACCTTCGAGTGCAAAGCAGAAGTGCGCGTGTGTCTGCGGAGCGATAGGGGAGGATTCTGGGCCCTCTTATTCACTTAGTCGCGTGCCGACGCAATCGCGCTGGGTGCTGTCAGAGAGGCGAGCATCACTGAGGCAGATCCTTCGAAAGAATGAAATATGCGTACACCGCCAGGGTCTCGAACTAACGAAGTTAGTGATTCTTTATTCTTTTAGTATAGGGGTAAGAAAGAGTGAAAGGGGGGAAAATGGGGGAAGAATGCTCAAAAGACAGCTTGGAACGAGCGTGTCGAGACAAAAGAAAGAAAGAAACGCGACCCAGTCAACTTTGGAAGTTACAGAGAATGTCAGAGGTTAGCTGCAAATGGCGCGGCGGGTTGTAAGAGAGCTCGCCTACAAGCGGGGAAGCGTGGCATCGGAGTATGCTCGGGATGATGGAACATCATCGTGAGGACGAGGACGCTGTCATCGATCGAGCCTTTGCCTCGGGGGCAATGAGCGCATGTGGGCGCGCGCGTGACGCCTGTCAATTTGTAACCGAGAAAAAAAGAAAGAGAATTGTTCCGGCGCACGCCATGCACTGCCCGAAGAGACCACGCACTTCCTCCTCGTCGCGTCCCGGCGTCGACCTCCCCGCAGGCCGTACGGGCGATGCGCCACCGATAACGGAAAACAGCTGGCGACAGGGACGATAATGCGATAAACATGTAGGAATTCGATCGATGAATCAATTTCACTAAGGCGAAAGCCTTATGCGTGTCACGGGAACGTGAACTTGAGCGAAAAGCCGGCGTCGACTCAAAAATCGCGCAAAATGTCACGTGACCACCCGCGCGCCTTGAGGCTCGAGGAAAGCGAGATGCGCGCTCACTTCCTCTATGCGGCGTTCGCGCGACTAAGAAAATTAAAAAGCGGCGTTCCTGCGACACAAAGTGCACGGTAAGACTCACTCTAATAAGACGGCCACACCGGATGGCTCTCGCCTTCGATTCGTGCGAGGCGAACGCATGAGAGACCCTTATGAGTTTTTTTAGCAGCTGGCTCGCCAGTTTCTTAAGCTGGGGCGAAGTCCCGCGCCGTAACCTGCATCCATCCATTCAAAGCGTCCTGGAACGCGAAGAGGAACGCTACGCGCGTCGTGTATTCCCTCTAGCATGGCCGTAAATTCTCACAGGGAGAGCGGGGAACGCGGTCGACAGACAGGCGAGCGTCGGACAGCTACGTTTAGCGCCACTTTGTCGTGCGCGTCTCGAGGGCAGTTTTCAAATTGAAAGAACATTAGGAGCGTTGCGTCTGCAAGTCCGCAGCAGCTCTGTGGACACAGCCTGCGAGCCATTTCCTATGGCAGGCTGCGTCCGTAAAGCAGTTGCGGACGCTCAACTAAATCTGTCCAATAGGCAGTTTTAGAATAGCGTACGCTAAGTTAGCGTTAGCGCTTGCGGCCCGCTACTACCGTCACTTAACGGGAGCCCGCAAGCGGTTAGCGCACGACGCATGTGCAGTTGCGCGAAAAGCCAACGCAAAGCTTTGCGTACGCTATTCTAAAACTGCCTAATGGAGAATCAGACACTCTTAGGTATTTCTTGTATATATAGCCTACTTCATCAATGTGCGTATAACTGTAAATTGCGTATATAGTTCATCGAAATTTTAAATTATTAAAACATTGAGTATATATGTATATATACCAACGTGTGTCACGTCTTTATATGATGGCAGAGGACTTGTACGGCAGATTCACGGGTTTTCCCCATCTTCTCCGAGCCAGCTCTTCAATCATCATTCAGTTCGTAGACAGGGCGTGATTCCTTTTTCTTCTTTTTTTGTTTAATCTGCATGGTCGACGACCATAATAGGCTAAAAGCCACATAGGTAGCATGTAGTGTCACTAGGAAACCCTACAAAGCAACAAAAGCAACCAAACAACAGTGGCGCACCAGTAACAATACTACGCAAGGTAACAGCAACTATGCTGTTACGCAAGGTAACAGCAACTATGGTGAACACACACGGCCGTCCAAATGACATTTGGCCCAGTATTGAATTTTATCCACGCAAGAAGCCTTTATATTCTCGTTTGAAATATGCAGCAGGACATGCTTGAGCAAAAAGAAAAAAAAACTACGCCGCGCAAGGCTTGAAAATGCGAAGCTGGACGAATCTGAATTCTAATCCTGTTGCTTCTAGGTTGCTGCTATAGGCTTCAGCTAGGTGATGCTAGGTTGTCTCTAGGTTGCTTCTCAGCGCAGAGACATTCGAGTAAAGCCACATACAGTCACAGCCACGACACGGATGTCCAAACTCCAACAGAAACTCGCGCTGAAACCGAGCGTTCGCACCTCCCATAGACCTACGCGCAGGTCGCCGTTGGCGTAGGCCTTCCATCGCTTCGGGGTCTTCTCGCAGCCGCCGTTACAGTGGCTATACCGCCGTTGCCTTTCCCGTTCCCCAGTATTCTCTCGTTGCACGGACCGCTGAAGAACTCCGCACAGATGCTTCAGCGAAAAGTGAAACGTGCGGCCGCAGTGTTTATGGCTGGGTTAATCCCGACGGTTCATTAAAGCTTTTCTCAATTACTAGTTACGTCTGTCTAGAAATCTTAATTGGTGTTTGCCGCCCGTCTGTTGCCTTCTCCACTTTTAGTGGGCCAGCGGTGAGTAGTGGGATTTGCCCAATTTCCGTGGCGCATGCCCGTTCATGATGGTAATAGTCTTTTGTACACATTTGTACACGCAAACGTTTTAACGGCCGGCTTAAACAGATGCACTGTTAAAAAAAAAAGAAAAAGAAATCAATGGAACAAAACAGCGACGGTAACGCTATAGGAGCTGCTGAGAATGTGGACGCAGATAGTGAGATCGATAGTGTACTCCAGAAATGTTATCCGTCACATAGAATCAAACGAAGTGTATAGAATCCTAACATTTTCAACACCGGTCAAACCACAGAGAAATGGGGCTATATGTTCGATATAGTGATTGATGAAAAAGAAAGGAAAATTTGCCTCCGAGATCCGAAGACGCACGCTCCCTATCTAGGAGCTGGGCAAACACAGCGCAATAGAGGACGAAGGAACACAGTACACTGGACGAGCGCTGGACTTACAACTGACACCTTTATTGCACCAACCGCTCGTTTTTACAGCGCCCAACACCGTGCGCACCTTTCCAATCAATACTGCCACATCAAAAGCATCAAGTAGGCAGTCTACATCGTCAGTGAAAGTTAGCGCGTGTACTTGATTAACGCTGTGCGCGTGCAACTTCCACACTCGGGTAAAAGGCAAACAAATGAAAACCGACACAGCCTGACCTTAGCAAGGGTTAACGAGCAAGGGGCGAAAAAACAACGGACTATACCAACAATACAATCAATACAGCGATAACAATTCATGTGAGTGTATCGATGTAAATTAGACGATGACTAGCAAAAACGAGCGGTTGGTACAATAAAGGTGTCAGTTGTAAGTTCAGCGCTCCTTCAGTGTACTGTGTTCCCTTCGTCCTTTCGCGCTGTGTTTCCCCAGCTAAGCATCTACCAACTCGCTCAAATCAAAGTCTGGCTATCTAGGAAGCCGCGAAGTGCGGTATCAATATTGGCTCGGTTTCAAAGGACATACGTACGTACATACGATTTTCAGTAGGGAAACAACGCAAAGAAGCGTATAAGCTGCCGGCTGCCATTATGGAAACAATGACCCCCCCCCTCCCCCAACCTTACTCTAGGGGATTAAATTATCGAACACAAAAGTGGGAAAACGGGAACACACACACAAAAAAAGACCAAATTATTAAACGACCGATTAGAAAGCGAAAGGAAAAACGCTTGTTTCTCAAGCGACTTCTACCCGCAGTACCCTCCATCTCCGATGGAAATAAAAAGGTTATTATTATCATTATTATTAAAACAATAACAAAAAGAGTACGCCGGCAGTGGAATAATCGAAACAAGATATTGCTCGTCGCGCTAATACGAAATCATACATATGTAGTTAAAGAACCAGTCCAAAGGCTCGTGGCGCACGCACGCACGCACTCACGCACACACACACACACACACACACACACACACACACACACACACACACACACACACACACACACACACACACACACACACACACACACACGCGCGCGCGCGCGCGCGCACGCGCACGTACGTTACGAAAGGGAAGCAATTTCCTAATAAAAGTAAGAAATACGATAGTTATTTTTGATGTAACTGCGTCTTCTTCCTCCAAAACTCGCCTTCTCTGCCACGGTTTTATATTGATCGAGAAGCTTCCTGCCAAAGGATATTACCGCTGGTAGAATCCATTACTGCGGGAATACGGAATAACCGTCCTTCATTTCCATAAACGTCGGACCAAATTACGTAGTCGCTGCAAGTGTACAAACATAAGGCGAAATATGCACTTGCGCAAGTTTCCCATCTCGGCTGACTGTACACGGTTTATGTCTTCCTAGTGAGCGAGTTATCGTGTTCGTGCTGCGCATCTTTGCTGCAGCTTAGTATTAATCACATGCTGACCGGTAAATTGACGTTGCGGCAAATTGCGCGCGCTCGTGCGAGGCCCCACGGCGACGTTACGTAAGCTGCCATCTGTCTGCTCGGGCGTTTCATTCCGTGGAAGAAATGCCATTATTGCGACTCGCCAGGTATACCACGGAAGCATGGCGCGCCGACCGTGAGCCTTCGGGATAACCGGCGCGATTTAAGTTACCGAGCGAGGACGTTGGGAACCTAACCACACTGTTCGACGTCCTGCTTATTTGATTTAACCACGGTTGAGGTAGCCGTGGTTATCGCTAATGGTATACGTGGATTCATCGAAATGCTTCTGTCTCGTTTTCATGATGATATCTCGTTTTTAACGGCGCAAGGGCCCGGTGCGATCAAAGAGCGCCATGACAAATACTGTATGGTGTTAAAGGTGACCAATGATTTACGGTAATAGGATGCAATATGGCTGTAACGTTGCCTAAAACACGCGCAAAAGATGTATAAAAGCGTGTATATTATAAAATTAAGACAGGCTTAAACGCTAACTTGGGTAGGAGTTCGGGCTATATTAGATACTTCATGATTTTTAGCTGATCTTAAACACTGCATCATCTTAAATGCTTGTCTCTAGAGCATGTGTGCTATCCGAAGACCCCTGTGCCTATGTAGTGTGCCAACGGTGCACATCCGCGCATTGGACAACGCGTACACAGTAACACGATCACTGCCCCATAGGGCATGCATAGCCACTACGAATGTCTTGTGTTGGTAATTAACCTGCAACGTACATCTTGTAAAATGGTTAAAAGTAATTTCTGCATCTTTTAAAAACGGCGTAGTTGTCTCAGCCGAATATATATTCGTGATTTTTGTGGAAAACGAACAAAAACCCGGCCTTCCAAGGGCGCGTAAGAAGCTATCAGCGGCGGTTTTATGTACGCCACATTTACGAAATAGAAGAGTTCACTCCACCAGCCGTGTGCTTCGCGCTTCCCTCCCTGCGAAGTACATATACACCACTTTGCTTTCGTAAACAAAAAAACAAAACAAATTGTTTTCTTCCGAGATCCTTCATCTTTGCACTTCACTAATAAAGCCATGAAAAGAAAGAAAAAAAATGGGCAGGAACACGGCGGAAAGAGCTATAGTGCACTGACACCGAGGCTGCACCAAATGCAGCCGCACGCAATGTCTCAATTTCTGAATTCTCTGAAGTATGCTCGGCTGATTGCTAAACTGTTGAGTTGGCCAAACTTGGAACACTTTGTCGTCTCTTTATAAGACACGATAGCCCTTTCCTCTTCGTATGCATGGGTATGGCGTCGCTTTATTCTTAATGTTTGTCACTTTGGACTAGCGCTTGACCAGTGTTGGCATGTTTTCTTTGATCGTCACTGCCGCTTGCTGGAGCTTACAAGCAATAAACAGAAGTGGAGCACACTACGCGCGCATGCACACGTACAAGAAGGCGAAGGAAGGGAGAGATGACGCGGCAGTCGCAACAGGCGAGGCGTCACCGCCGGCAGCCGAACAATGCATCGCCTTATGGCGCAACGTCCATCTGCACACTGTGCCCCGCCTATAGGGTGCGACGCGTATCTGAAATCACAGCCATGGCGACGGGGGAGCGCACTGCCGTTCACTGAGTGAGGTGCTGCTGCTGAACAAGGACTGTGGGAAGCGGGAAACTTCCACGGGGTCTGAGTATAAAAGTGGATGGACGTATTAACTGCTGTACATATAAGCAAGATAGGTTAAAATATCGCTGAGAAAAAGCAGGGCTGAGAATCAAAGAACAGCAGTCAAAGGAGTTGCAGACATACATTATAACAACAATTTCTAGGGTGATTTAGGTGCACGTTAAAGAACCCCAGGTGGTCGAAATTTCCGGAGCCCTCCACTACGGCGTCTCTCATAATCGTGTCGTGGTTTTGGGACGTTAAACCCCTGATATTATTATCATTAACAATTTCTAGGGTTTTAAGTGCCACAACCACGGAGATGATTACATGACCCGCAGTGACAGAGCGCTCCGGATATTTCGAACACCCGGGGTTCTTCAACGTGCACCTGAATCTGAGTTTACGAGAGTCTGTAGAATTTCGCCTCCATCGAAATGCGACCGCCGCGGCGAGGATCGAACCCGGGACTTTCGGGTAAGCAGCCCCAGCATTTAACCAGCGGGCTACAGCGGCGGCCGGATGTACACTATAAAACCAGGATTAAGCGTGTGTGAGGATAGAAAGGAACAGAGAGCCAGGGTTCTCGACAGTAACGGATGTAGTAATTAAAACAACCGGCTAGATGACATCTTTCTTTCATTTATTTAATAATAGAAACAGCACAGATAACGACGTACAAGGTGAAAGAACACAGGACGAGTGATGAGATATTTTCCATTTGTCCTCCGCCGTTTCTTGAGCTATTTCCAATACGCCCATCGTTCTGCATTGTAGGTAACATCTGATCGCCACCACGTAACAAAAGGGCACGCTAATAAAGTTCACCATCATCATCGGGTGGTGTCCCTGTACATGTGGTCCCAATGGAAGCGTGTAGACGGACTAGTGTAGGGTGACTGCATGCTCTTCCTCTCGTGGATGAGATCATTCGGGCTACCTATACACACAAGGGCTGCATTGTAGTTGTTGCTGCCGGTGCCGATACTGCAGTGTAACGGCTGCTACGCGACGTGTTGCAATGTACGGCATCCCACTGCGCCGATAGCGTGGTCGGCGTGCACTGGCAACCTTCGCCATGACCGCGTGTGCTTTTATGAGGGAAGCCGAGGCCGCCGGTACAGCGGCAACACTGCACTACTGTACAGTGTCCTTCCTCATTTTGGCGGCGAATCAGAGACCGCCACAAACGGCCGATCGATTCTGTCTGCAGCCACGGAGAGAAAGCTGGGCGCCCAGTCGCGAGCGTTGCGTCACTGTCGCGCACGGCGAGGCGCGATGAAAAAAAAGAAAAAGAAAAAATCAATCCGTTTATTATGTTGTCTTTTGTCTTTTCCATGCGGGATTTATCTTCAAAAAAAGCCGTCTGTGTGGACAGGGCCGTGAATTGGGAAATTGCCACGATTATCACCGGATTTTATCTGCAGAGTAGAATGAAAAACCTTTCCCAAGGATCCTCCTTGCGCCAGCGGAAAACATTTTTGATCCCAAGATATTTCTTGATTTCGACACACCCATCAATATGCCTGCCACTGGCACCTGTTACGTCAATGTAATAGCCTGCCCAACTCGAGTTTGCTTTCTCCTCAAGAGGAACTTTGCTGAAAGGCGTTCGCTTTTCGAATCGACCCTGCTATCTTCCAGCCTTTTAATGTTATTTGGTTAAAACACGTTGGCGGCTTCATTGCTTAGAATCCATAATCTGGTGTGCAAGCGCGACTCCGTAAGGTTGCAGTCGGAAATAGACACAAACACAGCGCTTCTGTTTGCGTCTGCCTCTTTCACAGTCGGCGAGATGTTGCGATTACACACTCAATCCTAATGTTATATTTGCAATTTTCCGTTCCACTGTCATCACAGCTTCCTGTCAAGCTGATTCGTTACCCTCCCAGTTCCTGACACGTATGTCGTATATTACTGATAAGAAGTAGGGGTGTGCGAATATCAAATTTTTCGAATACGAATCGAATACGAATATACACCTTCGAATATCGAATCGAATATCGAATATCACAGGAAAAATGCCTCAACAGTAACGATATTTTATTTAACATGTAGCTATTTGAAGAAAAAAAACATTAACAGCCTGACTGGCAACACAACATACACTGCTATCTCCAGAACACAATGTCCAGGCTAGCACAATGCACGTCACAACACAAGCAAATATCACGGCACAATGAAAGTAATGACTACGTGTTATCATGAAGAAATATGAGTTGCTCCGCATGATCAGGCAGCAGGCGATCCGTTGTAACAGACACAACCCCCCCCCCCTTCCACTGAAAAGGCACGCTCACTTTGAACAGAAGTGGCTGGTATAGGGAGTTACATGGGGCCAAGCTTTGCCAGACTGGGGTATCTGAAGGTGCCTACAGTCCGCCACCAGTCACATGGGTCACTGTCTTTCTTCAGAAGTGGTCCCGCATAGTGAACGAGTGGTAGTGCGGCATGTTACGGCTGCAAAATATTGAAAATGTACGGTTACATGATCGCCAACAGCGCTGCACGTCGGAGATGCACCAGCAATAAATGATACGTATTGGGGCGCTCGTCGCAGGCAGATATCGTGCCTCCGTGTACTTACGATGTTTATCGCTCCTCTCGGCAGCGTTTTTAGCGATACGAACGCAGCAGGAATGTGGAAGACGAGTTAATTTATGCATGATAATCAAATCGCATATTCGAATTTTTCGAATATTCGAAGTTATCGAATATTCGAAACGTTTTGAATACACGATTTTCGAATCGAATACGAATATTTCGAATGTAATATTCGACGAATATTCGAAACTTTCGAATGTTCGCACACCCCTAATAAGAAGCAATCAAAGCAGCATTTTGTAAGTTAACAATTCTCAACCTCACGAGGAGAAGACCCCTTGTACAGACGTAGTTTGTAGCAACGTTCCCTATCCTACGATTTTTCAGCCCTTGGAGCCTCCACTTTGCCCTGTAAATGTGTCTTTCCATTACTGCAAATAAGTCTCATATGTATACAAAACGATGATAACAAACAAATCAAAACGAGAGTAACGATGCTTATCGCCTACGAATATACAAATGCCAATAGCTCCTTCCTTCTATTTTAAAAGTTCGGTTTATTATTCTATTAACTTAATAGCTCCGTATCGATCCTTTTCATGAGATTTATTCTCTTGAGAAGTTAGCTGCTCACATCCTTTATTTTTTTTTCCGTAAGCACAGGTTTCGCGTTTGCTTATTTGCTAGAGTTTACGAAATTTACGAAAGAGTTTACTCTTTATTTTTGTGTGTGTAACAGCGACAAAGGCTTTGATGCGCAAGCCATAACGTAGTGGACAATGGAAAAGCAAAATGAAAGCAGTAAAACCTGCTTTTCCAGTCTGTTCAAAGGACTCATTGTCTCTAGGAACGTAAAGAAACGTCTTCCTGACAAACGCACGTATCTCCCGACATTACGTGGACGTAAAGCTGTCAGTATTGAGCATACTTCCAGACTATACACAAAAAAGAAAACGCTGTGAAATCGTTGTGCTCTTTTTACAAGAGAGCTCCGCGGGAGTCCCATTCGTAAATCGTTGGCATAGTTAAGAGTGGTATGCAATGCATCAAACGTGGCCTTATGTGCACCGGTAGATGTCGCATAAAGTTGTGTGACAGTGTCATACTTCCGAGATACAAATGCGTACACAAGTGATGCGACCATTTTTTCATAATATTGTTACTTCTAGCTCATGCTTTCCGGTTTTAGGGAATTTTCGGTTTTAAAATATGCACGGCCTACATAGAATATACTCTAATATCGAGGAATACTAACTCTTGCTTTGATTTTAGCGCAACAAATTCTAAAATTCGCAGAATGCATGAGGGGAAGAAGTTCGTTTGTTCTCGCATTTCATTTATATATGAACTGCGAAAGTGAAGGCTCCAGGTTCAACGGTCGATGTAGCGCAATAGCGGTGGAGTAGCGCTGCTGAGATCGATGTCGCGGGTTCGAGCCTGGTCGCGGCGGCCTCATTTCGAAGGGGGGCTAAATGCAAGAACGTTCGTGTACTTAAGGCCACGCCTGCTCACTGTACACGCTATCTACAGTTGCCAACAAAGTTCAGGGACTAATTGGTTCCACAAATAATTCTTTCTCTGCAGCCAGAGTATATCATTTCAAATTCAGTGGCGCATCCTACGCGCGCCACTCGCGCACGTAGGATGTAATGCATCAAAGCACTGGTTTAATACAATGCATCACTGCTTTAATGCAATGCATTAAAGCAGTCCTATGCGCTGTGGAGATGGGCTAAGAGAAATTTTTTAAAAATTTTTCGCTGATGCCATGGTCTCAAATCTTTAGCTCGCGACTGTACGCTCATGTACGCTCACCGTGCACGCCATGTACGCTCACGTAAAAGGCTCGTGTATATTAAACGTTAAAGAATCCCAGGTGGTCCAAATTGATCTCGGGTCGCCTCGCAGCAGTGTGCTTCACAAGCAAATCGTGGCCTTGGCACGCAAAACCCCCGAATGTTTTTGAAAGCATCCAAGCTTTAAAGAGTACCTCGGGGCACAGCAAACGCGGGTGCGTTGCAGGGGTGCCGAAATTAATTGCGACTGCCGAGCTGGAAGCGGTGCCAAGACAGCAGAAGCTCTTTCAGCCTCGCGAGTGCGCAATGCGTCCAGGATCTCGAGCTAGTAGTTGCACTGCGTTATTAATTACTCGTAGTTTTCCCGCTGCTCAAATGTCATTTAAAGGGGACGTCAGCTTTCATTCGTCGCGCTGTTCATGTCTAAAGTTCTGTTTTCCTTTTATTTTACTTACATTTCGGCCTACCAAACTACAACAAGGCTTGCCATGAGGAACCACGGATTTTTTTCTGTAACCGCGAAACGACGCATCGCCGCAAAACAAACAAACAAACAAACAAACAAACAAACACACACACAAAGAAAGATCGCCTCATATTGCGCTAAAATACGAGGGATCCGGGAGGGAGCGAGATGATGTGAGCATTCATTCACAAGTCTTCGTGGGAGCAGCGGACATGGAATTTCGCCCGATAAGCGCCGATATACAATGGTCAAACAACAAGGTTTTATAAAGTTCCGAATCGTTAATTCAGCCGGAACGATGTGGTTACAGAGTTGCAATGAGCCGGAACAGTCATAAATGATTACGTCACCTACCAGGAAGTACGTGACTTTCGTCATTTCCGAGAAATAAGAACTCAAAATGTTCAGCGAAATCGCACTCGCATTGTAATCGGTTGTACATACATACATACATACATGCATACATACATACATACATACATACATACTGTGGGGTTGCACACGCAACCCATTGTCTTCAACGCGGCGGCACCTCTACCTCGGCTTCGCGCTACGTTTGTACGCGCAGTGGCGAGGGGGGTTGCGTGGGAGAGGGCACGTGCCGCTCCCGCAGCCCTTCGCGCCCTGCTCCCTGGCCGAAGTCGAGATGCCCCGTTTTCCCTCCTTGCCCTTTTCTGGAGAGACTCCTCTCCAGACCCCGAGAGACGCGCGCGGCTTTCTTGGGGACCGCCTTGTCTTTCGACTCGAGCAGCGGTGACGACCACAGCTTGATCGAGTCGGGAGCCACCCAGACGCCATCACCCCCTGCGCAACGCCAGGTCTATTGTGAGGTAACTTACTGCCTCAGGGCCGGACTGCGAAGCCACGAGAGGTGAGTTGAACCTTATCGCTCTAAATCTCGTGTGCTTCCCATTTTGTTGTTGTTTTCACGTTGTCGTGCGGAACTTCTCCGCCGCTTCGTTCTTACCTTGTATTTTGTTGCGTTGGTGGCGCTTTTGGCACAATAAACTGTGTCAGGCAAAGAACTCGTCTCTGTTACCACTGGCCTGAAATCCGCCGCGGTCGCAACTTACGCGAACCGCGGGATAGGGGGTCAGAGCTCTGACTGTTAGGGCTGCTGCGTAGCACCTAGTAGCGAGTAACTACACTCCTCTAGTGCGCTGTGTGATCCAAAGACGGGACAGTTTCGCACGCGCGAATCTGTTCGTTACAAAGTAACCCCTATAATACATACATACATACATACATACATACATACATACATACATACATACATACATACATACATACATACATACATACATACATACATACATACATACATACTCTAGCATACAAGCCATTGAGCCTGCATTCATAAACCGTTGACCCCGAACTTGAGGCACGCCCTTACTTGATCTGAATTCACGTGCATTTACTCATCTTTAGACGTCCTAATTCAAGTGGCCGTACTTCCTTTAGTCTTTTTTATTAAAAAATTTTTTTTTCAGAAATCTGCTAGCAGTGCACGAGCTTTTTGTGCGCATACGTAATGAGCGAACTCCGAAAAGCTCACTAAATAATAGGCATATTTTCCTTTGCACTGAGTTTAAGAGCGTAGAGAGTGGTGCTTAAATATTTCAAGACATACAGCAGTCGCGCATTGAAAGGACATTTTGCTCGCGTATGGCACGCCCTGCAATTCACCCGCCGCCGTCAGCGAATCTGTAAATGCTGAATTCACTCGGCGATGCACTGTTTACACGCTCTTTCATAAGAATCGTAGCGAGCATTCCGGACGAGCAGCGCATAAAAATGAATATCTGGCAACGTATCCCCAGCAATAAACGGCAAAAGCCGCTCGTTTACGCTACTGCTCCCACAAAGCCGCCTATGTGAATCGCCAGCCAGTGCGACAGTGGCACGAAACGCAAGAGCACGGCTACATCATCTATATCGCGATATACGCACTGGAATATAGATGAGCAGGAACATAAAGGCAGCTTTCGAAACGCCGCCTTCCGATGGTTTAGTTATGATGCCGGGACACACATATACAATACTGGATAGAGGAGCGCCAGCTCGTGATACACGCTACGATGGAAAGTTGAATACTGGAAACGTTCGGCAAACATCGCATCGACGATTCATGTGTGTGCATGGTGGCCGCGCACCTTTTATTGCAATTCGCGTCCGCCTGAAGACGAGCGCCGTCAACAGCGCAAGGGCGGAAATTCGATATTGGGCAATACGCTTATGCGGCTCGCGAACGGAGTGCGGAATTATTCAGGAACCGCACGCGTTTTAACGGTGGCTGCACATATGAGGCTGAATCAAAAAGAAAAAAAAAATGTTTAGCCTAGTCGTCGCGTCCGCAATATCGCGACTTTCGCAACCATTTTAATGCGTGCGAATTATTAAGCTGCACCCCACGGCACTAATGCTCGATCCCGCGGAATCGGCGCTTTTACGAGATGAATTGACCTATAGTAGACCACGTCGGTGGTGCAGTAGTTACGGTGCTCGGCTGCTGACCCGAAGGTCGCGGGTTCGATCCCGACTGCGGCGGTCGCACTTAGATGGAGGTGAAATGCTAGAGGCCCGTGTACGAAGAGTTATGTGCACACCAGCTGGTCGAAACTTGCGGAGCCCTCCACTATGGCTTGCCTCATAATCATATCGTGGTTTTGGCGCGTAAAACCCCAGGCAATATCATTGAACTATAGTAAGGTAATTTTACTGTGCGCGCGTTTGCATATGACACCGACAAATAAAGAAAAGAAAATGTTACCATGCGTAACTTATCTCGCGGACATTTTCAACCAGGTCAGCTTTGGCATAAAATTCAACGACAAAAACGAGTGTAGAGGCAGAGAGGCAAACGATATAACCGGTCATGTTAGTCGCATAAGTAATGTGCTACACGCACACGAACGGCAGTGTCAATTTGGCATATATAATGGCATAGTGCACAAGTATAATTATTATACAAAATAAAAGTAGGTAGAGCCGTGTAAAGCGTAAAGTTAAACATTTCACATCCCCACACGTTGCCTTACATCGAAAAAATTCAATCTTCCGCATTTAACTTGCACGTCCAGCGTTTATTTACTAGCTTCAATAGCGCTTCGATTCACACAGATTTTTCCACGTACTTTATATCTGCATAGTTTCTACCCACAGCCTCCCTTGACCGTGCAAAACGACGGTACACGAGCGCACTCCATCCCATAGTAACAGGCCTAACGCAACCAGCAGTGGGTGCTAGACCTGAATCCGTACGAGCCACAGAGTCACCGTGACTGGTCTTACGAATCGTCACTTGACCACCAGAAAGTCTCGCTTTAGGCTTGCTCTATTCGCCACCTGCTAACTCATCCCGACAACGCAATAACAAGTTCCATCCGTGGTCACTTCCATTTGTCTTGGTCTCGTACGTTCGGTTTTTGGTAAACCTTACAACACGTCAGAGGTGGTGCCGGCAATATCCGAGCCTTCGTCAATCTTTCGGCGTCTGACTAAAGCAGGCTGCATTTCCGGAGTGATCTCATTTCCGCGAGCCCGCGCATCCGTAAGTAAGACTGACTGTCTTTCAGGGGAACAAAAAAGAAAAAAACAAGAGAGTGTTTGCATGACAGCCCTTGCGGTCAGCCACCGATACGTACTCGTTCTTTCACGCGACAGGCGGCTTGCAGACAGGAAATGAGCGGGAGCTCGCGAGAAGAAATGGAAACCGCGGAGACAGCGATGCCTCTCGGGAAAGCCGCAATGAATGCGAGATCGGGTTCTCGCGTTTCAGTTACTCAAGTCCGGTCGCTTCGGACGCATCCGCCATGCCGCGGCGCAACGGCGCATCCGAGAATAAAAGGGGAAATAATGATCGAAATAAACGCAAAACAAAAAAACGACAAAAAAAGCGGCACGTGGTTGACACTTTGCGTGCATTCTTTCGCGCATCATCACAAGTCTTTCACGTCCACTGCGACGTAATTTGTTCCGGGCGACACGTTATCCTGCGACAAATGATGCGAAGAGTTTATCGAAGGATTGTCCCTGATATGTATTACTACGAGAGTTTCCCAATCCAAACTCGTTGTACCAACCGCATTAAATATCCCTCACGATGGCAGATGCATTGCTAACGAGGCCACACGTCCAAGAAGACCCCAGAGAGCGATACGCGCACCAGAGCAGTTTTGGAAGTCCGCCGCTGTATGGCTCGATTGGTAGAACATCGGACGCGTTATATTCGAAGGTTGCGGGTTCGATCCCTGACGGCGGCAAGATGTCGCTTGGTCCACGTCGATTTCCTCCCATTTATATCACAACTGCTTCCATAGAGTTAAAAGACTACGAATAACGTCCCCTATACCCTCCTTAGCTTTGTTGCCTGTGGGTTTCCTTAAGGTTGTGTCCAGCAAAGAAAAATGAGTCCTTGATAACAGCCCCCCCCCCCCTTTTTCTTTCGTCGTTCAAACGGAGACCTATCTGGCTTGCGCTTTATTTTCCGGGAATCGGGAGTACTGCCGTTAAACTTCTCATTCAATCGCCATCCATTAAGAGTGTTACTGAAAGCGCGGTTAAAAAGGAAACTATCACAGGAGAACCTTTTATCGGGGAAGTTGGTGCAGCAGAGCTATAAAATCAGCAGCGCAATTTAGGACAGAACCCAGACGAAAAGAGACCGCCATTGATCCCGTTTCATCTGTGCTCCTCGTCTCATGGCCAGCGATTACGTTAGATCGATATGGTCACCAAGCCGCTTAATAGAAGGCGCCGCGGGAATCTGCAAGGTCCCGGCCCGGATGAGTGTTTCTAGAATGGGGCAGAAGCACCGGGAATACTGCTATTCGCTACGGCGGGGTCTTCCGAGCCTGCCTTGTTTCTCAATGTGCCGGCTTTCATTTCCGGCGCTTTTTTGTTTATGCAAATCGAACTTCTCCATGTGCGGCGCTACTGTAGTGCATTCTATGACTATGTCATTGCGTTTATTATTATTATTATGACGTATCTCAACTATTAACGATCAGGAATTGCTGCAGGATGATTTAGCCTTAATTCAAAACTGGTGCTCGACCTGGCTCATGCAGTTAAAAGTATCAAAATGTAAGTTTATGCACGTGTCCCGCAAGAAATCTAATCTACACTTCCCATACACGATAAACAATACCGCTCTACAACAGGTGGAATCTTATAGGTATCTCGGCGTAGAAATAACAGATAATCTAAATTGGTCTAAGCACATCACGTCATTTTCTGCAAGCGTTTCTAGATCACTAGGTTTCATCAGACGATCACTCACATTTGCTTCGCCCACAGTTAAACTAATGGCATACGAAACTTTTATACGCACCAAACTTGAATACGCATCCCCTATCTGGAACCCCCATCAAGAGTACCTAATCGAGGCGTTGGAGGCAATACAAAATCGAGCTGCTCGTCTTATAACTTCCAAATATGATTCTAGATTGAGCGTCACTAACATCAAAAGTTCGATTGGTCTAACCCCTTTGGCATCCCGTCGCAAAATAGCAAGTCTTTGCCTTTTCCATAAGCTGCATTATAACTTTCTTCACTTACGCGAGAGCCTAATCCTGCCGCCCATGAGATCATCACGACGTCTGTTTAATTGTCACAGTGTTCAACGCATTCATGGTTCAACTAACGCCTTCACCAAATCATTTCTACCGACTGTCATATCGGATTGGAATGTACTTCCTGACGGTATTGTCAGTGAGGTAAACTGTGTGAAATTTAAAGATTTATTGTTACAGCACCACTGTCAGGAGGCCGAGTAGTAGCCCTGTTCTTTGCGCGTTTATACCTGCCTTCCCATTTTCATGTTTTGTTTTATTGTTTTTCTTGCTCTTTTCCCCCCTTACTGTATTTTTTTCTTGTTTTTCCAACAGTATTTATGTCATGTAACCTTGTGACCCGTGGTTACCTATTGTTACCCCCCCCCTTATTTATGCCCCATGAGGGGCCCTTAAGGGTAAATAAATGATTATTATTATTATTATTATTTTATTATTATTATTATTATTATTATTATTATTATTATTATTATTATTATTATTTCGTGTTGTCTCATTTTACTCCTCCCCTTTTGTGTTCATTTCTCTTTGTCTACGTGTTTTTGTATTTCTGAAAACTGCTTGTATTGTATTGTTTATTTTTATTGTTTTTTTTGCGTGCGCCAGCACAAAGACCTTACGGTTGTTCCTGGGCACGTTAAATAATTGATTGATTGAATGATTATTATTTTATTAGTATTATTATTTTTTATTGTTGTTAATTTCACCCACCATTCAAACTAACACTCTGTATTTCACCAGAAAAACCAAGCTTTCCCAGAAAAATCGACAAAACGCCCAGATTTGCCTTTAAACGAGGTGACTACGTTGGCTTGACTACGTTGGCTTGTCCACCACAGATTGGTCACTGGTAACTGACAAACCCAATGTTGATGATCAAGTCGATCAGTTTACGGAACTTATCTTGACCAGCATGAGCAAGTTCATTCCTCAGTATACACCTAATCATTGTAAATATCCCTCCTGGTTCTCATCAGAACTTATAAGTGCACTGAAACATAAAGATCGTGCACACAGGAAGTATAAACGTTCTCCATCAACTCATTTGAAAGAAGAATTCTGTCGTTTTCGTACTCTTTGTAAACGCCTTTGTAAACGCGATCACAGTCTATATATTTCATTTTTAGAAAAAAGCGCGTCTGACAGGCCGGCTGAGTTTTGGAAGTATGTGCGCAAACGGTCGAGCAAAAGTTACGCGCCCTTCAGGATAGTGGACCCAAATGGAGTAGAAGTTCAAGCCGTTGCTGACTGTTTTGCCATGTATTTTTCATCTGTTTATAAGGCTCCAGCCTCTGTAGCTAGTAACGGTCGACAGGTTAAGGCAGTTGGCACAGCTGATGCTGTGTCGCTTGATGAAGATTCCATTTCAGAATGCATTAAGCGCCTGAAACCATCCTTTTCAGCTGGCCCAGATGGCATCCCCTCTGCCATACTAAAAGCCTATGGCAGTATACTTGTACCTGTATTGACTACCATATTTAATAAGTGTCTGCATGCTTCAACTTTTCCTAGCATGTGGAAAACTGCTCGCGTTTTCCCAGTGTTTAAGTCTGGCTGTAAAAGTGACGTCTCGAACTACCACCCTATTTCCCTTCTTTGCGCCATATCCAAAATCTTTGAGCTTGCTCTTCACAGAAAGAGCTTGCTCTTCAAGAAATTCATTGATTGTGAATCAGCATGGGTTTCTCGCTGGCCGCTCAACTGTCACTAATCTTGCCAGTTTCATGATGCAAGTCTCCACGCCTATTTCGCAGAGAGGACAGGTTGACGCTATTTACTGTGACCTTAGCAAAGCTTTTGATGTTGTCCGCCATTCACTGCTTGTGGATAAACTTGCACACTTTGATGTTGATTCTTCAATTGTGAATCTCCTCCATAGCTATCTTCTTGATAGATCATGTTATGTTGCCGTTAATGGCCAAACGTCCTCTTTGTATAAAGCTACTAGTGGGCTTCCTCAAGGGTCGGTACTGGGCCCACTCCTTTTTAATTTATGTTAATGATGTTTCTTCTATGATTCGGAATTCTTATTTCCTTTTGTATGCCGATGACCTAAAGATATTTAAGGAAATTCATTCAGTTATCGATTGTCGCTTGCTGCAATCTGATTTGTGTTTTTTTTTTAATGGTGCAGGAGTAATAACCTCTCCCAAATTATTTCAAAAACCAAGGTAATGAGTTTCACTCGAAAAACATCTAGTGTGCCATTTTTACATTCTGTCAATTCTGTGTCGTTGTGTAAGGTATGTGAGATCAATGATCTAGGTGTTCTTTTTGATAGCACCTTACACTTTTCTGCTCACGCTAAGCGTGTTGCTTTGCGGGGTCTTCGCACCCTAGGCTGTGTTTGCAGAATGTCTAAAGAATTCCGTTCTCCTATGCCCTTCCGAAAATTGTACACCACGCTATGTCTTCCTCAACTTGAGTATGCATCTGTGATCTGGAATGGCATTCCTAATTCCAGCAGCAACGCCATTGAGCGAGTCCAGAAAACATTCCTAAGCATTTACAACCATCGTTTCGCTAGAAATGACTCTGGATCTCGTTCTAACGCTGCTGGATTATTATCATTGCCATCACTTTGCTGCCGACGAAATCGCGCTGATCTGTTATTTCTTTACAAGCTTGTGCATGGTATCATATCCTGCCCTGTACTGCTCAACTGTCTTAATTTCCGAATTCCACGTAAGCTGACCAGAGAGAATAGACCTTTTCATGTAACCGCCTGCCTCTGTGAGCCTTCGACCATTGGCAGGATACAACGTCTTTACAATGCTTACTTTTTGGAGCTCGATGTTTTTCACAGCTCCCAGTTGTTGTTCTGCTCCGAGCTTTGCACTGTACTTACATAGCCTCGTACACTGTTGACATTTTTCTTTCTGCCTGCGCATAGTTGTATATGTGCAATTTTATAACGTTTTTTATCCCTGATATTTTATTATGAACGTTTGCCTTTTTTTTTTTTTCCGTGCGCCAGTACAAAGACCTCACGGTTGTTCCTGGGCACATTAAATAAACGTTTGATTTCATTGGAGTATTATTATTATTATTATTATTATTATTATTATTATTATTATTATTATTATTATTATTATTATTAGTGGTAGTAGTAGTAGTAGTAGTAGTAATAGTAGTAGTATTTATCACTACTACTGCTCACTACTACTCGAAAGGCGAGGGTTCAATACCGGCCACGGCAGTTGCATTTCTACGTAAGCAAAATGCTAGAGGCCCGTGTACTGTGCGATGTCATGCACGATGTCATGACCCCCCCTCACTAAGCTAATGGGCTGAGTCACTTTGGGAAGTTAAACCTCAAACCATAAACCAGCTCTACTATACTACTACTACTACTACTACTACTACTACTTGTATTTATTGTAGCAGCATTCAAGGGCATGCAGCGTGTGTACGTGCTGTCGCTCACGTCTTCAATTCGGAGACGAATACCTCCCACACACCACCGTACACGGCGCATACATTGCGGCCCCATTCTTAAACACGGGAGGGGAACGCGATGCCGTTGTGGCGTACGCCACACTGATCACGTAGCATCGCTCTACACGACGTTCAGTGTCGCTATGGCAACCGCTGTTGCCGGCAGCAGCAGCCCCGGAACGAAAACGAGAAACGTCATCGAGACAGTTGCCCGTACCGACGCCGCCGCCGCGCTTTTTAAAGAAAGACAGCGCTCGACGACCGGCGTGGCAGGAGAGATTAATGACCGCACTGCCTGTTCGTTGTAGCAGGTCGCACCCTCTCAGTGAATTCCCGCTGTGTCGATGGCACGGTTCGAGGTGTTCGCCGCTTCTGAAGAACAGCCGCGTACAACAAAACGCCGACAGGCCTGGGGAAGCGACGATGATCGAGTGCGGCGGCCCCCTGCTGGGATGCGCACAGGCCTCTGAGATTCGCGTCACCTCGTGTGGTTAGAGAGGGAGAATACAAGAAGGGTTGGGAGGTCAACCGCAGCTATGGAAAGTCGAATAAGAAAAAAACGCCAAGCGTTGTCGCGCCCAGTTGTCTGAGATTACATAAGGGAAAATAAAGTTCAGGCGGATTAACGACTGTTTTACTGGTACAGCACGGCGCTTATCTGCAAGGGAAAAGGGAGACCAATGGTATACAGTTAATAACTGACAGTGGATACAGGTGTTAAAGGCGAAATACTACAGTCACGACAGATATCCACGAAAGAAGACAGTAAGCATAAAAGTGTGTGTGTGCGCGCGCGCGCGTTTGTGTGTGTGTGTGTGTGTGTGTGTGTGTGTGTGTGTGTGTGTGCGTGCGTGCGTGCGTGCGTGCGTGCGTGCGTGTGTGTGTGTGTGCGTGCGTGCGTGCGTGCGTGCGTATCGTTGTGTAAGGAACCCACAAACCCGTGAAAAGAGCATTCAATCCCGTATAGTTATAGACAGCTGGCCGTATGAGACCAGTCACCCATAACAACGGATGGCAGGCCTGAGCTGTCCGTTAAAATTATCCCGAGGAAACGGCATTGCACATATAGGGGGCCGTCTTTCCCGCACACAGGCGGTATCGATCACGAACACGCACTACGCATTTTTTTTTCTCTAGCCGCTGGTCGCAGCGCTGTGTGTTTTTAGGGGCGAAGCTCCTTAAGGCGGCACCCGTTCGTCCCTCGTAGTCGTAGTAGTGCGTAACCAGTCGTAACGCTAGTACCAGATCTTGACCTCCAAGGTGGTGCCGGTGGGAGATTTTTCCTGTGCGTTGTTGAACAATAAAAAATTCGCAGCGTGCGCGTTAACTAAAAGCCGAATTCTTCTGTCTCTCATTCCCCATTAGCAGCCATTGGCATGTTCCAGTAGGAAACGTTAGTAGAAGTAGAAGTGTAAGTGTTAGCTAAAAGCCGACTTCTTCTGTCTCTCATTCCCATTAGCAGCCATTCTTTACCTCCAAGGTAGTGCCTGGTGAGATTTCTCCTGTGCGTGATTAAACAATAAAAATTTTGTTCAAAACGCCGTTGATTGATGAAATAAACCAACGAAAGACGCCAGATGTTTTGTAAAAGCAAAACGAAAGAACGCCAGATGTTTCTAAAGCAAAACGAAAAGACGCCAGCTGCCTAACGAAAGACGCCAGATGTTTTCTAAGCAATGGTTTTCTAAACAATGAAAATTCACAGCGTGCATGTAAAATTAAAGTGCGCTGCAAGTCGTCATAACTCATCGAACCTTCAGTATAAAGCGCCCGATCTCACGCCGGTGATGATGTACTGGGCAGAATTCACGGAAGGTTCACGGTTTACCGATGAACCTCCGCAGCTTCGCCCCCTCATCATCATTCACTCCGTGGATATGCTGTGATGTTTTTACCATCTGGCGCTTGACCCATCCACAGCAATCAGACCCCGAGCAAAAGAAGACCTACAACCTGCAGCAAGTTGTTTCACCAGGCGCCTGTCTTAACCACGTCCGAGTGTATGTCCTCCAATTTGGTTGCCACTCTTCTCTCGCTTTAGGCACAGCAGCGCGTTCCCCGTCCACTATACCCCTCTCTTTCCAGCTCCCGTCAACTCGGTGACGGGCGTAGGCCTGCAATGCGCAAGCACTGACCTGCTCTCGCCGTACATACACCACTAAAGCGCTCACACAAAACCTGAACGCCAGGCGGCCAAGGTTACTTTCTCGGAAAAAAGGGGTTAACGATCTCGGTCTTCGCTCCGTCGGGGTGAACGGCCCTGCGCCCGTCTATTACAGACAAGAACCGCGTAGAGAGAATGCGCTCGCAAATACAACGATTCGTGAGTCAGCGTTCGCTCAATGACGAATGCGAGCGTTGCTTATAATTCATGGGAGACGAAATAAACGTCTGTGCTCAGAGTCATTCGGTTATCGCACGTTTAATTTACTCTTAAATGTTTACAAGAAGGTAGGTTGGATTCGAATTGAGATTACTGACTGTGAAAAATAAACGTGGTCACTTCCGTGCAGCTCTGTTTTACACCGCTGTTCGCGCTGCGACGACCGACTCACCCAGGCGTACCAAACGCGGATGTAAAAGTTACTGCGAAGCATGCACTGCTGTATACTTCACATTCCTGTCGCTATTATGTCATCGAGGCAGGTGGCACGGTCCACGCGTAAAGTTTGCAGTTTGCAAACAAGCGGAATGCGGGAGGTGCTGTGTTCGATTACCAGTGCCGACGAGCACCCCGGTCTTCGTAATGGCGGGAAACGGTAAAAATTTCTGGGATTTTACGTTCCAAAACAACGATATGATTCGGATGCACGAGCGGAGGGCGGAGGGTGCAACTAAAGTCCCTAGATTTTAGAAAGAACAGGGAAATATCTAGGGACTTTAGGTGCAACGGCTAATGGCGGAGAAGTTACCCCGACATGGCGCTAGGTGGTATGGGTAATCTCTAGAGGGCAGCTCGCTTGCTTCCCCTACTCCAAGAAAGCTTTGACGCGCTAGCAACGCTTTACGGGTGGAAAAAAATAAGAGTCTCTGCAAACCTCAAACCACTACCAAGAAAGCGGGCATGCGAGTGAAGAAGCCTCTTCAAAGGAAAAAAAAAGAATGGAAATTAGATAGTACATTTAGTGACATTGCAGACACGTACGGCAGGGGCGTGGCCAGAAATTTTTTTCGGGGGGGTTCAACCATACTTTATGCATGTTCGTGCGTGCGTTTGTATGTGTTCGTGTATATATACGCAAGCAAAACTGAAAAATTTCGGGGGGGTTTGAACCCCCCCCCTTCCCCTTGGCTACGCCCCTGACGTACAGACACATAATTTGATTAAAACAAATCTTCAGGCAACGACTGCCTCTGACAACAGCGGAAATTAAGCAAGTCGAATCAGTCGCGGTAAATTTAAATGACCCAAAAACAAAACACAACTGACGTAATTAGGGAGAGGCTAAACAGACCAAAAAACAGCAGGGAGGAAATTGCGCACAGAGTTCTGTGCCTCTCGCATGAAAGCTTGCAGTTTCACACTACTGCTTTTAATTAAAATGCAGATACGGCTTACAAGAGCGACGCACGCGAAATGAGAGAGTTACACGGACCGCTTCCTATGACGTTTTCTTTTTTTTCTTTATTTTCTTTTTTTTTGTATAACGTCGGAAAACCTGTGCCGCGCGATAAATGACGCACGTGAGGTTTGTTTTCTGATCCCTATGAAGCACAACTCTAAAAAAATGCTGCACAAACTTGATGGAACGGTTAATTTATCACCTAAGTGGCCGACAATGTGCGCTTACTTTAACACGAATTACATTAATACATTTTATTGTATTGCACAGTCATTATGCCATTAGTTCGTTTTTCGTTTTTTATGCCCTCCATTGTAAAAAAGAAAAGCTGGAAAGCTTGTTTTCCCTTAATTCAATTTTTTTTCGAGCCCTCTCACCTATATCTAAGAATGCAGTGGCAAAAAATAGCAAACGAAGCGGTTCACGTGAGATACCCAAGGCCGCCGTACGACAGTGCGACTTCCAATAACATCCACACATGAAAAAAAAAACAAAAAAGATGACAGAGGTACCTCTCGTGGCGTATGACTAAACTCTGAAAACAGTTGGCAGGCACCGGGGTGCATTTTTGTGCGACAACAGTAATCATCGCCTGCCGCGCTCGCATTTTTCTTCTTGAAAACTCAACGCTCGCCATTTTCGTATCAGGAATGTCATGGCCACGCTGATAGCGGGCGCGCGTCGATCGTGAACGGAAAGTACCGGGCGCGCGCCGTCAAAGCGAGGAATTGCGAGCGAAGTAAATTATGACCATTGTTCTGGAACGAAAGGACTCTCCAAAGGACGCAAACTGTTGTTAGAGTGAACGCGTATAGGCGGCGGCGTTCGTCGATCGTAAACGTTCACAAAACTTCTTTCTTTATTTGGAAAGTGTCTCGATTTAGCTCACTTCCGACACCTTTTTATAATGAACACCTCAAAGAAAATAAAGCGACCAGAACGGAACATTTCACGGATTATTCATACAAAATGAAATCTTTTTATTCCTTTCTTAATAAATACAAGAGAGAGCGGACGCAAGGGCAAAAGCTGCATGCACAGAAAGTGGACATACCTTTTTCTCACACTCAATTGTGTTCTCACTCATTCGTTCCCGGAAGACAAACTGGAACCAGCTGTAGAACTGCATGGGCACAATGACTAATCCAAGGGAATTTAAATCAGTTAGCTACTGGAAACTTGCTTTTTAAATCCGCATTACTGGTTACTAATGTCTCCGCCATATAATAGCTGCCGTGTTCACGCTACCTTCTGTAACGCCATGGTGCCTTGAAGATGCAGGCGTAGCCAAAGTGAACAGGGGGCTCAGCTGTAGGTGCAAATTGCCCCCCCCCCCCCTAAAAAAGTTCCTGTTTGTATGAGCGTAAGGCAATACATGCGATAGTCATTAAGAGTGACAGACTGGAATCCAAACGAAGGCAAGCGCGCGAGGTGGAGGCAGGGGATTAAGGCCCATACACAAACCAACCTTATTCTTCTTATCATTCTTGTGCCTTTAATGCACCTTAAGTGCATAAGTCCAGTAAGCAGGGCAAAAGATAACTTAGGACAGTCTGTTAATGTTGATTACTTAATTGCTCGGGTTTAACGTCCCAAAGCCAAGACATGATCATGAGGGACGCCGTAGTGGACGGCTCCGGCAATTTCGACCACCTGCGGCTCTTTAATTAACGTGCACCTAAATCTAGGTACGCGGCCCGCATACATTTTCGCCTCCATTGAAAGTGCGGCCGTCGCGACCGGGATTCGATCCCGCGACTTTCGGACCAGCAGTCGAGCACCATAGCAACTAGACCGCCGTGGCGGGTGGTTTGTGAATGTTGCCTTCACATTAACGCGATAGCGTTAAACAGCTCGTTCCGCAGAAGTTCCGGTGTCGGCGCCGGCATCGTTGGTTGTGAGCGAAAAAAAAAAAACCGCGTTATCCGTGGCCGAAAAATCGAGAAAGAACCAAATGAAATTAACAATAAAAATATTCGGTTCGAGTGAGCATCAAACCAAGGCCTTCCGCGTGGCGAGCAGGTGTTCTACCACATAGCCACGCCACTGCTTGAAACTGTTTCGAAAAAAAACAAAAACAAATACTATATGAATGTCGTGTAGTGGGAGGAGTCTCCTTAACGCCTGTAATATCGCGTGATAGAAGCGTAGACTCGCGTCAGGCGTCAAAACATGTGAATTGCGCAACGAGTGGGTGTTTTAAAGGCCCACGCACTACAAAGCGTTCAGACACACATTTAATGATCATCAGCAGCAAACGCATCAACAAAGTGAGCAGCTGCGCAGGCTTGCGTGCAGCCTTACGGATGCGTATAGTGGGCCCTTCGCTGATTCCTAAAAATAAGAATTATAGCGTAGTGGCCACTGCGTAACTGTACTTACAGTAGGCATTCTAAGATGGTTTGAAACGGCCAATGTTACAGGCATAGGCGTTCGTTTCCCTTGCGGCACGGTTGCGGCACCGACAACCGAAACCAGGCAAGGAAGTGAGAAGGCGATACGAACACGGTCCGATTACGCTATCGCGTTCTACTCTTGAAGCCGAAGCTCAAGCGTCCTCCGAGGTTTTTTTTTTTTTGTTTATGAAGCACATTGAGGGAACAGAAACGATAAGTAAGCCAAGCGACAAGAATAAGGTTGGTTTGTGAATACGGGCCCATGAAGTTTCCAGGGAGAACGCTGCCTCACTGCAGCAAGCACACAGGGTCGGTTAAATGGAGAAACACGGGAGATGACTTGCCCTGAAAGCCCCGGGGCGCAGCCAGGCTGATGATGATCTGATGATGATAATGACGAGCGCGCGCGCGTGCGTGCGTGCGTGCGTGCGTGCGTGTGTGTGTGTGTACACGCACACATATGAACACACACACGAACATATATTTTAAAAAAGCGGAACACCCCCCCCCCCCCGCCACGGCACCTTCGTGCCCCCTGGCTGCGCCCCTGCCGGAAAGTACAGAACTGAATAACAGCTGCGAATCGCGTTACGCTGCGGGTAGTTGCTCCGGCTGGAAAACGCCATGTTTTGTATTGGAGACAGAACCGAGATGCCAGAGCAAGGCAGCCTCAAGGTCAGCGTCAGTGTACGTGTTCAGGATTGGCGCGCAGTAGCACATCACACCCAGCTGTGCTGCGCCTCCTAACTAGGACGACACACGCGGTCGTCGTCAGTGCCCAACCTCGATCGGCGCCGAATGCAGACGCGCTAGCTGCCACTCTGTGACGCAAGCTCGGGAACACGTGCACCTACAAAGTGCTGCGTACGCTTTGGAAGCACGCGCACGAACCACCGATACCGACGGCAACGCCTGCATGAACTCATTTCTGCTGCGACAAAATATCACTGTAGCTGGAGGACGCGTGCAGGCCTAAACACGAAATGTACAAACAGAGCACGACCGCTTTCTTTCCTACAGACAATATTTCTTACTTACAAAGATGCCAGAATACGTCCAGATTTATGCTGCGAGTGCCGTGCGCTAAAGTGAGATCACTAGATATACATAGTAAATTTAAAGAAAATTAAATTCGTGAGGTATTACCGGCAAGACCCAAAATTGTGATAAAGAGGCACTGCCTGTATACAGAGGTGAAAGGGGCAGTGGGGGGGTGGTGATTTTTTTCTTTGTATGTGCATCTAAAAGCACGTTTTTAATTTAGTTTCCCTCAATATATGGGCCGCAGTGTCCCGCAATCTAACCCGTACCCTCGTGTCTACAGCGTCGCAACGCCGCTAAGTCACCACGGTAGGTAAACGTGCAGCGAACTGCAAGTGCCCGCAAATATGTAGTACCCTCTCTGCGATACTAAATTCGCAGCGGAGTCAGAAGAAAAAATTGGTAAACGTATACCTGAGTCTGAAACGAACGAGAATGCCCCTGCACTTCTTGTTCCTCATACCAACTAGACCACGTAGTACATTCCAGGGCAAAAAAACAATTTTACTTTTCGTGACAAACGAGTGCCGTTTAAACGTATTACCGGAAGTTTCACTGAGCCACAAAAATGTGCATGCCGCAACAGCTGCGGGCAAACAGCTGCAACTCGGGAAATCAACGCGACGCCCGTAGCATATGTCCGTGAATCAATCCCCGGACTATATATCAACGGGACCGGTGAATTATTCTCTTCGGGACACTATAAGTTGAACACATACGTCCATTATCGGCATTCATACTGGCAGACTGGCAGAATGAAATTATCTAAAAATTGCGTTATTAAGCCCATAGCTCCCTTAGGACACAATGTAATTAATTTTGTAGTGATAATGGGTTATGCGGGGCCTTGTACACCAAGTCGAAATACATGACGTCATCGGCAATATGATGCAGGAACCTCAAAGCGGCATCAACACACCTATTTTTTTATTTACTTATTTTTTTTTTGCATTTTCTCGCTGCGTGAGGAGTATATTCGGTATTGCGGCAGAGTAATTGAATCATACTAGAGTTGCGCATAGGTCCGGCTAGCAACCACAGCTATGCGGTGAAGTTGCACTCCGTTTTTTGCAGGCGACATGCCTACCGTGTCGCTGATGAACGTGTCTGGCGTGTCGAAGGTCAGCGATAAACATTGGCTGACGATGACTAGTGTTAATTCAGTTCGGTGCAGCAGCGGCGTCGATAAATGTAAAAATTGGCCAGAGCGTCAGCATCTCCGCAATGCATGGTTACTAGCGGCGTTTGGAAGACAGATGCGCAACTCTGCTACCTAAAGGTAGCATATACAGTAACTCTAGATCATACGAGCGCGGAAAGCCGTATTGCGGGGACGGCTGGCGATCAGAACCTATAGACGACTTTGCACTCGAAGCATAGGCGCCGCCATCTTGAGCTGTTAAACGAATGTTTTCTTAATTTTGTAAGCCGTGACGTAAAATTAACGAGGTCATGAAACTTCGAATGCTCCAAGCCAACCGTTTTCATGCGAATGCGTCTACAGTAGCACTGTTAGTTTAGCTATTAACGTTAACGAGAAACGGCAAATTAACAGCTCAATATGGGAGCACCGAGACATATCCGTAAAACAGCCTATACAATGCGGAAAATCGGCGAGAGAAAAACTGATGCTACCGAAAGAAACGCGTTGCGCGCGGGATCTGAATGACCTAGAGAAAAGCCACGGTAGACAACAGGAACTGATGACGTCGCTTCACAGAAACCACACACGTCAGGAGAGTCGGCTGTGCCGCAACAAAGGCGATCATGTAGGCAGGCCATAAAAAGCTTATTCGTACACCTAGATAACTGTTCAGAAACGCAGGAAAATCGTAGGTTCGCAGTGCCTTCGCTGCAGCGAACAATAGCGCGAAAACAGATGGTTCCGAAAACGCAGCCCAACGCCTCATCTATTTCACAGCCAGGGGAGATTCTCTGTCCGTTCCTCACAATGGTTTAGCTATTCGTACACGGGGTGCTTTATTCTAGCTTCATTTATTTCAAAAATTAAATTCGCAGACGTCGTCGCAAAAGTACTGTTATCATATGAGCCTCCAAATTGACCGCCTCTACAGAGATAATCTAATTAGCACGATGCGTGCGTAATTAACGAACCTTTGGTAATTAACCACCTGATTATTGATCTTCGGTGCCTGCTGGAAACGAGTACGCTGCAGCCCACCCTTGAAATTTTCTAGTCTAGCAAGGAAACTGCCGTTAAAGATGCTCTCGTAAAAGGTACGCGAACACACACATAGTTCGCGTAGGCAAGTCCTCTGAAAGCGAACCTGACGCCCGCGAGTTTGCCACGTAACTTCACAGCGTAAGCCGGCAATATCACAGTTTCCGAAACATGCACTCGTCAGGATAATTGTTAAAAAAAAAAAAAACGAAGTGAAGGAATCTCGTTCATGGAATGTCCTCTGCTTTAAGCGTGTAGATGTTTAAGGGTGATTCCACGAGAGATCGAACATGCCTGTCCGGTCGCATTTTTTGTTTTGCCTGGGTTTTTTATATGTTGTGTGGGCACATTCAAAGTGCACGGAACTGAAAATTTTATTTCCAAGAAACGCTCCCAGCGCGCCAAAAAAATATTTGAAGGTGGCGGCGCATGCCTCCTGTTTCTGCTCACTGCAATGTTTTCGGATTTCACGGCCGAATTTAGCGCGAACTATAAATGATGTGTCGAAAATTTCTTTTGCTGGTTTTAATACGCATTACTGTGAATTACATCCATGCTTTTTTTATGCCGTCCTCAAAAAAGAAGAAAATGTGAAAAAATGGCAAACATGGCCGAAATCAAAAAAGGGTCCTAAGTTTGAGGCGCCTTGGCGCCTTTACTATTTCAAACAGAAACTTGAAAACAGTGTCAAATATAGAAAAGAGCCTTTGCAACATTTATACGGAAGATCATTTTCCTACGGTCAGCGCAAAAGAAGAAAAAAATTGTTAAAGAAGCGAGTTTTTTCAAAAAAGTACATTTTCAAAAAATAAAATAAAAAAAACTCCGGTCTCAATTTTGACGGCATTTTTTTTATCGAAGAGCGCTTATGTCAATGAACACACGGTTTTAATATCATATGTCCTCATTTGCTTTGTTTACGAGATATAACTGGCCAAAGTGACCCTTGCTGTGAGTGCTCACTTCAGTGCGACTGATGGTTGTTAATAGCTTGCATTGTGCGTAAATCGCAGTTTTATTTATTCTGCTGCAGCAAAACCTTGCTCTGGTGGCTTTTCGTCAAGAAAAATGTGTTCTCAGATTTTATTTGTGTCTAGCGTGTGCAAAAGTGGGCTGCTGCCGCCCTCTAAATGGCTCACGTGTAAACAGTTTGCAGCCTACAACCTCGCCTACAATCATCAGAGGAAAGATGGGCGCGCCTGTTCAAGATATCAACCGCTTCTTCTTCCTGAAGGAATGCCTGGTCTACCTCATCGCGGTTAGATGTAGACAGGTTTTCCTTGAGGAGCCTAAAGCAATGCAAGCAGACCTCGCAGGTGTCGCGAAGATCCTCAGCCTATGACAGTAGCTTCTGGAGGTAGGCAACAACAAAAAGAGCAAAGAAAAAAAATTTGCGCAACGAAAACGTTTTCCTCAGCAATCTTCTTTTTGTGAACGCGTAAATAATCGGCACAGAACAATCGGACGTAGCCATGGGCCGCGCGCATCGCGTGTAGTGAACAGCTAGACCTAGAGCAAGCCGAAACGTTTATACTGAACGGCGCCGCACAAATTATCTCACATCTGCGCAGCTGTCATGAATGCGTTTCCAGAACTGCTCACGGTTTAACATTGTATGGCTAAGGGTGTCTAAGCGCATTGGGCTGTAATGATTATCTTGTAGGCCACACTCATTGCCAAAACTAAGGGTAATGTCCGTCTGGCGTCACCAATGACCTCTGCTGTCCTCGACGTGGGAAAGCACTTAAGTAAAGTAGCAACAAAACATCATCAATTGGGAAGGTTCGGCCACTCATGGCTTAATCATGCCGCACCGCACGTTTTCTGGCTGCTGAAACGCTGAGGTAAAGGTCGAGATGATACAGGAAGATGTTATCTGCGACGCCGAAAACATGTGATTGCGGGAAGTGAAATAAACGGCTCGGAAATCACTGAGCTAACTTTTTTACAAATGTTGTTTAGGCACAATATGCGTCGAATGGGGAAGATGGTTAGAGCGTCCAATGCACGTAATGGAAGGGAAGCAAGCAGGCAGTGAGAAAACAACTGCATAACAGCGCGCCTGCTGATTGTGGCATTTAGTTACAGATTAAGTTGGCCTTCGCTGCATACAGATGCTTTATTCTGTGTGCAAGGAGAGTTTTGACAAAATGACCTAAACCATGTGTTCGCGGTGTCTCGCGTGCTTCTGATTAACGAATACTGGCGGGTAAGTTGAGGTTGTAAGCTGCAAACTGCGTACGCGTTCGGCCTTTAGAGAGCGGCAGAAGCCCATCCCCGCACACGCTAGACATAATTAAAGTTTGAGAATGCATTTTTCTTGACGACAAGACACCAGAGCAAGGTTTTACTGCAGGAAAATAATTAAAACTAGATTTAAGTGCAATGCAAGCTGATGAAAACTATCGATCGCACTGAAGTGAGCACACACAGCAAGGGTAATTATGGCCCGTTAAATCTCGTGAACAAAGCAAATGAGGACATACATATTAACATGGTGTTTTCACTGACATAAGCGCTCTTCGACAAAAAAATGTCAAAATTGAGGCCTGAGTTGTTTTATTTTTCGAAAATGTACTTTTTTGAAAAAAACTCGCTTCTTTAACTATTTTCTTCTTATTTCGCGCTGCCTGTAGGAAAACGATCTTCCGCATAAATGTTGCAAAGGCTCCTTGAAATACTTCGAAAAAAGCATGGATGTAATTCACAGTAATGCGTATTAAAACCAACAAGAAAATTTTCGACACATCGTTTATAGCTCGCGTTAAATTCGGCCGTGAAATCCCAAAACATTGCAGTGAACAAAAACAGGAGGTCTGCGCGGCCACCTTCAAATACTTTTTTGGCACGCTGGGAGCATTTCTTGGAAATAAAATTTTGGGTTCCGTGCACTTTGAATGTGCCCACATAACATATAAAAAATCCAGGCAAAACAAAAATATCGACCGGACAGGCATGTTCGATCTCTCGTGGAATCACCCTTTAGAGGGCGGCAGCAGCCCACTTTCGCACACGGTAGAACCAAATAAAATCTGAGAACACATTTTTCTTGATGAAAAGCCACCAGAGCAAGGTTTTGGTGCAGCAGAATAATTAAAACTGCGATTTACGCACAATGCAAGCTATTAACCATCAGTCGCCCTGAAGTGAGCACTCACAGCAAGGGTCACTTTGGCCAGTTATATCTCGTAAACAAAGCAAATGAGGACATATGATATTAAAACCGTATGTTCATTGACATAAGCGCTCTTCGATAAAAAATTGCCGTCAAAATTGAGACCGGAGTTTTTTTTATTTTATTTTTTGAAAATGTACTTTTTTGAAAAAACTCGCGTCTTTAACAATTTTTTTCTTCTTTTGCGCTGACCGTAGGAAAATGATCTTCCGTATAAATGTTGCAAAGGCTCTTTTCTATATTTGACACTGTTTTCATGTTTCTGTTTGAAATAGTAAAGGCGCCAAGGCGCCTCAAACTTAGGACCCTTTTTTGATTTCGGCCGTGTTTGCCATTTTTTCACATTTTCTTCTTTTTGAGGACGGCATAAAAAAAGCATGGATGTAATTCACAGTAATGCGTATTAAAACCAGCAAAAGAAATTTTCGACACATCATTTATAGTTCGCGCTAAATTCGGCCGTGAAATCCGAAAACAATGCAGTGAGCAAGAACAGGAGGCATGCGCCGCCACCTTCAAATATTTTTTTGGCGCGCTGGGAGCGTTTCTTGGAAATAAAATTTTCAGTTCCGTGCACTTTGAATGTGCCCACACAACATATAAAAAACCCAGGCAAAACAAAAAATGCGACCGGACAGGCATGTTCGATCTCTCGTGGAATCACCCTTAAAACACAACACACACAGTTCGTAATGGACTACGGGAAGAAGCTTGCACTATTTATTCGTTCCTCATGAAGATTCAGACTTTCGTATTCCGACCTGATGCTTTGAATAACTCTGCAATTTTTTTTCTTTTTTCCTCTGAAGAAGGAAGGAAGGAAGAAATAGACGGAAGGACAGACTAATTTTATGGCGTCATTAGTGCAAGGGTGGCAGTAATAAAACACGACCTTTCAGTGTATACAGGCACGCACTGAGTCCCAGCAATCTTGTTTGCAGAAAAACTTAGCACAGGGGGCAGCGCAAATATTGCCTCCCTAATGTCCCCGAGGAGAGAGCAAACGCGACAGTGGACAAAGGGCAACACCTGCGTCAACACAGCGGAGATAGAAACGACCGAGTCTTCTTATTTCCGCTGCCATACCCTCGGCAATGACGACAGGCCGCATCGGCGTTCCTATTTTGCTGCGCATCGCGCCCATTTATATTCCTCTCTTTTCCGTCAGTGTGAGCGCAGGCTGCATGTTGCGATGAGGAAGGGTCTGGCACGATGCCAACGGTTCCGCGGCGCTACACGCTTTCCCATCGCTTTCCCGTTGGTTGGCCATTCTTTGACGACGGTCGAAGCACTGCACTCACCGCACGCATCCGGCGCGGGAGTATTTCACTTATTTAGCGCGCTCGCGAACGCATTGCGCATGCGCCACGCGATCGACGTCACGCTCTCCCTAACACCTCCCCCTTCCACTGACTCTCCGATGATGACGATACGAGTGTCCGATTGGAAACAGGGTAGGGGGTGACACACTCCGCCTGCAGCTTTCTACCACCATAGCCGTAACCTTTGACATTCTCTCTCAATCTCTCTAGTCACCTCTCGTACCACCCAAGATTGGGAGATCAAGCCTTATATTTGTTCTGCTTAACTTCCACAACGTCCTCTTCTTATCTATCTAGCCTATCTTTGGTTACCAAGCCATATAGCGTCTGTACGTCTGTACAATGTGCACAATGACAACTAAATAGACTACAATCGACCATTCCATGGTACGTCTATGCTTCTTACGGCAGCGAACTACTTTAACGACATGAAACGCGATCAGTTGACACAAAATGTGCAAGGTCTACATCAAGCGCGATCTATAAACAACGCCGTCGTATATACCTCGCTTTCGCAAAAAAACAAAAAGAAAAACTGCGTCGCAAAGGGAAGTGTGCCTTCCTTCCTTCTTTCGAGTTAACGTCGGGGCAGGCGAGGTACGATAAGAGCTGCGAGAGGGTCACATTAAGCTGATAACCAACGCTAAGGTCAGCTCCTAGGCCGCGTACCTCCGGGACATAGCGCTTACCATCATCCAAGGAGGGCGCTGAGCTAAGCTAGCCATAGGCACGGTCGTGTGTCGGAACCTCAAATAAGCGTCCCGGGAGCCATTTACGTATTAGCCCCAAAGCTTACGCTGCGGCAGTTTTAGTTAGTCGCAGCTCCGTCCCTGGTCACACCACGAGGGCCCTTCACTTGCGGAGCTCCACATTTCGAAGCTTCCTCACTGCTATTGGCAGACCTCCCTGCTACTCATTTTCTCTCTCTCTCTCTCTAATAACTCGTAAGGTCGAGTCGTAAGCGTCTAATCGTTCGCTGCCACCGCCGGTCTCGTCTACCGAGCCAACGTCGGTCAAGAACAAATAAATGAACGGTAAGAGCTTGCAGCGGCGTTGTAGTACCGATGATGCGAAGAGAAGGAAAAAGCGGAACACGTGCTCGCAACGATGGCGGTCACGTGGCCCGTCCTTGGCCCGACCTCAACGGCTGCGCCGCAGCGCAGGCAAGCATCGTTACGGTAGAGGAAGCACTCGCCTGCATCAGAGCACGTGAGTGCTCTCTCTCTCTCTCCGCTTCGACTGCACTGCTTTCCCACTCTCCCTCACGCACACAGCAATAACAGAACAGATAGAGAGGAGGAGGACTAACGACCCAGCAAGCCCATGGCACTGACTCAATATTAACCATACTATGTCTTTCGATATATAAGCAACAAGCTCACCCCCAAACCCCCCAGCTGACACCTTGTGTAACTCACATACGCGCTCGCTAAACACCCCCTGTGCTAGCTCAATTTAACCTTGCTGTTGTTGGCCAACTCCCTCCGCGCTCTCGTCTCCCCTTCGAGGCATCTACGTTCGATGACGCGGCTCAGTGGAGCAAAAGCATCGCCTCTCCGGCGATCGGGAGGTAATCACGCGTAACCAATTTGGGGGCGACCCCGGCGTAGCCTCGCACATTTCGGGCAAGTATGCAGACCTCGTACCGTTATCAGGCGCTCCCTTGTTTCATTGTGTTTGCGTGTGTTTTCAGTCGGCGACTGCATTAACGGCCGCGAGAACAAAAAAGAAATTAAGGCACCACAATCACGCATCGCAATAACACAAAAGGCAAGCAAAGAAACGAAACGGAAGAAATAGTTAAGAATGAAGAGAAAGAAAAGAACACAAGAGAAGATGCGAGAGGGACGCCCCGAAAAACAGGTCTCAGGTGGTTCAGCGATGAGGCTAGCAGGGCAGTGAGGCCAAGCATAGCGCAGGTGTGTGTGTGTGTGTGTGTGTGTGTGTGTGTGTGTGTGTGTGTGTGTGTGTGTGTGTGTGCGTGTGTGCGTGTGTGTGTGTGCGTGTGTGTGTGTGTGTGTGTGTGTGTGTGTGTGTGTGTGTGTGTGTGCGCGCGCGCGCGCGCGCGCGTGCGGGGGCAGGGAGGGAGGGGGGGGTCAAACATTGCTACTCTTTTATTTCTTCACCTGTAGTATTAAGTAGGAGCCAAAGTCATCCTAGGGATACCCTAGCCAAAGTCACCCTATTCCAGTAGTCAGTCGCTGTCAGGACGCACTTGAAGTAGTGCAACTAAAGTGGTTCTATAAGACGGCTTTAAACCTGTATTGGGAAAATAGGAGTGTCCTTTTTTTTTACTCGCCACCGCACCTTGCTTAGGTTCCCTGTAAGTATTAGCTACTGCGTAACGCGACCGTCAAAGCAGAGTCGGAGTGCGGTGAAGGAGCCAGTATAGAATTCCTGCCCCAATTTCTTTTTTTTAATTTTGTATGTCTACATATGCACACGCCTACATACAAACACGCGCACGGACATGTATAAAGGTTAAGTGAAACCCCTATACCCCCGCAAAAAAAGGAAAGAAAGATTTTGGCTACGCCTTTGACCAGCACCGTCCTGCAGTGCACTCCATGTCTGTGTGGACGCGTCTAGTTCGCTGGTTCAACTTTTTGTCATGAAAAACTGCCGAGCCAGAGTTTAGTAATCCGATTAGCTCTGCGGGGAAGCTAAACGAGACTTATTTTCTGAAACCGCGTATCCGCTCCAGGTTGATTATACCGTGCGTCACACAGTCTCAAACGACACGCAGCAACGGCTTCACGCATTAAAAAAAAAAAAAAAGCAAAAAAATATCTCGACTCACTGCAAAAAGGAAAAGAAAAAGAAACTGGGAAACTGAGGCTAAATTTGTAGAGGCTTAGTTCGTGAGTCATTCTTGCTACTGTCTGCTTGCTTGCGCTATAACGGTGGGCTGGTTGAAATTTTCTCTTACGAACAATGTCTGCGTTAGAAATTTTGGTAAACGATGTTTTCTTTTTTTTTGTAATATATGTTGTGTAAGAGATATTAGCGCTATTATAAAGCTCTGGCTAGACATTTCTACAGAAAATTATTATTAGAAAAGACTGCAAACATGAAAAAGAAATGCGTGAGAACTGACCTTTAATTTAGCTCGCATTAATCATTCAGTCACGCCATACAACATTCACGAGGCGCTGGTCTTTAGCAACAGATGTCAGGGGGCGCGACACCTGGCGTGCTAAGCTACGACGGCGGGCCCCTAAACGACATTAGGCGTAGCATAATGTAGTATGCTACAACTCGCGCTATGCTGGCTTAGCGGCTGATTGGCGCGGACTTGATATATCCGGCCACGGAAGCCGCATTTCAAAGGCGAGAAAAACGCCAACATATACGTACTTCGATCTAGGCTATTCAAAATTCGTCCGGAACACCCCACTACATGCCTCGCAATCGTACGCGGTTTGGACACACAAGACACCAGAATTTTCTTTTAATTAGTGAGATGAAAGATCCCTGAACAGGGGTGTGTCGCTGGGGCTAACGTTTCGACGAGCAGACCTGTACTCTTCAAGGCTGCAACTTCTTTCCTTAGCACCGCGTATGTGTACTCCACGTATGTGCTAATGAAAGCAGCTGCTTCCTTCAAGAAGACAAGTCTGCTCGTCGAAACGTTGGCCCTAGCGACACTCCCTGTTCCAGGATCTTTCATATCTTCAAGCATCCATCCATCCTCCCCTGAACTTCAGCAACGAACTTCAGTTCCCTTTCAGTCACGAAATACGACGCACTGTCTGCAAATGCGTCAATTTTGCATGGCGTGATTCCAAGGCGCTCAGTGTTACATTCCGAGAAATAAAATGAAGGAATGTGTTGTTTTGCGTCAGTTTCAGTAATTAATGATAATTGGCGTGTAATTATAGATATAATTATTCTGCAATCAGTCAGCTTCAATTTTTGCATAAAAAGAATCAACGATAATAAAGACCAAAATGCCTGCACAGTTTGTTTATTGGTTGCATTCGTTTCGAGCGAAGAAAAATAATACTCTTGACGCTGGTGCTAGAATGCGGCACGTCGAACGATCGTCGAACATGGTAGTGTCTCCATCAAAGTGATCCTCTGCAGCAATACAAGTTAAATAACCGCTAGTTGTCCACTCAGGAAGCCTGCACGAATGTGCACACTGAGTTTCAGGCCAGTTGAAGAAACACGCGGTGCGTGACGTGCCTACGAAGTTGATGTGTAGAATTGTACACGCAGTGACTGAAAAGGCTATTTTAATTGATGTACCATAAGCATGACGGCGTTACTGATAGTTGAGGGTGTACGCCCTGGCGATGCAGAGTGAGCAACGATGGACGCCGTACAGCAATGTTCTGGGGATCTCGCTTAGCCGTGGCTACCTAAGGTACCCTTATTTCTGAGCATGTGATCGGCTTTTCCGTCCCTAACCCGCTACGGTGGTCCAGTGGTTACGGTGCTCGACTGCTAACCGGAAGGTCCCGGGATCGAATCCGGGCCGCGGCGGCCGCATTTTGATGGAGGCGAAACACTCGAAGTCTGTGTGCCGGTATTTAGGTGCACGCTATGAAGAACACCAAGTGGTCGAAATTTCCGGAGCCTTCCACTACGGCGTCCCTCATAATCACATCGTGGTTTTGGTATACGTTAACCCCGACAATTACTATTATTTCCGTCCCTCTCGTCATCGCAATGCTGCGGCGCATGCAAAAACGAAAAGGAAAAATGTGGAGTCTTTTTTTTTTCTAAAAGAGCCAAATCCAGAAACCAAAACTTGGCTAAATTTCACGGGATCGTAAAGCGCACCAAAGTATGTTTCACTTTTAAAACAGTTTCAATCAAGACGCAGCGATTCCTGATTGTGACGTGAACTTCGAAAGGCAGTTTCAAAATAAAAAAAAATGAGCCAAATCCTGCCCTTGTGAAAATCAAACTGAGCCAGACGCATTAAACCAGCGCTGCGTCAACAATCGTGATCAAAACAGTCAACATGGCAGCATCCCATCTGTTTCATTTGTGTCCTATACTTTCTTTGACGTCGTCCTTTCGTTCCACAAGTGGATTTTCTTGGGCGAGTAGGTACTTACTGAAGGACATGATGCTGTAGGGCATAACTCGAACGGTAAGAGCAAGACGCCTACTATCCTACTTCTTCCGGCCTTTTAGTGTTTCGTTTCGAGGTTTACGCTGCAGTATCGTGTCCTTCTTTCGCTCCAAGACGGTATTTTGGTAATGGAAGATGACTGAAATGAAGATATTGGCCACTGATCCATTCCCTGAGGAAGAAGAAGTGATCCGAAATGACGCCGTATGAAACGAGCTCAGAAGAAGAAGAGCTGAAGCATTTTTTGAAGGCATTCAGTAGAAGCAAAGAAGAAGAAAACGCTGTCGACAGTCCAGGGTTGTGCACCTTTTGCCTGGAAGGACCACAAATCTAGTGATCGCCAATACGTCCATGCAACAAAGGACGGCACCGACAGAAGCACAAGAATGGTGTTATATTAGTCGCGAAATATTGATATATCGTTCGGTCGCTGTGATCTAGACTTCTTTTACAAGCTTATTCAAGCCTAAACAAAATGATCCAGCCTATAAGAGCTAAATCCAGATTTTACTCCTGGATGCCGACGATAGTGGGCTATATAGATTTTAGCCGCAATATAGATTCGAGGTATTTTCTATTTTGGTGACATGAGCACAGTGGCAAAATTTGTTGGAGGAAGCCCGACCATATTGTCAGTAACAAAAAACTGCGTATTTTTCAGTTTAAGTTATGGTGGACTTGGCTCTTTCAGACAAAAAAAAAAAAAAAAGAAAGACGCCACAAATGGTCCCGTGATATGAGTGTCCCTAACACGCCATGTTTCGTGACCCGCCGCCATTGGGAATGAGTTGCGCGCATGTGCAAAATTCACGCAGCATCGACACTTTTTGCGTAATCGATTCGCGGTTGAGAGTCAGCAAGCTTCCATCGAAACTCACTAATCTCAACGGTCGTCAGCGCCAGACATGTCAGGCGGTAGAAAGACTTTCTTCTTTTTTTTTCTTTTTTTTCTTTTTTTACGTTATTAAGAATACGCTGTCAACACAGAAAAAGAAACAGTTGGCAAGCAAACGGCAAACAACGTATGACTAAAAAGCATGGGCGCACTACGCCCACGACGCTAAGCACATCAACAGAGGTTACGATGCTGGACGAGGAAGCGAACGTTCCAATTATCGAACGATTATCCACATGTGCAATGCCCATACGTCTTCGAGCCACCGTCTTGGTCCAAGGCCGAGAGCTGTCGTCAGTGTGGCGCGCTCGCGGTAGTTGCATTTGTAAACGCGTGCGCTTGCTGGCCGAGCAAGGCTCCCGTTCAAAAATAAAAACCAAAGTATTGTTGAGAGCACAACCAGAAGTATTTATAACAACGTTTCGCTGCAGACTCTTTCAAACGAAAATCCAAAATAACTCAGTTCGATTCGTCTTTTCTAATCATAATAGAACTGCGGGCATTTGATCCATTAAATCTAACAATTGACCTTCCTTTGTTATCTAAACGACGTGGCGATGCACGTCTAGCACTCCTTCATAGGCTTTACCATCATACTTCACTGCACACTCAAATCCTTAGCAGTCCGCATTATATATGGCACCGTACTGATCATCGTCACAAAGTTGTGACCTATCTAACACAGAGAATTTTTCACACTCGTTTTTCCCTCGCACCTATAGACATTGGAACCCGCTTCCCGCCGATAATATATGTATTACTGATAACCACCTCTTTCGCAAAAACTTAGTCAAGTTTATAAAAACAGTTCAGTTGAGGTACATGGTTCGCATATTACAGCAGGATGTTCATTATAGCTAGCATTACAGAACTAGAATTTCCTGTGACACTGCTGCTAACATTGCATAATAAAAAAAAAAAAAAAATGTGTGTTTCTATTCGTGGATTTCTACACATGTTACGCACTGTATACTTTTCCGATGTAACACACTTTGCGTGTCAACCCCCCCCCCCCCTCTTTAATGCCACTGGCCCTGAGGGTATATAAGTGAAATTAAATTAAATTAGATTCGTCTAACGGGAAGTGTTCGATTTCTGAGCAAATTCGACTACCGCACTTACTCGCTTACCGTCGGCGCTGGCTACCACTAGATAACGTTTGCTAGACATTATTGTAATGGAGGCTATTATCTATCTCTTCTATCAGCAATGCTGTCCTTATTCAATCCGATTCAAAGACTGAATCGTCTACAAACGCTGTTTCGAACCGCCGTTGGCAGTAAAAGGCGCGACGGTCAACTCGCAATCACGTGAAACGTTTCTTTTTTTCTTTCGCAAACACGTTCTCTTTAGAATTGGGCACCGGATACCGTTCGCGTATTAATCGATTACGGCATAGAAGCGCGCACAATCTGTGGAAAAGCTTTTGCACCCCAAAGCGTACGATACCTATAGGGTGCGGACAATGTAGGTCAGCTCCGGTGTGACGACGTAGGTTGGGCCGAGCGAGAAGAGAACGAAGACTGAAAGAAGAACTGTCACGTGGCTCGTTCCTTCTCGGCGCCTCTCTTTCTTTTTTTCACGCTCGCTGGACGTACTCCTCCATTCTATCGATCCACTCTGCGTATAGAAGCGTTTCCCTCCCTCTCCGAGAATGGCGTAGCTGACTTCGCTGACGTCATTCGGATAGCCCCCCCCCCCTACCCCTACTTCCGGGCAAGTATATTTGCCATTTTTGTTGCTTCTCTTGCGTTCGAGCTGACTCCGCGATACAGTAAATAACGGTGTGGAAGGCTGCGGTCTTCAGGGGCTGGGAACGTATAAGTAATTCCCTTCTGCAGAGTATAGTGGCGCAGGAGTGCCCAAAGGAGCATAGTGGAGGTCGTCACGCTGACGTTACAGCGGTTTGCTTTCAATCCTCGCCATGGAAAACAAATTCACGAGCGATTTCTCCTTTGGACGGCGTTCACCACGCAGCCAACGAATAAAAATGTGCCCGGCAATGCGTCCCAAAGTGCCTCGTCCCGTGCGAATACGTCTCTGCCTCTGAAATAGACCCAAACACTATATGCGAACGTTGCAGCGGATTTCTTCCCTCAGCCCGGCAAAGTAACTTCGCGTACGTGTAACGATATCATGTACGAAGAAACGCGGTACAGGCGATTTCCTGTCGTCTGCTCTGCCGCTCTTTGTCTCCTCTGACTGGAGCCCTGTGCGCAATTTCCAAATGATTGTAAACGAGGCTCCCGTGCTTTTAAATAATTTTGCTTGGTGCCCGGATCCCTTCGTCTAGCAACGAATACGTTGTCCATAAACGTATTGTGTGCCCTCCCGTACTATTCTTGCAAGAATTTGGCGCTTAATAACGGTTGCTTGTTTAGAGAAAATTTCTGTATTGTTGCTTACAGAAACAGATCTCGATCGATGTTGCATTTTGCTTTCACTGCGTCCGCGAAATAGATCACGGAGTTTATGATGATCATGTCATCATAAAACAGCGCTCACATACAAATACAAAGGAAGAAGGAAGAACCGACGACACGAGCGCTCGTGTCGTCGGTCATTCCTTCTTCTTTTGTAGTTGTGTGTGCGCGCTGTTTTGCGATGAAGTTCGACCAACTCACCCAAATAGGTTTCTCGATCACGGAGTTGCATTATAATGTCCTTTCTTTGTTTCTTATTGATGCATTTCTTTGTGTTGTTCATATTATATTGTATTACTGCGTTCCACTATGTGGAACGTTGTTCATGCCTGCTTTCATGCGGCTGCGACACCGCTATGGTGTTTGTTTGTTGTAGACGTCCAGAGCGTTGTCGAGCTGTCAAAATGTAGTTTTTACTGCAGGCTCCTCGGCTACCATGTTTTGTTTTGATGGCGAAAATTAACTGAATTGAGTTGAGCCTCCAGGGATAAACACACCCCGCGCGACATCGCCACCACATGGGGAGGTCGAACAGAACAGTACGCGAAGTACCAACTGAATTTTGTAGCTTCTTGGTGAGAACCTGGATGTAAGCTCAATCGTGACAGAACAAGGACATAAACTACGATAGAACGACCCTCTAGTCGCATTGCACGTGAACATCATTTCCTTAACACTACAAGTTCATCTCTGACGCATACGTTCCCTGCTTGCTTGATAAACAACGTTTCTGACAAGCAGAACTCGCAGATGCTTTCCCCTCGCAAGTGCCGCCGCAGGCATGGCCTCGCAGAATACCGCCCGCCTCGGCTGTAGGAGGTCACGGGTTCGATTCCTACCGACGCCTGGCACCCATTCATTCGTAAATGGGTGCAAGCGCACCCCCGGCCTATAGCGCTCCCTAGCGAAAGTGTGGCCTGCGCCTTTGAAATGCTGTTGAAGAATACTCGTAAACCAGAAGGACGCCGAGCCGTGTGCTCCAACGGACGCAGAAATATGCGTAACGATAACGTCTTGTTATTTTTTTTAACCTCGTTCACATCTCCCGCAAGTGCTCACCGGCATTTTACAGGTTTCATTCGCTAATATAAACTCAAGCAAAGAAAGAGTCCATCTTACTCTTTTCGGTTACTCCTGACTTGTAAAATATAAAGATACACGCTTAACTATGCTTTGTAGAGTCGCGTCTCCCATGACTCGCGAAAAGAGTATATATATTGGTGTGCAAAGAGAAATAACGTCTCTCTTGAAATTAATGAGAACCGCCGCCGTAGCTCAATCGGTAGAACATCGGACGCGTTATCCGAATGTTGCACGTTCAGTCCCTGCCGACGGCAAGTTGTGTTCCCGTCCCCTTTACTTTCTTCACATCTATATCATAATTACTGCAAATAACGTCCCCTATACTTTGCCTGGCCTGGTTATCTGTTAGTTCTCAGCAACGCTGCGTCTAACAAATAATAAAAAACCCCTAAATTCCCGTTCTTTCGTCTTTAAAAGAGAGTTATATATGTGAGCAGTTAGGACTTAGCACTGCATGTCCAAGCCTATTAACGATTGAATGTCAACCGCACTTACGTATTGTTGCAGCGTATTACGTAGTGTCGAAGTGTATTGTTGTAAGAACATTGTGTGTGTGTGTGTGTGTGTGTGTGTGTGTGTGTGTGTGTGTGTGTGTGTGTGTGTGTGTGTGTGTGTGTGCGCGTGTGTGCGTGTGTGTGTGCGCGTGCGTGTGCGTGCGTGCGTGCGTGCGTGTGTGTGCGTGTGTGCGTGTGTGTGTGTACAGACCGAGGTTATCTACTGAGGAAATGTTATCTAAAAAGTACGCGATTGCCGTGCTTAGTTAGTTGAAGGGAGTGAAACAAAAAGCGGACGGAAGGAGGCGCTTTCTGTTCCGTTTCCTTTCTTTACTTGTGCGTCACAAATTCCGGGAAATACTACATAGAACGTCTCTTCGTCATCTGTGCCACTGTACGGACGACTAAGCGTCGCTACACTGCGACAGAAACCGCGATTTACACTTACATAAGCCCGGAGTCACAGACGCCGTATCGGCTGTTAAATAATAAAGTACGCGCTGACGCTCAGAGCGGCATACACTTCATTACAACCATGCTGTCACTGCTTGTAAGTCGATGCACCGGGGTAGTTTTGCAGATAGCCCACGGAACTGCGACCGTATGGGCTCCTAAGAAGTACTTGCAACACGATATCAATCAAAGTGTGTGTGTGTGTGTGTGTGTGTGTGTGTGTGTGTGTGTGTGTGTGTGTGTGTGTGTGTGTGTGTGTGTGTGTGTGGTGTTGTGTGTGTGTGTTGTGTGTGTGTGTGTGTGGAAAGAAATAAAAAAAAGCGAAGACGAAGAACGTGGAACGAAAGAAAAAAAACAACGAAGACGAAGAACTGTAGGCAAACATTCCAGGGAATGTATATCGACCTATTTTGATATATACGCTGTATTAGAGATATCAATGTAAGTTGGTGGTGTGATATGAAGCACCACGGGACCACACGTGTAACACTCCTGTACACTATGAGGAAAAAAAAAAGAAACGGTTACCTGTTACTCTTTCTTGTGAGTCCTGACTTCTCACATATATCTCTCCTTTAACCCTCTTTTGGAGAGTCGCGCCTCTCATGACTCTCCGAAGGGAGCGTAATGATCCCCAAAAGAGAGTTAATCTGTATGTCAAGAGTTATAAACGTGGTAAATCAAGACTCACCAGAAAATGGTTACATCTTTTTTTTTTTTATGCTGTAGTGATAAAAGACAAAACTGTGAAATAAAGATAAGCGTCTTTGTTCCGCTTACACTTTACCGGTTCTTCAGGTTCTGGTCAACCCTGCGACTACAGCTTTGGTAGTGTACACTAACACTAAAGATACAGCAAGGCCTACCGACATACCAAGATGCGACCAGTTTAATGACCTGTCTCTGACATATATGACTCACAAAAACATTCTTCGGCGCAGCGTAACGGGCCTTCACGTTACACTCATGGGCTTCAACACCGCAGCTGTCCGTCGCGACCTAAACCACCTAAACTACCGCGCTTATCTGCGCACTTGAGCACAGCGATACAGCGTGGAGCGCGCGAAACCAAGAGAGCCGAGCCGACGACTCCTTCTTCCCGGGGCTGTTCACCGGCAGAGATTGCGCGCCCTTTACGTCATCACTCGAGCAAGGACGCGCGCCTCATCACCGAAGGAACAGGCGATCCCCCTTTCTCCGTCGGCCGTCTCAAGTGCACACACACCGGGAGTTACGAGACCTCGGAAAAGCACTTCAAGCGGAAGACGCCGCTCCCCGAGAGGCTGTTGCATAAGGGGCGCGGCGTGTGTCTGCTTTGCAAGTCACCACTAAGACCCTTCACGTCTGGGCTTTTACGTGCCAAAACCACGATACGATTATGGAGCACGCCGTATAGTGGAGGGCTCCGGAAATTTCGACCGTCCTGTGTTTATTAACGTGCACTGAAACCGCTCAGCACACGGGCCCCTGCCGCTACGCCTCCGTCGAAAATGCGTCCGCCGCTGCTGGGATCGAACCCGCGACCTTCGGGGCAGCAGCCGAGCTCCTCAAAGGCGTACTGACACGAAAATTTTCGGCTGTCGTTTACTTGCGACTAATGAAACGCCAAGCCCCGAAGAGTCTTGAAAATGTACTGCTAAGCGTGAGTGCACCATGGAAAAGTAATTACAGTACGTTTTTCAACGCTAGCTTCTGTTCCTACTGTGCCCTGACGTCACAACAGGGTATGAGTTTCTCGTCACGTGCTCGCGCAAGATATCGTGACGTTTCCACAGCCGCTCCGCATCGTGGCTCCGTTGGTGACGCACAAGCGGCCATTTTGAATGTTTTGGTGACGCAGAAGCGGCCATATTGGAAGTTTTGGTACTTGACGTCATCACAACTACCCAGACTACTGCGTGAAGTTATCAGAACTAATACTGTAGCCTGACGTCAAGCTGTTGTGTATGTCGGTAGGTGCGCCATGGGAAAATTGACTTCAATGTCAAAATAAAATATCAGCATTCGGTGCGCTTCAGACCTACTCAGAGTCGTCTCCGTATACAGCAGATCTGCACGGCTGAGTAAACTCGCCTTTCGAAAATGGTGCCAGTAACGATTGTACCACCGAGGCGGACCACGTAAATGTGCGAACGAGAGGAAGGCTAACGCAAATTCCGTCCCTACGATTTGCCGCAAAGCCTGGCGTAGGTGCCTACCATAAAGTTTCCGACTAAAATCACCAGAGCAATCTGGCGCTGCAATCGCTCATGCAGCTACCACTGCAGTGCAGTGACAGTCTATTTATAAACGGATTTGGCTTACCTTGGCGCTTATGTATTCAGGCCTTCTCGTAGCATCATTTATCACGTTGCATCAACCTTTACTTACCCTAATATCGATGCAATGGGACTGAACACGGAAAGAAATGAGACTGTGCGCATGCGTAATCACTGCTTTGCATTTATAACATTAATTAAACCCCCTAGCTTTTCCCTTATTTGTATTTGTAGCTTGCATTCATAACGTTAAACTTTGATGAAAATTGCCATAGAAACTGGCCAATGAAAGGAAAGTAACATGTAAGAAGCTCGCACAAGATACAGTAAATTGGAGTTGGTTAATTGGAAGAAGGCTTTGTCATGCAGTGGACATCAAAAAAGGCTGAAAATAATGATGATTATGAAGCTGCAAGAGCAATGCTTAGGCGAACCGATGGACTTTTATGTAACTGCCTTTCTAACCAGAAGGTTTCCACTTCGTTATATCCCCCCGCCACGGTGGTCTAGTGGTTATGGCACTCGACTGCTGACCCGCAGGTCGCGGGATCGAATCCCGGCCGCGGCGGCTGCATTTTCGATGGAGGCGAAAATGTTTGAGGCCCGTGTACTTAGATTTAGGTGCACGTTAAAGAACCCCAGGTGGTCGAAATTTCCGGAGCCCTCCACTACGGCGTCTCTCATAATCATATCTTGGTTTTGGGACGTTAAACCCCAGATATTATTATTACTTCGTTATATCAATGGCGTACACGCTTGACCTATGTCTCCTAATACAGCAATACTTCTCATCTTTGAGAGTAACATTGCCGTAATTTTGTAATATCACAGACCCACTGCGCAAGTGCTTGTTTATTTTTTCCGTAAAGCTCAGACACTTATATTGCGCCATGATCAGAAATACGTACGTCCGTTGCGTTCCATCTGAGTGGAATATTCTTACGTGACCTTCTCAGCAAGGAAAGGACGCGAGGGTGGCTAACATTGTGTTACGCTCTGTGTGGGTGATGCATTGTTGAATAGGCGAAGCGAACATTTTTTCAACGCTTGTACCGACTGCAACAAAATAGGTTTCTGTGTTCCAGAAGGGTCATGCGTATTATCACTTTTCCTGTTCGGTGTTTTGATAATACGGGCTAGCATATAAGGTTATACAAGGCCTACAACATGAGCATCCTAGACGTGATCTGCATTGCTGGTCTGAGCAACTCATCGTCCGCAGTTACCCGCTCTTATCACATAACTTATGGTAATCGGCAGTTTTATAATGGACTATCCAATGTTTTGCGTGAGCTGTCGCTTGCGTCTGTCGCCACTGCTCATGCGTCGTACGCAGCCTTCTTGGGTACGCGCTTTATTTTTCGCTATGATGTGCGTATACCCGCGCATCGCAGAGCTTGAATACTCCATTCTAAAACTCTCGATCGTCTCTCTTCATTTATGTCTTGCTTCTACTGTTATTCCTGGGCCGTCACACATCGGAAATGCTGCTTACTGACATAACTAGTTGTATACACGCACATATAAACAGAAATCTCGGCGTATAAGTGCATCATCTGCGCTTCACGAAAGCCTAAAGGTGTCAGCGGAAGTGAGTCGAGTGATGAATGTTACGTAGTAATGACGGTTGGCGCAAAAGATAAGTGTTCACTCAAGCAATGTCATCGTAGACTGCATACTGTGCAGTCTCTATCGATGTTTCGATGATCACCTCACAGCAAGGCGATAAAACGAGAACATCGCAGTTATCGATTCTCGCTTTGAGAGGACCTTAGGCGGGATGACGGCGCGACCTTTCCCGGCATGCGTGTCACAAGGTCCAGTTGCCAAAGACGATCAGTGTACCGTCTAAAGTGTGTGATCAGTGTGCCGACCAAAGACGATCAGTGTACGCCAAGAAGACGGTTAGTCGCCTCGGAGGAAGAACGCACGTGGTCCCTAAAAATACCGGACCCTTCTAGCCCGCTATGCCGAGGGCGGAAAAGAGGGCTATTTTCGGTCTCCCCGCTCGGTCGGCTTACTGACACACCGCGTTTGAGCAAATGGCACGCGGAAATCTAGGGAGCCGATTAGTGTGCTCCCAGTGGACGCGGGTTATCGGAAAAACAAAAATATCCGTACGACGGGGCAGTGTCTTTCGCCGTCATCGTCTAAGACACATAACGGCACGGGGCGATGCCTTCTTATAGCGTCGTCACGCAAAAAGAGCATTCGCAACGTCGAAATGACGGTCAGTTCTGCAGATACTCATTGCATAATTAACATACGAACAAATGTATGGAATGTCCAGTAAGGCAAGCCTTCGACCGTGACAGCGCGCTCAATATTAGCTTACGGGGCCCGCCGTGTACTATTCCAGGGTAGCGAAAGGTTTCGTTTTACGTCAGCAGCATGTGCATGTTGCCTAAACGGAAAGCCGCGTCGCATCTTCTTTCGGTTCCTCGCCGACCGCTTCGACAGTTTCGTACTTTCGATTAGGTTCGACACATTAAGCTTGAGTTCAAGAAGTTTCACGCAACATATGCATACAAAAGTATCGTTGCGGTAGGCAAATGTTTAGACAGATATTTACAAGTGCCCGATTATATCGGCAACCTCGGCAAGCCGCCACCTCGGTTTCCGTAGGCGCCGCATGCGAATGAAAAACGCACTGTGGAGTGTCGAAAACTGAATGAATGACACCCGGCCCCACTATCTGCTCTGAGCCTCAAACCGAAACGCCGCAGCGGATATGGAAATTCCGGGTGGGTCGAAGCGCGACAGCGTAGTACGCTTCGCAGCGATGCGTCGAAAGCGAAACGTAAAGTGCATCGGCGCGTGAGTGTGAAAAAGTGCGTGAACATACTGGGTGGAGATCGACAAGGTTCACGTGCCTCACCTCGCTTCAACACTTAGCCGCAGCGGTCGTTTCTCCGATGCTCCGCAGCTGCGGCGCACAGCGGCAGCGATGGCCGCGACTCAAGCTCCGAGTCGCTCGCTGCTTGTCCGATGAAACCTTTCTGCGTATCCGGCGGTGTTCACGTTCTCCTGAAGGGGATGGTGGTTGGACTGGTATGCGTCTGATCCTAGCCGACGTGTCTGTGTCGTATGCAAGTACTGCTCCGATGCGCACGAAATGTGGGCAAGAAACGAGAGTCCGCAACCACAGCAGCGGAGCAGGCACACACGCACTGACGCACAAGTAGGCGCGTACTAGACACACGCCGCTCGGTTTATTGGTTGCCGGCGCAGACGCGCGTGCTCCGCTGCTCCGAGCCCGCCGCCGCGCCAAGGGGAGAGAAAAGACGGGAGAGAGAGTAAGAGAGGGCGTGTCGCTGCAGGCCCAGCAGGCCCAGCAGGCCGAGTCGTAAGCGACTGCGGCGCCGCCGCGCTTCTTCGTGGTGTTGGTTGGAAGTTCGCACGCGCCAAAAACTCCACTTTCGATATTTCCGATGATCTTGAGCAGTGCTCCGTCAAATATAACAAAAGCGTTGGCGTTTCAGCTTGATTAGAGTGCAAGCACACTACAAGCAGGCAAGAAGTAACACGCTCGGGAGGAAACGAATGCCGACAGCTGCGTAAATACAGGAGAATCGCTAGGGGACACACACATCTCGCCATGCATCTCGCCATGGTGTCCATTTTGGTTTTATTATTATAGGTTTTAGTTTTCATTATATAAAAATTAAAATCATGCTTTGCAACAAAAAAAAAAATGGCAGATCCCAGGTCTTGTGGGATCGATTTCATGCGAAGCAGTCCGCGAGTAGCAGCCTATGCCTGATTTTCGCCTTGAGCCAAGCGTTGCGTGGTGGATCATAGTAGATGATCGACTCGGGCAACAGATTTGACGCAACACGGGCTCCTTAGCGCTATTGCGTCCAGATTTCTAGTCTGTTCTCGCTGAGCCTTGGTTGATATAGACTGTTTTGAAAGGGTAACTTATGGTATGACGTAACTTCAGCACACACGTTAGAGCACAGACTTCAGTTTTATCGAAACGAGAGGCAGGCTATCGCGCGATGATGCGAGCATCATGCGTTAGCGTATTCCTCCTTGGTCGAACAACACTTGAGTATGGCTTGCTGAGTCATAGGAGCGCATATGCAATGTTTGTACAAGGGATGTTCAAATGAAAAGGTACGAAACGACACAGTGGGTATAAATGAAGAATTTATTCAAAGTATACACTATGTGCCTGATCATAACGACACAATTGATGAACGAGCCGAAGGATTCCGTGTTCCCACAATTCTTCTTGCCGTGACGAGACCCAGCCCTTCACAGCGTCCCTGAGCTCGTCGTCATATTTGAAGCGCTTCTCTTTCAGGTGTTTTTTTTTTTTTTCAGGGGACAAATCACATGGAGATCCCAGACGATTAATGGCGGCCGGTTTAACACCTTCCATCTTTGCGCAGCGCACGAAATTGACAAGGCACACACAAGAAGAGGACGGGACGTATGCGTCCCGTCCTCTCTTGTGTCTTCTCTTGTGTGCCTTGTCAATTTCGTGCGCTGCGCAAAGATGGATAAGTTCCAACTCGCCCGCCTATCAATCCTAATACAGTTAACACCTTCCGTTGTCAGAACTCGTTTAACGCCCCGCCACTCCTCAATCGCCGAATTTTGCGATGTGAACGCCATCCTGTCCTCACACGCACTGCCGCGTCAAACTCGTAACATTTCAGAGAGCTCGTGTTCTACAGTGCTTTTTGAAACGGAGGGTAGCTGCTTTCACTTCAGTACTTCGTTTCTGCTCATTTGGAAGGGATCTTAAAAAGGGGAGGGGGGTGGGAGGACACTTGCGAGTTGCAATGGGTGCCCCCCCCCCCACGCTCCCCACACGAGGAGAGGGAGTCAGACCCCCCCTCCCCCCATGACCTCCCGATGATTTGCAACCTCTGAATGTCGCTGAATGTCGAGTGGGTAAACCCACGTGCACAACTTTTAGTGGAAGCGTTGATTTCACAAGGGTGTTACGGAATTGATTTAACAACAACAAACATTACGAATCATTTGGCGAACGTTAGTCAACATACGCCAGTGCTCACGAGTGCTGGTTTTCTGAGAGTGAACACGGTAATCGAGGGTTACGTGACTTAGATGCTCTGCTAGACTGCAGCGCTTTCTGGATCAGCCCGTGTCCGATCCCAAGTCATACCTCAGTTCAGAATGTACGTGAAAGCTTAACCATAGAACACCATCAAGTTCAAGACCACCCAGTGGTTATGGTGGTGGGTGACTACTGACCTGAAGGTTGCGAGATCGAATCCCGGACGCGGTGGCCATATTTCGATAGATGAAAAATGCTGAGGCCCATTGCGCTTACATTTAAACGCACGTCAAACAACTCCAGGTGGTCGAAATTTCCGGAGCTCCCCACTACGGCATTCCTCATAAATCATATCGTGTTTTTTTACGTAAATCCCCGCGGATTACTATTAATAATCGAATTTATGACTAGTTAACATCGGCCTTGCGGCGCTCTGTCGTCAGTACACCTGTGATACGTGTGCCCGAGCACCTGCGTTGGTCCGTGCGAAGATTAGAAAAATTGGAGGGCCGATTCAATTCGGCCTTCGAATCAAATTGCCACAATTTTAGAATATAAATATTTCAAGTACTTTTCGGATATTTAAGACGCCTACTGCATCCATCGAAAACGCAAGGTTAGTGTAATATTCGCCATAATTAAGCCAACATAATGATGTCAAGGGAGGCATAAGGGACATTACTTCTAGTGTTTAACTATAGTATAGCAATTACGACCTAAATGAAAAGAAAATTAAAGCCGCTGGAAAATTACCTTGCTGATCGTAGGGACCGAACCTGCAACATTCGGATGACGCGCCCGATACTCTACCAATAGAGGAAGCTACAGCGGCTGTCGTTTTTCCATCCACTTTATTGGGTACTTCTGTGCGTGTAGTCCTGGGAGTGTTAGCCAGGCCACTCGTAGCTAAAAATGGTGTAATAATAATCTATATGATAAAAGAAGGTCCGGCGTGCAAACACGAACACCAAACAAGAGACTGATACAACGCAGCCGACTGTGCCGCTCGGGGAGGCAGACTTAATCAAGTGACCAATGGTCATTCGCGCTGTATAATGAGTCTATAGGTGGACGTGAAGAATGTGACTAATTGTTCATGATGTGCCATTTGCAGTGTTAGTGCTAAAATTATTAATAATATGACGTCAACATTGTTTCAAAAAAATGGCGATTCAATTTCCTAAAAACAAGAACAAAAGTTGGTACTGGATACGAAGGAAAGAAGGTTAATTTTAATGGCCCGTTTTTTCTTTTTTAGACGCAATATCAACGAGAACGAACAGACTATGCGATTTGTATTGGATTCGCTCTCAAAAATTACCATTCACTCAACTCTAGTTGCGCGCTTTATTGGGCGCCCTGCAGAAAGTGTATGAGCAGTCGCAGGGGCCAGTCAACTTGGGGAAATTTCTGCTGCATTGCTTTCGGCAGCAGCGACGTGACGCCTATTTTCGGGGGAGGGAGGGGGTTTCAACCATACTTTATGTATGTTCGTGCGTGCGTTTGTATGTGCGCGCGTATATATACGCCAGAAAAACTGAAAATTTCCGGGGGGGGGGGGTTGAACTGCGGTGTAACTTGCCCCCCCCCCCCCTAATGCCCTGCGCACGCCTATGTTCACAATGAAATAAGGTGCATTCATAACAGCCTCTTTCAGAAAGGAAGCGTGTGTGAGCTGATACTTTTGAGTTGATGCCGTAGGAGAGGAGAAACATCTGGCGTCTTTCGTTAAGCAGCTGCCGTCTTTTCGTTTTGCTTCAGAAATATCTGGCGTCTTTCCGTTTTGCTTTTAGGAAAATCTGCCGTCTTTCGTTGGTTTATTTCATCAATCAACGGCGTTTTGAACAAAATTTTTATTGTTTAATCACGCACAGGAGAAATCTCACCAGGCACTACCTTGGAGGTAAACAATGGCTGCTAATGGGAATGAGAGACAGAAGAAGTCGGCTTTTAGCTAACACTTACACTTCCGCTAACGTTTTCTACTGGAACATGCCAATGGCTGCTAATGGGGAATGAGAGACAGAAGAATTCGGCTTTTAGTTAACGCGCACGCTGCGAATTTTTTATTGTTCAACAACGCACAGGAGAAATCTCCCACCGGCATCACCTTGGAGGTCAAGATCTGGTACTAGCGTTAAGACTGGGTGAGCACTACGACGGGGACGAACGGGTGCCGCTTTAAGGAGCTTCGCCCCTAAAACGATGCGGACGCAGCGCTGTGAAATACGTGTAGATGTTTATGGCGGTAGGGAAGTATCGAAACGAAATAAGCGCAGTGTAACTGGAACGAGAAAGAGCAGACAAACGATCACTCAAAGTAAACAGTAAATACCTTTCCGAAACTCTCAATCATAAACACAGAGAAGAAAAAAACGATAGCACCAGTTTCGAGACGTACTGTACCTCCCTGGCCAGGAGCTGCGTCCCCGTTATTTGCGTAGGTCCTACCGAACGGCTCTTCGAAAAATGTTACCGGGAACGCCAAATGATTTTGATGCATATTTTTTGGCACGAATATGTCGAAAGTAGTGCGTCTCAGAACTACCGCTAAACGCGGCTCCGCAATATGCAGTTAAACGATTATAGTATTGCGTTTGCGTCAAGCGTTTCTGGAAGTCTGCGGAGTGATATTCAAGAACTTCAAGTTGTTGAAGCCAGTACAAAAAATTTAATCCGAAGGAACGCTCTTTCTCTTCATAAGTAAAAGTAAGCGATATACAAGAAGAATATATTTTAAATTAAATAGTCGCATTCGTTAATCGTGTAGTCAAACACAGTGTTGTTCCACCGATATCGTTCCATAAAGACTACTCTCTCATGACTGCACTATTCTTCGATTGCGGTTTCGCAATTCTGATACGCGTCAGAGCGAAACACCAAGAAACTCAGCCTGTGGAGCTTTTTATTTTGATAACGGGACATAGCAGTTTGCCTTGCAACGAATAGTCCCATCTTCGTGTATATCCGGCTTCTGGCACGCCCAACTGCGCCACAAGCTTCCCTCGATATATAAAAAAATAATAAACTGTAGGTGACATTGTTCCATTAAAGTGTTTTGAATGGCGCTAGCCCCTACCGTTTAGTGAACTTTTGGTACACTGAGGTAGACTTGAGCTTAACTTGTGGTCGTCGACTTCCATAGCTTCGGTGTACGCATACCATCCACTAGGACCGGCTTGTTCACCGTGAAAGAAAGCTGTTCTGTAGTGAGTATGTGCCATATTGATGGCGCAGACCTCCAAGGAAAGAGTCTGCTCTTTAATAAACTCATTCAATTTCCAGTAATTATCCTTAAAGTCAATTGGCCCTTATCTTTATTAAAGTTATGCGAGTTGATATCATGTGCACCCGACACAGCTTTTGACTTTAACCATGGCCTCCTCTTTATGAGTTTTTATTTTTTTATTGGGGTTTCATAACATCCGTGTCAACGCTTAGCTTCCGCTTGGCTGGAGGTCAATTCCCGTGTGCTCCTTGAGAAAAATAATGTCGCTGCTGGGTGCTAGTGCCATAAAATTGTTGAAACCATGCGAGAAGTGCAAGATTCGTTTAGTTTAAAAAATACACGCTTTGAGGCGTATATCCTGTTTCATTATCGGTGCGAATAGATAGCACGAGAAGCTGCCCGCCACAAATGTTAGGGATCGAAGTACTGAACCAACTGCATCAGAAGGATAAGGCGACGTTTGAATACGTCATCACTGTGAAAGCAATCGGAGGGGCTGGTATTGTATCGTTAAGGGTGGTGGCAACAGCGATGTTGCTTGCGCTGGCGGTAAGCTGTCAAGAGGAAACGGAATTTCACTGCTGGTTGCCGACTCTGTGCGCAACGCTATACTGACGTCGGTAGTAACTAACAGCACAAAATGAACTCGCCAAAGTGGACACAGCCACCTCGTTGATAAAGATAACTTATCGTGATGGAACCCTTCCGTCGGAGCTGCAGCAGATTTCATTCCCTTGACGCCCCCCTGCCCACGGTTTTTGCATACTTGCATTGCAACGTTTTTGTACTTTTCGACATAAAAGTGCGTTACGGGCCTTCACCTCCCCACCATGACAGCATGCTGTAGCAGTTCCAATTACCAGCTGCACTTTGTTCTAGACGTGTAAGTAGACTGCTGGAATAAAGGATGCCTAAATAAACTTTCAGATTTGGACTACAACAACGACGAATTACCCCCAGAAGGCGTCGTCTTTGCAAGAAGCTCAGTAACCTGTCAAAAGACGGTAGCTGTGCAAATATGGACACAAGAGAAAAGTCAGGACAACGCAAACGCCGTTTGTGTCCCCGTGCTTGCATGCCTACCGTATTCTATCATCAGCTTTCTCTCATTAGTAAGCTGTTTTTCTCTCATTAGTAAGAGGTGTAAACTTAGCTTTGAGATAAAGCGCTAGATGTACTAAGAGGCGCGAAGGCCCGGAAGTAATCAACCTTTACCGCACTTGAGGAAACATCCGTTACAGGTAAGTTTGTTCCACGGCTCTGTTCGATTAATTAATTGAATAATTGATTAATTAATTACTTTATTCAAGCCATATGTTGAGGGACTATCTGAATTCTCAATGAGGCAGAAACGACTGCGATCTTTCTTTTTTGGATTTGGGTGATTGTCCTTTTATATTTATTTGCATTGTAAAATGGCAGTAAAAATAAGGGACTGGAGTGTTCTGCCACATGTTCATAAGAAAAACTTTGCAAAAGGTTTCCACACTGAACGGTGCTGGGACCTGGGGTTAGCTCCATCCCACCGCTGCCAACAGTTGTGGCGCGGGGTTACGTCGCACCCGGACTCCATATAGGAGCGTGACTGAGTCCACTGGTTGTAAAAAACTCATGTTCGAGAGATGGGAAAACGAAAACAAACAGTTTAAATGGCACTATTCACACTTATTTACATAGTGAAAAAGAGTTCAGCGACGAGCGACTGCATGAGCCATTTTGCCATGGCCCAGAGCCGAGAGCTCCAACGCAGAGCATCAGCTCAGTGTCCGCTTCTTTCTCATTCAGCGCCGTCGTTATAACAGTTCAGGCTGGTCCTTTATTGAAGCCAACCACACACAAGAAACCACCACCCACCAAGACGCTAGTCAATAACACAACATTGTCGCAGATGGGTCATTGCACACATTGAGACAACAAAGTTCTAGCGGTCAATGGCCCTCACGTGGGGTCAGACTGGGAGAACGGGAGACAGGGCAAGTCCTTCCGCTCTTCCCCAAGCCAGCCGGGAAGCAGGTTTACAGTGGTCTGGTTGCTCTGGTCAAAGCACACGAGGCCCGTCGGCGCCGTACCGTCTCAAACACCCCACAGCGGCCCATTCTGAAGTCGATGCTAAAGCCCCTCCATGGAGGGGCTTTAGTCGGTGCCAGCTTTGGCGGCGCCCCGCTGTTCCTCTTTTGTGGAGTGGGCCTGGCCGCGGACAGCCCGTCTCCGGGAATGATCAAGATGACCCGAGTCGCATGGGAACGCACTGCCAGTGAACTCTCACAGACGACGTGTCACCAGTGGCAGTCACAACGACGGCTATATGACTTGATTTTGTTTGAAAAATCAGTTGGTACATAACTTCGAGAACCTGGTCGCTGTATGGACGTCAGAGCTAGGGAGCATAAACTTTCTATTCGAGACAATTTGTCAGCACATTTGCCTAGACATTGTAATTCTTGCTCGTGCGAGGCGAGGATTCATAGCGTTTCCGTTCTTGCCAAAAGCTCAGAGGCTGTCGCCCGGGAGATAATAGAAGCTTACTGCATCAAAAAGGAAGGTGACTTGTGTTGTACAAGGGAGACGTCTGTGGTTTTGCGCAAGTGTGAATTTGTATTTGAACTTCCTTGCTCGATTAGGAATGTCTTTGCAATGCCCTTGTGTTTGATGTGTATTGACTATGCGAGGCAGCGCTGTCTGCGCATGTGTGGTGCGGCTTACATATTATCTGCTGTTTCTCTGCGTATAAAATCAGTTGTGAGTGACGCTTTTTTCTTGTGCTGCTTCTTTGCGTTGGTGGCGCTTAGGCGTCTAGGTATTTCTCGATGTTAAAGTGGCCCTGCAACACTTTTTCAGCATTGTCAGAAAACACTGCGAATCGGTAGTCGAGGCTCTTGAGAACATGTGAGCCAAACATTATAGCACAGCGTGCGGCCTCAAATTCTCAAAGTCAGCTAGAAATCGTTCGATCTTCTCTAAACAAATGATGCCATAAGCACATAGTCCATTGGCTCATTTGAGCATCGCGAGCGGCATAGTCACCGCGGCTGCCACGAGATGCCGCGACGTACCCGAGCACTCGCTTGCGATCACACTGAAAGTAAGCGGCACGCTCGAAGAAAAAAAAAAATATAGTGCTCAAGGTCATGACGCGCGCTGACGAACGGACGCAGGAAAATTAGGTTCGAGGAGAGCCTAAGGAATATGAACGATAGTAGGTGGGCAGAGAAAGTGTACCGGTATTTGCATAGGAAGAGCATCGTCTCGCAGTGGAGTAACGAACTATATAGGAGAGACGCCAAGCAAGTATATGGCTGGCAGTTTAAGCGGTATGGCAACAAAGAGCATTAAGCGAAGAGTCAGAGAGGCGGGGAGGGTGTACTGGACCGCATCAATGAAAAAACTAAAAAAACGGCCTTAAGTAACTACCGAAAGGGCAAAGAAGAAATAAGGAGGGAGGCATTTCATTATAATTCAAGGGAAAGCGCTTTACAGTTCGAGACAAAGTAGGGCTGCCTTAGAAAGCCTAGTTATAAAGCGAGATTCAGTGAAGAACAAAAATGCACAGGGGCGACCAATATGAGGAGCAACACGGTGACCATGGTTAAAGGGGTCCCAAGCCTACACTGTAATATCGGCAAACATGAAATTCGTTTTCGAAACGCCAGTAGTCGAAACTGCGTTTACTTCTCTAATTGTTATCAATGTCGGCGCCATCCAGGGCTGGGCAAAGACACTTTGAAACTGTATCGCGATACGATACAAGATACTCAGGCAAGAAGTATTGGAGATACAGATACAAGATACTGCCGCAGTATTTGTATCCGATACGATACTTGGCAATTGTATCTTAAGATACTTCGATACATTCTCAAATTTCTTATTATAGATCCATGTAATGTAGCAGCAAACGCCTATACACGAAAATGTCTGCCTGAAAATTTCCTAACTGCGATCTATTTTGTTTCAGTTGAATGAAATGTCTGCTTAGTATCTCAAAAGTATTGCCCTTCTTGCTCAAAGTACATTAGTTTCCTTCCAAAACAATTTATTGGGCTTTGTTTTAGCTTCTTCACAAGACAACTCTTTATACACTCCGCTGACAGCGGTTCTTGCTTGTCATTTTTGCAGTTGATGCGAGTCGCTTCTCAGCTTGCCGACCAGCTAGCGGGTTTGCCATATCATCACAATAACGTCAATAAGAAGCCATCGCACGACGGCGCAAACACCGGTGTGGACTTTTACCTTGTCCGTAAAAGACAGTTTGCACAATACCGTATATCCGGAGAGGTGTAGCAGCAACAACGCTGGTAGCTACTATTTTTTTTTTTGGGGGGGGGGGGGTGGTAACGCATGGTGTATACGGGGTTTGAGACCGTTCGCTAGTGGCCCGGCCGGCACACATGACCGTCTGCGTCCTATTTGTTTTTATTTTCTAAATAAGTATGTTCGTGAGCTACACAGGCACAACGGGTCTCAAGCATTTCTTTCGTGAGGAAGATCTGGTCACCATGTGCTGAAACATAACCGTGAAACAAAAACTCCATATTTCAATCGGTGTCCAGATTTCACTCGTTGTGTACATCAGTATCGATGTTCCTCTGACTCCGAATCCCCTTTATAAATGAGCTATATATGAAATATGCGAGAGGCTTCCTTTCAAATGGCAACATCATTTTGTTAAAACTCTCTCCGACCCCACCATCTTCACTGTCCCAGCCCTTGCAGCTAAATTTCGCGACTACGGCCCGCCGGCTATAAGCTGAGTTTGAGACCCCTGGTGTATACGTAGATGACGTAAAACTGCAATCAATTTCCATGTTCTTAGCTGCTGGCGTAAGGGATTCTTTGTTGATACACTCACTAACGTGCAATCCTTTAGCAGCTTTTCTTCAACGAGAGAACATGCGCAACACGGATATGTCTCAGGCGTATTGTGTAGTTGGACAAAGCATCGCAGGACACCGCCGCTATTCGCACTATTGCCGCTTATCGCGATTAGTAAAAGAAAAAAATATTTAGGAAGGCCTAAAACAGAAAAACAAACATTAGTAAAATAGAGAGGTGGTTGTGTATCAAACATTAACATTGAATGAGTACAGAAACACAATACAGACGGCGCCCTTAATATCTATGAGCATGAAGTCTCGTAAACTTACCTGTTGAGACAATAAAAAATTCAGTGCCTATGGAAAATTGCCTGAAACGGCTCGTTGGGACGTTCATGAGAATAACTGAGCATTCAGTAAAACAACGTTTCTCGAATCGCGAGAAGGTGGCTCCTAATGATTTTCATTATTATAATGCAAGTTCAATTTCGCTATTTTCTTAAGCGGTAAGGAAAATATTTTGTACTATATACTCAAGACACGTCCACATAATAATATATTTGTTTTCAAAATGGCCTTGGCAACGTGTAAATGTGTAAACAGTAGTAGAAATAAAGCAGACAGAAGAATAAAGCAGAAATCTTATTTTGGGAGCGCTTTACACAAAACATACTACAGTGATCAAACCGGAAAAACAGTGCAGAGACCTATAGGTAATGTATGTGATGCAAAATGACAGCTAAGAAAGCACTTGTGTGAATAATCAAATTATGATTTCATAAATTCTTTGAATAAATGTAGATGGAAGTGAAAAATACGGTACGCCAAGATATTTTCTGTTGGGTAAACGCTTGTTCTATTAGGTCTAGCATCAACACCAGTGGTGCTAATGTTGCTAGAATCTTATTTGCATATAAGTTAATTGATTGCATGCAGTCAAACTTACATCCATGATATCCTTCAAATCGCTCATATGTAAAATCCACGCGACGCAAAGCAACCCCATTCTTGCACGCATCACATTTCGTTACGGAGCAAGGCGCAAGAGAATCTTCAATCACGACACTGTAACAACATGAGAATTTGTGCGATAGACACCGCACCCAGTGGAGTACCCGGCGCAGGACAGTGACTAAGAGCAAGTGTCGCGGCATTGGCGCAACTAAAAAGAAAATAAATCGAGAAAACAAAATGTACGTGGGCTGGGCGTAGACGTCCGCGTGCTTGTCTTCCTGATCTTCTACCACCAGTAGATGACTCTGGCGTTAAAATAAAATAACGTCACTGCCCTTAGACTTATTCAGATGGCTTAGTGGCACCAGTACCAACTTGAGAAGCGAAGCTCTCAAGCTTGTACAGGTTACTGGCTGGTAGCGATTATTGTTTCGCACTCGTCTTGCGATAGATGTATCTTGTATCTTAAGATACACGATACATTATCAAATGTATAGGAAATACAGATACTCGTTTTTCGAGACGTATCGCGATGCAGATACAAGATGCCCATAGAGTATCTAAGATAGTATAGTATCTAGATAGTATAGTATCTTACTATACTATACTATACTATACTATACTATACTATCTATCTATCTATCTATACTATCTATCTATACTATACTATCTATCTATACTATCTATCTTACTATACTATCGAAGATACATGTATCTTCGATACTGCCCAGCACTGGCGCCATCACGCAGCGTTGGCATCGCTTTGACCACGGGTAGGCTGTTGCAGCTCATAGTTTTTGCGACTGCTGTACATGCTGTGAAGAAGCTAAGGAAACGACGGAGCATGTTTTCATTGCATATGGAGATATCCACTCGGGTGTATGTCTTCGTGCAAGCCTGCATGAAATCTACGGTTTTAAGGACAACAATGGATAGGTAACATGCCTAATAGAAAGGAGAGACGGTTAGAGTTTCGTGGCGGAAATGTAGGGAGAAACGGGCAGAAAGTTGGATTGTGATTTTATGGCGTTTTCTTTTTGTTGCTGTAGGAAGAACCATTTAATTGAAGTAGGCAAGGAGTTAGGCCGGCAAAGAGTTTTTTTTTTGAATTTCGAAGGTTGGTGGCGCACACGTCACCGCCCAGTTCAGAGGGAGACGCTCATAGGATCCATACATCCCTCCCGCGCCATCTTTCACACGGCGGCAACTCCACCGATTTCGCATGACAGGTGTACCAAGGGGAAGCTCTCAAGGGATGCCAGGATCCCCACAGTACACGCGTCAATATCGCAACTCGCCAGAAGAACCGTGCTGCAACGCGACGACATTTGTTTGAGCAAATGTGATTGTGAACGTACCTGCGTCCTTTATAGGACATGAGTGCAAGTAAATTCAACCCTGGCCCGCATTCCCTACCGAAGCGGGCCGACCTGGGCACCAATGCCTACGGACGGCAGCCTGTACAGTAACATAGTGATCGCCAGAATTGTAACAGACAACGTATGCCGCCTCTCACGTCCACACCAAGGTAAGCAGATGCTTGTTGCTTAGCAATAGACCTGGTCGGTTAACTGTAGTGCGTGTGTGCTTTTGAACATTTCGTTACCTTTCGTGGCGGCGAAGAAAAGTGAGTTCACTGCTCGTGACTTTATTGCCCGGCTCTGCGACGTCGCCTCTAGGCTGCTTCATACAACCTTGCAAATAAATATATCGAACCAATTCACTCTGGAACCTACGTGCACTCCAAAGAAGCTGGCACTTGGCCGGTCTACAGCCTGAAGACACGCGCATCTATGACGGCCTGGAAGCAGCTGGCCGCAGTCTCGACAGAAGCATACAAGATGGCGGTCAGCGGGCAGGTCAAGCCATCGGCTGGGTCCCTCAGCGGGAACCACGCACCTTTTTCGGCAAATCTGACGGGAATGTCAGCAGCTTTACGGGACGCGTCAGACGATGACAAGGTTGGTTTTTATTTGAAAGGTTTCTACCCAGCCGAAGACGTCGGCAGTGATTTAATATCGAAATGAACACATGCGTACCTACATAGCGAGTGTCACCGGAGAGGAAACAACGCGACGAAATCGCAAGTTCGGATATCTCCGTCTCCCACAACGTCACTTAGTTGGTGTGAAAATTAAAGCTGCTACAAAGAATACCATTTACCGAGAACGGGTGAACCCTAAGCGGACCTGGAGTAGTCCTAATGGCGAAAGTAAGAATGGATTAGACTTCATACTGTACGCACACCCTGGCACCTTGTAGGATGGGGAAGTGGTTGGCAAGATACGATGCAGTGACCATAGGATGGTAAGGTTTCGAATTCGCCTACACCTGAGGAAGGAACGGCAGAAACTGATACGCAAGAAGCCAACGAATGAGTTAGCGCTTAGAGGGAAAGTAGAGGATTTCAGGATCTCGTTCCAGAACAGATACTCGGTTCAAACCGAGGTATTTGACCTTAGCGTTGACGCAATGAATGATAATGAGGCGAGTATCATTACGGAATGTGCAGTAGACGTCGGAGGTATAGTCCTTAGACAGGACACTGTAAAGCTTTCCCAGGAGACGAAAAACCTAATTTCTTAACATCAAAGCATGAGAGCCTGAAGCACAAACTAGAGCCATCAAATTGTTCAAGCATGCGAGAAGAGCAAGATTCGTTAACTTTATTGAAGACACTTTTTGGGGCGTATCATGAAATTGTGTTTCAATATAGGTGTTTCACATCGGTGCGAACCTTAAACACGAGAAGCTGATGACCACAATTGTTAGAAATCAAAGAGCTGAATCAACTGCATTGAACCAACTGCATTGTCATCACAGTGAAATCAATTATCCGCCGTAGATGGGATAGCATTCTGTCGTTCAGGTTGGCAATGTTGCCTGCGCTGGCAGTAAGCTGTCAAGAGGAAATAGAAATTAGAAATTCACGGCCGGGTTGCCGACTCTGCGAGCAACGCTACTGACGTTGGTAGCCTCCAACCGCACAGAACTAACTCGCCAAAGTGAACACAGCCACCTCATTGATAAAGATAACTTATCGTAATGGAACACTTTCTTCAGAGATGCGGTAGAATATCACTCGCTTGTCGATGGCGTTTGCAGGTTTGCATTGCAATCATTTTGTAGTTTTCCACAAAGAAGGCTATCGCAGGAAGGGAGGGAGGGGGACGTGCACAATTGCTCTTGTGTCGCGCCCTTCCTTGCGTTGGCCGCATGCTGTCACAGTCCCAATTACCAGCTGCAGTTTGTTCTATACGCGTAAGTACATATGCTGCTGGAATGAAGGATCCATAGGTACAACTTTATATTTGAACTACAAATGGACCAGTTGCCACCTAGAGACTGCAAGCTGTCTTGGAAGAAATGTAACCTAATCGAGACCCGGAGGTAATTTACGTTTTCCACGCTGCGGATAAGTTTGTTCCACGGCTCTGTTCGATTCATTCATTCATTCATTCATTCATTCATTCATTCATTCATTCATTCATTCATTCATTCATTCATTCATTCATTCACGCCAGGTGTTAAATGGCCTTTCCGAATTCTCAACCAGGCAGATCTTATAGCATTTCTTTTTTGGGGGGGGGGGGGGTATTTGGGCGATTGCCCTCTTAATATTTATTTGCATTTATAAAATGCCAATAAAAATAAGAGACTATAGTGTTCTGCCGCATGTTCTTCAGAACAACATTGTGGAAGGTTTCCACACTGAACCGCTGCATGACTTAAATTTGAAAAATCATTTAGCCTTCAATACATCTGTAAATATCTTTAAGACACATTATTTTTATTTATTTATTTATTTATTTACTTAAATATACCTTACAGGCCCTTGGGCGCATCATCTAAGCACAGGATGTACAAGAAACGATATCGCTACATTATATGGAGTAATTAAAACATAAGCTTCAATTATTCGACACAGATAGAAAAGGACAAATAAAAATGGAAAGACAATTGAACACTGTGCTGTTCCTGTCAAGAGCCTCAAAACATTTATCATTATTTAATTAACTGCCGTCGTTTCACTAGATATAGGAAAAAGCATTTCGTAATTTCGTTCAGAAAGTTAAAGGGACCGGCAACTGGCCAGAACTTGTGATTAGATGCTGGCGGAAATGAAGCGACCGTAAATTACAGGGGCATAGTCGAGCATCCTTTTCTCGATCTGAGTCGGATTTATATTTTTAAACCACGTTTATATGTCACAGAAAAACGTTATCCGAAGGTTGCAGCTTAGGTCCCTGCAGCGGCAAGTTGCCTTTTCGACCACTATAATTTCTTGACATTCATATGATAATTACTTCGGTACAACTATAAACAGTGTAATTAACGTCCCCTATATTATTTTAGCTTCATTATCTCTTGGGTTTCATTAAGATATCAATGAAACGGGCCCTTAACATTTCCTTCATTTGTAAAAAACCGGTATGTCTCGGAGCCTACAGCGGAAGATTCTTGAAGCTGGACTATGGACTCGTTCACTTTGCTGTGTCTGATGCCTTCATGGGCACTATAATTAGTGCTCAAAACTAGAGGATGTATACTGACACCCATACCCGCTCTATTCCGTCTTGCTTTCGAGGTAAGAGGAGTTGCACGCTGAGAAGCCGCGCTGCCTTCGTGGCAACTCATGGTACATGCATGTCGAGCCGCAGTGCATGCGCGCGAAGTGCGCGCATGCGCAGCAAACCGCCGTGCACAAACACGAACCGGTCTCGCGCTCACCTCCCACTGTGTGCAGCATGTGTTGCGTGCGTACGTCTTCACAGTCGCCGCAGATCAGCAACAGGAGGGAGGGAGAGAAAGCTTTTATTTGTGCAGGCCTCAAGGATCATCCTCGCGCCACACCACGTGCCCGCTGGATCAGCCGACGCTGCTCCTGCGGCTCTGAGCTGGTCAGCGCAGTCTGCCAGGAGGATTGGGAGGGTGAAGGAATAGGGCGGCAGCCCGGTGGTTGTGGACATTCCTAGGTGCAGTGATACACCGTGGGCTTCGCTCCACAATTGGGGCAGTATGAGGGTGTAGCGAGAGAGAGACGTGAAGGCGGCCGATGTGGCCGTGCCGAAGTCTCGCCACTTTATTTGAAGGCCAGCGGCTGCCGGCGTCCAGCCCTCAGGAGCGTGAGCTCGTTCTACTGCTCGCGCCTCTAGCTCTGAGCATACTCTGCGCGAGAGGCGCGGCGCGTAAGTGGTAAAAAGGATGATGATGATCGTGAGGGATGACGATGCCGCTACAGAGTACTCCCCCCGCAGAAATGAAGCCGAAATGAAAAAAAAAACGATGGTGGCGTATATACAAGGCTTCTGACGCGAGAAAGATGTCCGTGGGCAGTTTAGGTCGTCAACGGTAAAGGACTATCGGGATCCATTAGGTCTCTGGCGGGCGGCTCTGGGAGAAGCGCAGCGGGCGGAGAACTGGGCGAATGTACGCTGGGGTCGTGGCCAGGCGGGTCCCACGACGACTTGATGGTGCCTTTCGGTAGCGCGAGTCAGCGCGGCTGGCAGAGGTGCCTGCAGATGGAGTTGAGGGCGGGTGCACATGGGCCGGTGCGGGCGATGTGCGCGAAACAATGTGAAATCGCACAGTGAAGCCACGACGAGCAACCATCGACGAGTAGCTGCTGCGATGGGTCTTTCCTGTGCGGGCACAGCGTTGACGCGGATGTCGGTGGCGGCGCAACGCCGACCTCAGCTTTGCATTGCGGCGGACGTGCTGGCACGGGTATACAAGTCGACGGACGCGGGAACGTCGTGGTTGCAGAACCACGCCACACGCAATGCGAGTAGGGATTAGGTGTACGGCACGTGGTAGGTAAGCGCGTCGGGCAGCGGTAGAAGACGCTTTCGCCGTGTCGAAGGGCATGCCTGCATTCAAGGAACACCGCTGCTGGTTCGCGTCCCCCGTTAAGAACTCCGGAGGAGGGATGTCATGGAACACCGCAGGCGGAGGCTCTGCCAGAGGTTCCGACAGCGCGCCTGTGCATCGCTTGTCGAAGGGTGTGGTTCTCCGGGTCATCAATTGTAGCGAGAGAGAGACGTGAAGGCGGCCGATGTGGCCGTGCCGAAGTCTCGCCACTTTATTCGAAGGCCTTAGTACAAGCAAAGCGGCAGCGGCTGCCGGCGTCCAGCCCCCAGGAGCGTGAGCTCGTTCTACTGCTCGCGCCTCGAGCTCTGAGCATACCCTGCGCGAGAGGCGCGGCGCATAAGTGGTAAAAAGGATGATGATGATGATCGTGAGGGATGACGATTCCGCTACAAGGGATATTGTGTGGGGTGCAAGAGATGAAGGATGTAAAGGCAGGGGAATGATTTAGTCTGAAGCTGTCGCCAGGCAACAGCCTCCTCTTGGTTGAGTGATTTGTCTGGTGGTGGGAAGTATATACGGCTTTGTCGGTAATGTTGTAGCGTTTCAGTGTAGTTGAGTGGTCCTGTTGGTGCATCGTCTGGGTTGGACAGCTCTTCCGATGGCGCCCGGTTTGTGAGCTCTCGAGCTACCGCATTAGCGCGTTCATTGCCATGGGGAGAGGCGTGTGCAGGTGCTTAGACGATACGCACCCTGTGTAACAAAGCGGGGTGTATTGATGTCAGGATACGGTGTGTGTAGGGTGTGACCATTCCTTTCGCTATGTTCCGACAGGCAGTTTGTGAATCAGTAACCATGGTAATTGGTTCGTCCGGTGCTGGTATTTGTGAAGTGTGTATGATAGCCAGTGCGATAGCAGCCTCCTCTGCAGTGCCGCTGTCCAGGGTTTTAAGCGTAGCCGATACCGTTACAGAATCGGTATTGTCCACTACGACCCGACACATGGCCCGTTTCTGTGGCCACATCAGTCTAAAGAACTGGTGCGTTAGATGTGCCGTCACCTACGACTCGCATTAGAGCTTGAACTCTTGCCCGTCTCCGGCCTTTATGCCGATCAGGGTGCATATTGCGGGGTATGAGGGCTACTTGAATTTTCCTCCTGATATCAAGTGAAAGATGCTCTTGTTGCGGTTTGTTTGGCACGCTGTATCCCAACTGAGAGAGAATGAGACAACCCTGTCTTGTCCGCTGGAGACGTTCAATTTGGCTGTTACAATGTGCTTCAGTTAGTTCACGTATGGTGCAGTGAACCGCAAGTCATAGAAGGAGCTGCGTTGACGCGTGATGGGGCAGTCCCAGAGCAGCCTTTAGCGCTGTACGGCGAAGGGCGTCCATCCGGCTTGTCTCGGTTTGATTAAGGTTGTGGTAGGGGAGGTGGTAGGTCAATCTGCTTATGATGAGGGCTTGCACCAATCGGAGAGTATCTTTTTCGAGAAGTCCATGTCGGTGGTTGGTAATGCGCTTAATCATATGAGTCACTTGGGCGATTTGTTTGCGCAGTAGTTGGAGGGTATATGTGGCCTTGCCGTTGTGTTGTATATGAAGTCTTAATTTGCGGAGTCTATCTACCCCTGGAATAAAGTTTCCATTCAGATGCACGGTAACGTCTGGTGGTATGTTGGTCCTTTTTCGGCGTTTAAACACCAGCAGAAGTTCCGACTTCTCAGCTGCGCAAGTAAGTCCTCCGGCTAAGGCATACCCTTGAACCACATTGACAGCGTCCTGTAGTGCGTCTTCAATGGCGTCGTCTGACCCTTTGCTTACCCCGATTGTGACGTCATCGGCGTAGAGCGCATGCTGCACATTTGGAATTTTGTCTAGGAGTGGTGGTGTTTTGCCATGGCCACGTTGAACAGGGAAGGTGGTAAAACTGAACCTTGCGGAGTGCCTCTGTCGTAAAGCCTTATAGTGTCTGACCGAAGTTCCCCAAGGCCAATGGTTGCCGTGCGGTTAGATAAAAACCCTCGTACGTAATCGTAGGTGCGTTTGCCCACATCGGGAGGAGGCAAGGTTGTTTAAAATGAGGTCATGTGAGATATTATCAAATGCCCCCTTAAGGTCCAAGGCCAAAATTGCTCTAGTTTGAGCCACACTTGGGCCATCCACGACATCTTCCTTAAGTTGTAGCAGTACGTCCTGTGTCGACAACTTAGCGCGGTAACCGAATAGGGTTGTAGAAAAGGAAGTTGGTCGCCTTGAGGTAATCTTGCAGGCTCAGTAGAACAACGTGTTCGAAGAGTTTTCTGACACACGATGTCAGGGATATGGGTCTCAGATTTTGAAGGGACAAAGGTTTGCCAGGTTTTGGGTTTAATGTGATATCGGCGTGCCGCGATTCCCGAGGAAGTGTTCCGTCTTTCCAATGTTTATTGTAGAAGTCAGTGAGTTGATGGATGGCCTTATCATTGAGGTTGCGTAGTAGTGCATAATAGATGCCGTCTGCTCCCGATGCCTAGCAGGGCTGCCCTCACTTCTGCCTCTGTGATGTCTGCATCCAGGTCTGTTTCTTCCTTGTATGGATAGTCTTTGTACTCGGGCCGAGCACCTGTAGATATGTATCGCTGTTGCAGCGTTCGCGGGAGGTTGTCGTCATCCATCTGTTCTTTTTGAAGAATAGTACGGATGGTGTTATTAGTGTGAGTTCTCGTATGCGTTGAGTTGAATAATGCTCGGAGGATGGACCATGTTTTGGATGTACTCGTCGTGCCATTCAGGCGGTCGCAGAAGTTGTGCCAGCTGTTCTTATTGAGGGTTTCGGCGCATTTTTCCGCTTCTGTCGTAATTCGTGCGATCCTTTGTTTAGGCTTGCGGTTGTGCCGCTGCCTCTTCCATCGCTTCGTAAGACCTCTTCTAGCCTCCCAGGGATGAAGTAAATGTTTATCCACGTCTGGGACATTTGTCGTCGTAGTTAGCTGTTTGGTTACAGCTTTGAAATCTGCCTGTAGAGTTTGAATCCATTCACATAGGGACGGTGCATCGCTTTGTTTGGAGTTTGTTCTCTTGCGCAGAAATGCCTACCAAATGGTTATTTTGATCTTACGATAGGGAATACGTGTCGGCGCTACTTCAACCTCTGTGGCCAGAATGTTGTGGTCACTGCCCAAGTTCTCCATCAGATTAATCCATGAGCCAAACCATTAGTCAAACCTTTGACAATTGTTAGGTCGGGACACGAATCCCCGCTCACGCTGTTGCCTGTTCTCGTAGGTGTGTCAGGTTCTGTTGAAAGGGTTAATTGATGGAGGGTCATAGCGTGAGCTAGCCTGTGGCCTTTGGGAGTTTGTTTGGTATCCCCACGCTGGATGGTACGCACTGAAATATCCCAGAATTATCGACTTTTTGGCTTGCTTGCACGCAGCAGTAAAAAGGTGTCCGAATTCGTCCCTTCTAGATTTAGGTGCACTGTAGATATTTAGTACGAACAAGCTGGTTTGCGATCGAGATATGGGTAAGATCTCTATAAGAACGTGTGGAATATTTCAGCTGTCGAGTGTGTTATCGACCATTGTGATGTGTTTGGATGCGAGGGCGGCTGCTAAATGCGGATTGGTGGTGTCGTGTTTATCTGTGTATGTGTTGTAACCAGGAAGTGTTGGAGTGCAGTGCACTTCTTGGAGTGCTGTCACATCTGGTTGGTGTGCCTTTGTAGATAGTAATTGTGTGAGTGCCCCGCGCTTCATGCCGTAACCTCTACAATTCCATTGCCATACCCGGAAGGGTGTCGTAACAAGTTTCTTAGATTTGCTGACCATGATTGCTCGGTGTGTCGGTGAAGAGGGAAACCGTGCTTGAGCGACCCGGACAGGTATAGGGGTGTGACCTTCGGGGATCTCGAGCACAGTTTGCGTCATGTGGAAGGGAGTCAGCTGGCTGGGAGAGGGACGTGCTAATGAATTGCTTCATGTCACTCATGGCCTGTTTAATTACCTCTTGCACCTACTTGACATTGGCCATGATATCTTCCTTGATTTTCTGCATTTCTGCCCTTAGAATACTCCCCATCTCAGCTATCATTTCTCGCACCTCTTGTTTTGCACAGTAGTCGTCATTCCGTTTGTCCGGCGTAAGTGGATGTGTATCAGTGGGTGTGTTAGCCAGACCGGGAAGTGTTTGGATTTGTGACTGTTGTGTGGAGGCGGGTGAAGGATGGGAAGATGAAAGAGGAGAAAACTGCGCTGACTAACTCACCGACGTTGTTTTCGCACCAGTGCCTGCGGCCCCACTGCCCCATTCTTGCCTTGCTGCTGCAGCATTGTCGCCCATACACCCTGATGTTGGTTGCCCTCTTCCTGCTGATTGTGGATATGGCTGACAGAATGGCTCCGGCCTCGCGAGCGCTTGTGGTCCTTGGAATGGCTACGGCTCCGGGACCTGTCGAGACTTTGAGAATAGCTGCGACCCCTGAACTGCCTCTTTGACCGAGAGCGGGTGCGGGAGCGGTGATGTGGTGGTCTTTGTTTCCTCAAGGTTGAGCGATGTCGCTTTGCTGGGCTTTCCCTGCTCCTCAATTTGTTGCGTAGCCATTTTCTTCTGGTGTCGGTGTATGTGGCTCTTGTTAAAGGGCTTCTTTTGCCATGCTGTACACCGGGAGTCGGTGGCGGGGTGCTCTCCACCACATTTGAAGCATTTCGGCGCGCATACATGGTTGTCCGTAGGGCTCGGAATGCCACATACGGTACATCTGAGTTTGTCGAGGGCGGGGCAAACATCTGCTCTATGGGTCGTGGAGAGGCAGACGCCACACAGCTGTTGTCGGGGTTTATAAATGTAGCAATGGTACTCCGCTCCGTAATAGTAGATATTTTTTTTTATTTATTTACAAATACTGCAGGCCCTACTCGGGCCCAAGCAGGAGTGGGAACAGCATTAACATAAACAATAACAACAATACTGATTACAACAGTCGCTAAATTACCGGTAAAGCAAACGCCAACTACAATCAACATATGCTTCGCAATTCCAAACACACAACATTATAACAGTGATAAAACATGCACATACAACAATTCAACACATGAGGTAAATTCTCTATACATAAAAAAATGAACGTGGGAGTCAACTGCCAACATAGCTGTTCAGCATAACATAGCTTTACATGTCAAACGAAAGGTTATTTAAAAACTGAACAAACGATTCTGTTGTATTAGCGTTAACTACTTCTTCGGGTAATTTATTCCATAGTGATATTGCATGTGGAAAAAGGGAATGCTGGTGTATTTTAAGATTACTAAATGGCTGTTTAATGGTTTTGTTGTGGTTTGTACGACCCGACCGCATGGGGGGCTACCGCGGTACCTGATATACCGCGGTACCTGAGTGCAAGAGAACGTTATAATGGCTGTGGCTGAAGTTCCCATCATTCTTGCATGGAGGATTTGTGCCGTCGGGGATCTGAGGTTCGTCATCAGTGTTGTGGGCGTAGTGTTGTTCTCTATGCCGGAAATTACTCCTTTGCAGCAAGCATCCGTAGCAGCCACGTATGCCTGAGCTACAGCAACAGGAACGTTTGCACATCCGTAGGAGATTTTCAAGAATTTGTTGGTAATATTATTTCCAATCAAAGTTTGGCATTTCAGAATTCCACAGTTCATTATATTTCATATTATTGTTGTATACCTTATCTTTATGGCTGCATAAACTAACCGATCTTCAATTTTCGTTTGTACCGTATGCGACCGATTAATTCCTCATGCATCGTCTTAATTAAAAAAAACTTTCCCCCTATACTAACCGCCAGTTTCATGGATAAGCAAGCAAGCGCTGCGCCAATAAAGTGAAATGAATTTTTGTTACACTGAATAGAATGCCCGGTGGAATATGGAATTAGAATGAATGAATTACGTTCCCATTTGCAGGAAACTTCAGTCAGGTATAGCAGCACCTTTAAAACATTCCTAGTCCACGTACGCGTCTGAGAAACGACGGGAAAGTCCTTATCGTCGACGAGGTGACGAATACTTTTGAGATGCATTCAAAATGGTGACTAAAATTTCAGCTTGCCTCCGCGGCTACTTTCTGGTTACGTTGAACTCCTATTCTGGTGCATTTAGTAGCCATCTTTCTCCGCATTTGCAGACAAAATACAGTTTCCAAGCTTTTCTGTCCTGTCAGCCGGTGCGCGCGCATGTCACCCTGCGCATCCAGGCACTCCAACGCACAGCGTGCCTGCAAAGTCGGAGGGACTAAGTTTCGTGCATGGTGGCAAGCTCATGGCTAGCACTTTACCCGTGCTCACGCTGCGTGCCAGTTTAAAATGCTGACGCAGAGCGCATGTTCTCGTGTGGACAAAAACAGGGAAGCCGTAACAAAATGAAGCTGGACTGTTCATCTTCAGCCAGATTTGACTATTAGACTCGATGGACTGCTGTTAAGATAACTCTAATACAACCCTTTTCACTTTGCAGCTTCAAGGAAAAGATGCTCTTTTATGTCGACACGGACTTGTTGGCTGAAATATATAAAAAAAAAATACTTGTTGGGAAGAACTCTTACCTGCCATTGTGGTCAAGTGGTCATTGTGCTCGACTACTGACCCGCAGGTCGCGGAATCGAATCCCGGCCCCATGTTCGGGTAAAGTGCAGCGCGACACAGACAAAGGACGAGAAACGGACGACACAAGCGGCGGGACGAATTGGACGAGTCATTATATTGTAGCAGGACACAACTTCGACGATCTCAAACTTTACGTACTTCAACCAAACTTCCGGGCCCCAAGAGACAGAAAATAAAGTCATACCTTTTTTTACAAGTTCAGTACACTTAAGCCAGCAGGTATTAACGTTTCTAAGGGGGCTCTTGAATCTATCCGAAATGGTATACACACGCAACGAAAACCATTTACACTTAAGTCCTTCTAGATATTTCTAACCTACCTTTGTTTAGTGGTGCTTCCTCTGACATAATTATTCAGCTAAACGTCTACCCGCCCCCACCCCCCCCTTGCTTTCTTTTTTTCCTTAGAAATACCTCTTTCCTTTTGAGTCGTCCAATTCGTCACGGCGGCTTCTCTCTCAACCCAACCCGCGCATTAGCAGTTGCCCTCTCCTCCTCCTTTGTTTGGATTGGAGGAGAGGGTACGACGCATAGACACACAAGCACTAAAGAAATCAGTTGGAGAGTTGAGGAAGACAAGTCCAATTGTCGAAACGTCGGCTCGAGCACACGCCCCCTGTTGACGGATTTTTTCACCGCACCTGTTATATTTCATTCATTTCTTAGCAACTTAGCTATGGCTTGAAGACCAAGCAAGAGGAAAAATATTGGGCTGTTGCAATGGGCAAACGAAAGTTGTATCCATATTACCGCTTTTGTTCCTCCTGCCTCTAAATCTGGGGATAAAATTTAATGGCACATGTACTTTTGGTGACATTTAGCATCAGTCGGCAACCCTGTTTACATTCACTTACATTGGGTCACGCGACCACCACCGAGCAATGTCGCGTCGTTTGGCCCTCCGAAATCCTGACCAGATAAATGGAAATCACGACAAAAGCACACAATCCCCACCCTTTACCCGAAAAGGAAGTCAGAAAGTCAATTCGAATTGTCTTTACTGTACGCTGTAATAGCCGACAACGTAACTAAACCGGGTAACCGGCGCCGCCTACGCAAGGTCCGTTAGGCTTAACGTCACGGCGTACGTCCCCTAAAGTCAGGCTCGCCGGATGACGTCTCATCTGGTTAGCGGAAGGCGCTGGCACTCCTCGCCGAGAGGCCGTTTTTGACGCGGCTGAGCAGCGGGAACTGCTCCTGCTTCTGGCACTTGCACTTGGCATCGTCCAGGTCGATGTTGTCCACGTACAGGCAGTTCATGCCGCTCAGTTCTCTGACCTGCGTAATGCAAGCAATCCTGCTCAAGTGGAAGCTTGACCAAGTTGTTACGCGACATGCTGGGAATGCGAAGGAGCGCGAACGATTCCTGACAAGCGGGTTTAAGTTGCTTTCCATCGAGTTTTGCGGGGAACACGGCTTGTAAAGGAAGCTTTTATAACTCGCAGATTTCGGTGGTGGCGTTCGCGACAAAACCCGGCGTCGGCGAGCGCACAGAAATGCGGCCCTCGAAGGCGCGCCGGTCACATTTGTATTTGCATGCGCAGTTTGCTAATGACCGACGCTCTCTCGATCGCGGCCTTGTCGGCGATAAGCCGTTTGACAGTCTGATCTTTCGTCGAGGTGGCTTGTCATTTCACGTTGCTGCATTTCATTGTTGCCTGGATATGAACGCGTCACCGCCATTGTTGCCTGTTAGCGAATGAAGCGTTGCGGTGCTATAAGTGCGTGAATGAAGGTCCGATTCCCGGCATGGAGGATTGAAGTGGTTAGGAGGGGGCATTGCGCAATGCGGTGCTTATCTCTTTTCTTCTTGAACTATAAATAGCCTCGAAGCACTCCTTCGCCTGCAGGAATTCTGCCCGCAAGAAGCGCCGCACTGGCTGCCCCCGAGTTCTATGCGAGTGATGAAAGTGCTACTCCAATTGCTCCAAACTGCTCCAAAAGAGAAATGCTGCTACATGCTGCTACAAACTGGGATTTTTATTAGTAACTGCTCCAAACCTGCTCCGAAACAGCACTGAAAAAATGTAGATGAGGGACTTCAAACTGTGTGACCTACTCGCAGACCTGAAGAAACTGAAAACAATCTGTATGCTATCATCCTTGTATGCTAGTATGCAGTTTTATCAACTCTGATTTCATTTATGGAAACAGAACTGACATAAATATAGCTCATTTAGCTGTTTCTTTTTGCGACATGACACGCAGGCTATTTTAGTGAAATGTGAAAATCATCCATATTGCTTTTATACCATAGCCATTATCGACTGCTGCTTTGGTTACAGTTATGTGTGGCTGTGGTTACTTCTGGTACTTGCCTTAGCGGTTTGGTGTCATTTCTGTCACTAGTACTGGTATTTTAGATATATAGCTCATTTCACGACACATTTGTTAACCAACCATCTTTTTATTTGTTCGTTTCTTGCAATTTACGTTGATTGTTTTCTGTCAAATACCTTCCATAGTAAGTACTAGTATTTATGAGACGCATTGGCACTGCTGTGAACTCCAGGAGTTGCATGACATATTTCGCCATCGGCTCCTGAACCCCAATAGCTGCTTCAAAGGAAGCATTTTTTCTGCTCACTTAGGAGTGCTGCTCCAAAGTGCCACTTTTCCTGCTCCGAAATCTGCTCCACGAAGTCAAATGTCACTTTCATCACTGCTATAATTTACAGTGAAAGAAACGGTGGATGCTGCGCCTTTCTTGCGCACAGCGCGATAACAGGTCAGCCGGTCTGTCCACGCTGAAGGAAACAGCGGCAACTTGTCCGCCCACGACGAAGCCATCGTGGTGACGTAGTGCGCGTTCGCGCACGCGATAAAGGAAGCGCACCACTCACTGTTCGGCAACATAACAAGGTCCGCGCTGAGCGAGGTCACTTCGGCGGCTCATCGTTTGGCCAATGTTTTCACACTTTCACGTGCAGCTCCGCTCAGTTCCGCGAGGTGTGCCAAAGAACAAGTCCGCAAAACTGCGCGTGCGCCGGCGGCGCCCGCTTCTTCCCTCCTCTCCCTTTTCTCTCGCGTGTGATAGAAGCGCTGCAATTCAAAATAATGGAGAATTCCATTCAGAGAACAGGAGTACGGGTGTCGTGCAGTGAGGAGTGGTGGGCAGAGCACTGAGAGCAGGGTCACTCGATCTGCCATTCAAATGCGGCACGCTTCCGGAGAGCAGTTGAGAGGGTGACGTGTGGGCAGAAATATACCATGTGATCAAAACATTCGAAGCCCCGGCATTCTTTGTGGGGCAGCAGCAAAATACGCGTGAAATCTGTAAGTCGCATGTTCGCCATTATCCTAATTGGCAGTTATATAGTGCGTTTGCGCAACGACGCATCCAGCAAACGTAGCTGCGTACACTTCGTGGCCGTCGTCGTCGCTACCCGTACAAACTGCGCCAATACGGCCAACATCAGTGGTGTCAAACGACACAAGGTTGCTACCACTGCCACTGCGCTCGCCGGCTGAGCAACATCAAGAAAAATACAGAGAATGTGACGTCTAAAGTCACGTGTCTCGTCGTACTGCCAAAGTAAATGGTACTGCACCTACTCCGCATTTCAGGCGAGAGCACTACCACGGCCGCTGGATGAAAAAGCGCACTTTTTCATCCAGCGGCCGTGGCACTACAAACTGCTCCTGGCTGCTCTCGGCGCCGCAAAAGCGCTCTCGCTCTACCCCTGGATGACAGTGCTCCCACTCTTCTTCGACCACTGAAACACGCGCGCTCTGAAGAGAGCACTTTCAGCGCGCTTTTGAGGGCACCTGTTCCCCCTATGGAATTCGCCATAAGAGAACTGGTATGAAGGGAAGCGAAAGAAATAATTTACGCGGTCCCTTATCAGTGGCGTATATTGCATTGACCTACCATCCCCCCAAAAACCGTCTGCACCTAACGTGGGTTTGCGCTACCCCGTGGTCCACCCACCAGCTGTAGCCGTAGTTGTACGTCAGGCGTTACAAGTAATCGATTACTTGCAATCAATTACGTTTTGTTGTAATTCATAATAGTCCGCCGCGGCGGTGTAGCGGTTACTGTGCTCGGCTGCTGACCCGAAGGTTGCGGTTTCGATCCCGGCCGCGGCGGTCGCATTTCGATGCAGGCGACATGCTAGAGGCCCGTGTACTATAGGATGTCAGTGCACGCTAAAGAACACCAGATGGTCAAAATACATGGAGCCCATCGCTACCGTGTGGCTCATAATCACATCGTGCTTTTGGCACGTACAACCCCCGATATTAGTAATTTTGCAATATAATCGACTACTTCTTCAAAACTGATGTTCTGGGTAACTCAATTACATTTTCTGTTAACTGATTATCGGTAATCGGTTGCTTTTTTTCAGGTAGTAGTTTTCTATAGGGCAGTTCTTGTCCAGAAAAATATGCAACCGCTCTGTGGGAACTAGAACACTGCACGGGCCTATTTTTCCGGCCCGGGCCCGGCCCGGCCCGGCCCGAAAACACCATGCTCCGGCCCGCCCGAGCCCGGCCCGGCGTTCCTAAATGCATGTGGCCCGTACCCGGCCCGGGCCCGAAAGGTTTGGGCCCGGCCCGGCCCGGCCCGGTCCGTTACGGCTATTTATGCTTTGAGCATAAAGGAGGCACTGTCCAACCTTCGGTTCTTGTGAAGATACCTCCCGCACACAAGATATTTTCTAGAGATTGTTTTAGGAACTTCTTTCAGTGTCACGACTTTCACTGGTACTGTGTATACTTTAGGTGAATTACGCGCGTGACACTCTTGCGAAATGATTGCACGGCAATATAAAATGTAATTGGAGTCATAGCTGGCTCTTTCATGTACGCAAGCCGTGCTAACGACGCAATCTCATTTTTGCATTTAAAAGAACAACTACAAAAAAACGACAGGCCTGCGATGAAACCGCAGCACAGTCACAGCGAAAGCTGTAAGAGCGGCGTTTCTAGAGCGCGTTCTAAGCTGCCTTGGGGCTACTAATACAAGTTCACTAGAAAGGTACCCACTACGCCATAAATCACAATTTTTGTGAACTTGGGAAGCAGCTACTAAGCCATTATTCGTCATTCTGCGGGGAAGCGGGGCACCAGCTACACGTTTGTAAGGCATTATGTGCCCTTTGTTGACGCGACGACTGATGACGATGAAGAATTATGGCTCAGCCCTTTGTAATGGGTTGGAAGCTTTAAACGGCCAACCAGTTATGAAATTTGCATTGGGTGACGCTCGATCGCTATTTCCCTCTCCCGTCATGCTGTATAACATACGTTGACGTGGGAGAAAGACGGGGGGGGGGGGCGAAGAACTTTACTGAGACCCCGAGGAAACGGATCATGCGCTTATGGGCTTCCTTGGCAACCAATACAGGTGCACTTGCGAGGAACCCACTACGCTATAAAGCATTGTAATTTTACTGAGACCCCGAGGAAATGGATCTGCGCTTATAGGCTTCCTTGGCAACCAATACAAGTGCACTTGCGAGGAACCCACTACGCTATAAATCATTCTAATTTTTTAGAAGTAGGGCAGCAGGCACTGTGCCATTTTTCGTCATTCTACGGAGAGCCGTCGTACCTGCTAAATGCATGTAAGACATTATGCGCACTTTGTTGATGCTGTGCCTGATGACGATGAAGAATTATGGCAGAGCCCTTTGTAATGGGTTGGAAGCATTCAACAACCTACTCGTTGCGCAACTCGCATTGTGTGATGCCTTGTGACAGAATTCGCCTTGTGCGGCGTTTGGTGCTTATTTTACCCTTCTATCACGCTATACTGCATATGCTAATGTGGTTCCTTCCCGATATGAAGCCTGTATAGGACCTTTTTGCAAGGCAGTTTCAAGCACCGACATGGCTCAGAGGTTGAATACTGGGCTCCCACGCAGAGGACCCAGGTTCGAACCTCGTTCCATCCTGGAATTTTTTTCTTGTTTCGTTTTTTTTTTCTTATTTCCAGTGATAGTGGTTACGGACACCGGCGGCGGCGGCGGACAACTACGGCGCCAAAAACGGCCGGTGACATGATCTCATAACAGCTTTCGCTGTAATATAATACCTGCATAAATTGGAGAAAAAAAAAAGCATGACATACATTTTTAGGTTGAGTCTACACCAACTGCATACGAGCTAGGGCTGTTGAGGAAAAATAGCAAGTCTCCTGCAAACTTCATCTATTGCACAATGCAATGAAAAAAAGCTGCTTCTGGGAGGAATATACCAGGCTGGGCAGCGTTACATAAATTAAAGCTGTCGTGTTGACTCCTCGACAGGCAACTGCACCCAACCTACACTACGTTTTCGTGTTCGAAACAGCAAGGTTCTTTGTCCCACCCTTCTTCCCCGAGTCACCGCCACCGCAGTGCCATAGATCTGTCAAAGCGAGGCACACCCGTTAACGAGTGAGCCACCGTCCTCGTGTCAGACGTGTGTACAGTAACGGTGTGTTGAATAAAGGATGGTTTAAATAAAACTAATCAGTCTGTGTGTTGGGTATTCCCAGAATCCCGGATCGCTTCTCTAGCCTCATCACTCCAGTTGTGAGCCACACTCGGGGAAACGAGTGTCTCTATGGTCTGGCGCCTCACCACTAGTAATGAGAAAATCAACAACGGCGTTCGCCCTGTGATAAGAGTCGCTCTGCATTTTGCACTTAAAATGCACGAAAAACAGCTCCTGAGATATTAATGACTCACAAGTCGCGTTGGCCAGTCTACGGGCATGCGAGCATAGCTGCATACTCGAAATATTTCCCTAGATACAAACGCGCACATCTTATATACACTAATCTAGGCACTTTACCGTTGCTTTCCTTACACGGTACCCAAGAACGTCTTTCACTCACTATAATGGCGGAAACTTATATTAGGCGCGTCTTGAAATCCCATGTACCATACCGTAGGAGCAAAATTGTAGACGTCTTGTACTATGCAATTTCTGTGCACGCCAATGCACTCCAGGTGGTTAAATTACCGGGAGCCCTCAACAACGGCGTCTCATATAGCCTGGGTCGCTTCGGGAAGTTAAACCCCACAAAACAACAAAAAACAAAGCCACACAAAGTACACACGCAATTATACATATACGTATGAGACCCGGACATAATACGGGCCTGGCTCAGGCCCGAGCCCGACCCGAGCCCGAAGATCACGGGCCCGAGCCCGGCCCGGGCCCGATCCAACAACCCCTTACCCGGCCCAGCCCGGCCCGGCCCGGCCCGTGCAGTGCTCTAGTGGGAACCCCCGTCCTGTCAGACAGGGGTACCTAGAGAACTTATTTTTTCACATTTTGCTTGGCCTTACCTGCAACGCTTTACCAGATCGCCAGCAACAGCGAAAAGCGATGCTTCATAGAGCACATGGACATTGGCATCGAAGCACTGCGCAACGACACGAGGTGGTGCGCAAGGTGTTCTTACCTTATAATACCCGCCTTCCCTCAAGCGCCTGCATTCAAAGAGTGTTCAGTGTAGCAGTTGGTTTCTTAACGAGGAAACGTGGAAGAATCAGCGACGACAATGTTGAAAAAAAAAGCCCTGTTGGAAGTTTGTGTAACACTGCATTACAGAAGCCACATTAAGGCTCGCAGCCTTCACGCAAGCCTCCACCCTTATCGCTGCCATGCAAGCCAGGGTAGTTCGTTGTGTAGTTTGAGTAAAGTTGTGTTATTGTTTTACGGCAATAAAATTTTGAATGAAGGTAACGAAGAAGTAATACATTACATTTCTGTAATAGCTCAGTTACTCTTTGGGGCTGTAATAGACCACTGTAATCAGGGGCGTAGGCAGAAATTTCTTTCGAGGGGAGTGGGGCACCTCCTTGATCTGTAGTGGGGGCCGGGCAGACATAGTGTCATTTTCTGCTCTGTATGCTATGGCAAAAAAAAATTTCGGGGCAGGGGGGGGGGCCGCACGGGCCCGGTGTGCCCCCCCCTAGCTACGCCACTGAGTGTAATCAATTACATTTTAAAAGAAGTATTTGCAATTGTAATCCCTTATTTTCTGTTACTTGTACAAGTCTGGCTGTAACCAAGCGACATCAACCGATGACGTTGTCAAGTGACGCCATGATGATGTCAAATTTTGGCGATCTGTGAATTCATGATGACGCCATGATGTGACGTCATCACTCGGCCATGGCCCCTGGGATTTTCGGCGAAACCGTGTGACCTTAGGAGACCATTTGCGAGATATTGCGAGACCTTATGGTCCAGTCTCGCGGACGTGAGCGTCAACAAAACGAAGTCCAAGAGACAGCAAGGTCCACTTCCAGAAACTGAAGGCATCCGAGAAGGATATAGCAGACTTGTTTAATAAACATTTTCAGTGGGTGCCTCTACAAAAGATTCTTCTCACTTGCCCTGTGAAAGCTATATTGCTGGAAACTCCTTCCCATCAATGTTCCTATCTCCAACAGACCATGAGGTACAAAAGATTGTAATGTCCCTAAAAGACAACTGCGACTGTGGACCAGATGAAGTCAAAGCTAAACCATTAAAAGCTGTGAGTCGTATAGTTTCAGTTCCACTGACACACATATGTAACACGATGATGTCCACTGGTAAATTTCCAAGCAAGATGAAAGAAGCCAGAGTCACCGCAAGTCATAAAGGAGGGTCATTTGACGATTTGAACAATTATAGGCCTATCTCTATACTTTCTATATTCTCAAAGATAGCGGAGCATATCATTAATAAAAGGATTACGGGGTTTTTAAACGCCCATAATATAATTGCTAAGGAGACGTGGATTTTGTAAGAGTAAATAAGCTTAGACGGCCCTTCTGGGGATTAAAGAAGCAATTCTTGAGTATATAGAAAATAAAATCCTCACACTGGGGGTCCTTTTTAGACTACAGGAAAGCGTTTGACTGTGCACAACACGACCTTCTTTTTCGGAAGCTACCCTTTTACGGCTTCCGTGGCGTGGTGCTATCTCTAATAAAAAACTACTTAACTGACAGGTCACAGTACACAATCATCAATAACTTTGAATCTGAAACTAACCCTATAAAATATGGAGTACCTCAGGGCTGCATTCCTGGACCGGTACTGTTTTTGCTTTATATAAATGATATTGTTAATATTGAAGGACGTAAAAATATAGTACTATATGCGGATGACGTTTTTTTTTCTGGGATTCATTTAGATGACATTCTTATGGAGGCGAATACATGGTTAGAAAAACTTAGCTTTTGGTTGGACGCTAACAAACTTCAACTTAATGCAAAGAAAACCCAATACGTCTTATTCAAAGCTAAGGGAACGGCATTTCAACAAACCCCACCGCTGACATTTCATGGAACACTACTACAACAGACATCAACCACCAGATTCCTAGGGGTAATATTTCATGAGAACCTTTCGTGGACACCGCATGTGGACTCACTAAGAACTAAGGTCTCTAAAGCAATCGGGTTAGTAAATAAATTAAGGCACTTTCTACCACCTGACGCTAAACGACAGCTTTACTATGCCCTTATACAGTCGCCTCTCAGATACTCCTCTCTGGTGCGGTCTACAACCACCGAGACGAACTTAAGCTCGCTTTTATCGTTGCAAAAGCGGGCAATACGATTAGTTGGAAATATTCCATACGCTATGAGTACAACTCCTTATTTCAGCTACTATAATATATTGCCGATAAAGCACCTACTCAAATTAAAGTTGTCACTGGAGGTTATGCGCCAATATACAAGTAATAGAACGCTTTTCGAGGAAAAATATCAGACCAAGAAAACCCCCTATGAACTACGTAAAAACAAATAGTCAAATCCCGATCACGAACAAACTACGGTTTACAAAAATTGGCAACATTAATACCAGACATCTTAAACGAATACCCAGGTATAATAAACCTACTGCAAAACAGAATCTCCCAGCACAATTTAAAAAGCAAGTAAAAGAATTGTTATTTCACGAGTTTTAGGCTTTTGTGCTAAGTTATGTATTGATGTGTTGTTAAATCCTGTATAATGTATATTGTACAAACTCCTTAAACAGATAATGCCACATGTGTACATCTGTTTATTGCTTTCCATTTTAGGGGCGAAGCTCCTTAAGGCGGCACCCGTTCGTCCCTCGTAGTTGTCGTAGTCGTAGTGCGTAACCAGTCGTAACGCTAGTACCAGATCTTGACCTCCAAGGTGGTGCCGGTGGGAGATTTTTCCTGTGCGTTGTTGAACAATAAAAAATTCGCAGCGTGCGCGTTAACTAAAAGCCGAATTCTTCTGTCTCTCATTCCCCATTAGCAGCCATTGGCATGTTCCAGTATGAAACGTTAGTAGAAGTAGAAGTGTAAGTGTTAGCTAAAAGCCGACTTCTTCTGTCTCTCATTCCCATTAGCAGCCATTGTTTACCTCCAAGGTAGTGCCTGGTGAGATTTCTCCTGTGCGTGATTAAACAATAAAAATTTTGTTCAAAACGCCGTTGATTGATGAAATAAACCAACGAAAGACGCCAGATGTTTTCTAAAAGCAAAACGAAAGAACGCCAGATGTTTCTAAAGCAAAACGAAAAGACGCCAGCTGCTTAACGAAAGACGCCAGATGTTTTCTAAAGCAATGGTTTTCTAAACAATGAAAATTCACAGCGTACATGTAAAATTAAAGTGAGCTGCAAGTCGTCATAACTCATCGAACCTTTAGTATAAGCGCGCCCGATCTCACGTCGGTGATGATGTACTGGGCAGAATTCACGGAAGATTCACGGTTTACCGATGAACCTCCGCAGCTTCGCCCACTCATCATCCATTCACTCCGTGGATAAGCTGTGATTTTTTTTTCTTTTTTTTCAACGCAAAGCGAAAAAAAAGCTTTCTTTACTGTTCTTGTATTGTACCATGCATGTGTCCCTGCAGTTATGTAAACGTGAATGACAGGTATCGCACTGCTGCAGCTGCTGTCTGGGCGACGCAGCCTAGTCAGGCACCTTTCAGGCCTTTTGCTACGTCTCCTAAGACAATTGTAAATTGTCTTGAATAAAGTCTGAATGAACATATATAGCCGCTTAAGGCTTTCGCCCTAAAACAAGAAAACAGAATAAGAAAGATTGGAAGAAGTGACTGTGGGTGTAACGTGGCACCTTTGCCAAAACGGGGTGGCGCCACGAGAAGCGAAGAGAGTGAAATGACATTGCGAACGCAATCGATGCGTGCTTACCAAGCTCAAGGTCAACAATGTCCGCTCCTCTCATTTCAACAGTAGACAAATGCATAAGTAATGGGGAGCATGCGAACATTTTCAGGTACCGGAAGCCCTTTTCTTGTGCTAAGCAATCAGGGCTGTCACGACCATTTTCGTTCCACTGCTCGCTAGGCTGCGTTTTTTAGCGCTGTCAATAACTGCGGAAACCTTCAGCACTAGGTCCCTAGGGAATTGTGGGATTCAAAGAACTGTAGAGCAGCGCTGGAAAAGCGCGTTGGCTATACGCATGCGCGCGACAGGAGTGCGCAGCCTACCTTTGTCCTGTATTTGGTCTGGAGTGTCGTAGGTTACGTAGCCGCTCAGCCGTCTTTTTCCCGCTGGATGCGGCGTCTGAAAGCACCTCTGGGGTGCCCTTCTCGGTCAGGGCCTGCGCCAAAGAATGCAACATCGCTCGAAACAACCAGACGAACCAAGAGATAAGGAAACCACGTAAAGCGTACGCTAAACAAACATTTACAACGAATCGGCCTTAGTCTACCCAGTGCCAGCGTAGTCGTCGTCGTAGTAGCATTAGGCGTCGCGCAGGTCACGTGACCTCAGGGGAGAGAGCGACGCTCCGCGGAAAGGGCTGTGACTCGCCGAGGGTGGCGTGAAACGATCGCTCGGTGGGGGAGAAGGAGGGAGAAGAGGATAACGAATGGCGTTTACGGAAAGTAGGTCAATCGGAAAGGAGTCGGCACTCTCGCATAGACCATCGTACGTAACAAATGTGGCCGCCGCCACCTTGGGCTGGTAAACGAATGCCTTCTTCTTTTTGTATTTCGCGACGTCAATTGATAAGGTCAAGAAACGTCAAAGGCACCAACCCAACCATTATCATGCGTATACGCCAACCGTAGCACTGTTCGCTGTCCGACCGTTATCACGGCGTGGAACTGGCTAGCAATTCTTTTAACGAAACGTACAAATTGCAGGTAGTTTGCACCACTGACCTCCATTAAAAAGGCTGGACGACGCATCCCCGCTCTGCGAGGCGGGCGCTTGTGAAGCCACCGGAAGCTCCCCTGTTTGTCCCGGAAGCTGGCGTCTTCTGTCCGTCTCAGTCGCGCAATTCAAATATTCTCGGGTGGCAGATGTTGTTATGATCGTTTTTCTTTTTTTATTTTTTCAAACTCTGCGAACGCGCCTCACTTTAGACGCCGACGAACGCTAGACAAAAGATGACAGACGCCGTGCCAACACCGTCCGAATACGGCGGAGTGCTGCAATGTACAAAATGCGTAAAAAGTAATGCAACTTTGAGGTACTTACGCGTGAAATGTCTTCCCTGACGACTTTTCCGGTCGATTCGTACAGTTTACTGCGCTACAGGCAGGTATTTCTTTAAAAAAGAACAGAAAAGCTCTCTTCCGGGACAAAAAACGGCGGCTTCCGGTGGCTTCACGCCCGCGTGCTCGATGCGCCATCCAGCTCCTCCTAGTGGAGATCAGTGGTTTGCACTAAGTCGCGCAGAAATTGGCACACCAAAGAACGGGCCCATCGCCGCTCGTGCTCCCCGTCGACCGACACGTCTAGCTCCGAGGTGCGCGGCTTCCTCCTCGGTCTCTCTTTCTCTGTTTTTATCATTCTTTCTGTGCTACGCTTTACTCTCTCCCCACCTCCTTTCCCCCCTCCTCACCATCACATCACTCCTCCTCACGCTCACGTACATCTCTTTCCCATCCCCCTATGCTATGCTCTGCTGGCTTGCCTGGACAGCCGAGTGATTAGGACACTCGCCTTCGCATTGAGGGTACGCGGGTTCGAATCCCGCCTCGTGAATACCATCTCATATCTCTACTCCTCACGCTCACGTCCTTTTCCAACCCTCCTGCACACTGCCGTAGCGGTGAGCAGTGGGAGTTGCCCAAATTCTGTGGCACGTACTCGTTGATCATGATGATGATAGTTACGCGGCAGGGTCGACACTTTACGGCTGGCTTAAACAGCTTCGACGTTAAGAGGGGCGCGATAACGCTCGCCACGCTGTGCCTGTTTAGACAAATGTGTTCGCTAATTCTTCCCACATTGTCACGTCGTTGTGACGGCGAAGGACGCAAAGCTCACGCTGGCAAGGATGAAACTTCCTTATTGGGTGAACTTAAGACCAGGAAAAGTAAGACTCAAGGCACAAGCAAGACTCACTGTACAATGATGACGGCGAGAAAGACGTCGGTCGTCGGTAATCTGCTCGTCTGTGGAATGCGTCGGCTTTAATAAAGGTCTTATCGAACCTTTCAGTGCCCTATCGCTGGTGCTCGCGTTAGCTCTAAAATAAGCTCGGTTACTCGTTCCCGGCGCTTAGTTTTATCAGAACAGTCTGAAGCAGTCGCGAAGTTTCCAAACATTTCGGCGCGGCCTGCGACGATTGCCGGTAACAAGCTTTTGTGGGTGAAGCCCGATCACATTAAGAAATAAGAAACTACTACCCAAGGCAAAATACGCGTCCTTCTCGCAACCTGCAGTTATCGTGTTTTGTGCAATCGAGCATTTGAATTCTCTGTTTGGAGATGTTCGTGAATTGGATTATGTGGTCTTTTTCCTTGCATTTGCTGTAATACAACTTAACGCCAGCAATCGCTCGAGCGGCGCCGCCGAATAAATAAATAAATAAATAAATAAATAAATAAATAAATAAATAAATAAATAAATAAATAAATAAATAAATAAATAAATAAATAAATAAATGACAGTCCCTTCAGCTATGCTCTCATGAAACACTTATTAAATTGCTCTGATGTTCTAGTCGACTGCATTGTCTCCCAACCCAGAAGCTTTCGGCGCCTCATTTGGTGTTGCACTACCTCAGAGATCGGCCTACAAAGGTGTCGCTTGACGTCTCTATAGGCCGTGATTGATTACGTCATGCGACACTTTGCTTTTTGACTGACTGAAAATATGCCGTGATCGGCGCCACTGTACAATCTCGCAGTGCGCTCGGCTACGCGCTCGCGGGGTGCAGCTTATACTGAACGCGACAGCACATTCCCAGGATTTGGGGACATATGTATGTGGCGCCATCTCTCGCCGGCAGCAACGGCGTCCTGCCATAACTGAATGAGATATAGGCGAAATCAATTCATAGCTAGTTATCAAAAACGACTCCGCGTTCTGTAGAGCAGAGACCTACTGGAACATTTTGGTAAAATTGAGGTATCGCACTTTTTCTAGAAGCGTGGGGCTTCCCAGGACAATTGAACACCACCCATTAGAAAAACATGGGGCCCCATTCGCCTAGCACATTCGCCCAGACATTGTAATTCTTGCTCGTGCGAGGCGAAGTTTTCCAGCGCTTCCGTTCTTGCCAAAAGCTCGGACGCTGTCGCCCGGGAGATAATAGAAGCTTACTGCATCAAAAAGGAAGGTGAGTTGTGTACAAGGGAGACGTGTGTGATTTTGCGCAAGTGTGGATTTGTATTTGTGCTTCCTCGGTCGATTAGAAATGGCTTTGCGATGCCCTCGTGTTCGATGTGTTATGATTATGTGAGGCACCGCTGTCTGCACATCTGTGGTGCGGCTTATATATTATCTGCTGTTTCCCTGCGAATAAAATCAGTTGTGAGTGACGCTCTGTTATTGTGCTGCTTCATTGTGCTGGTGATGCTTAGGCGTCTAGGTTTTTCTCGACGTTAAACTGGCACTGCAACAGTTTTTCGGCATGGTCAGAAAACGCTGCCGATGGGTAGTCGAGGCTCTTGAGAACACGTGAGCCAAACATTATAGCGCAACATGCGGCCTGGAATTCGCAATTAATTCTCAAAGTCAGCTTGAAATTGTTCGCTCTTAATGATGCCATTAACCCAACTTACCGCGCCATAAACACAGAGTCCACTGGCTGATTTTAGCATCGTGAGCTGCATAGTTACCGCGACGTGCCCGCACGCTCGCTCGCGATCGCACTGAAAGTAAGCCGCGTGCTAGAAGAAGAAAAAAGGAGAAAATAAAGTGGTCAAGGTCATGACGCGCGCTGACGAACGGATGCAGCTTGTTGACCCGAAAAACAGTAGTCGAAACTTTTTTTACGTCGCCAATTGTTTTCTATGTCGGCGCCACCATGCAGTGTTGGTGTCGTCACTTTGACTACGGGTAGCCTGTTGCAACTCATAGTGGTAGCGACTGTACATGCTGTGAAGAAGCTAAGGAATCGATGGAGCATGTTTTAATTGCATGCAGATATCTACCCGGTTGTATGTTTTGGTGAAGCCTACATGAAACCTGGGGCTTTAAGGACAGCAATGGATAGGTAACATGTCTAATAGAAAGGAGAGACTGTTAGAGTTTGGTGGCGGAAAAGTAGGGAGAAAAGGGCAGAAAGTTGGATTGTGATTTTATGGTTTTCTTCCTACGTCGTTATTAGAAGAACCTGTAGCGGCATCATCATCATCCCGCACAATCATCATCGTTTTACCACTTACGCGCCGCGCCTCTCGCGCAGCTCATGCTCAGAGCTCGAGGCGCGAGCAGTAGAACGAGCTCACGCTCCTGGAGGCTGGACGCCGGCAGCCGCTGCCGCTCTGCTTGTACTAGGGCCTTCGAATAAAGTGGCGAGATTTCGGCACGGTCACTTCGGCCGCCTTCAAGTCTCTCTCACGCTACAAACCATTTGATTAATGTAGGCAATGCATTAGGCCGGCTTAAAAAAGTTTATTATTATTTTATTTTTTAGGTTGGGCTCATAGTATCCACCCATCAATTGATCCATCGATCCACTCTGCATCGATCCATCCATCGATCCATCTTTCAGACGGCGACAGCTCCACTGATTTCAGCATGGTAGGTATGCCAAGGGGAAGGCGGCGCTACGCGGAAAAAAAAACGACCTCTCTAGGGATGCGAGCTTACCCACAGTACACGTGTCGATATCGCAACTCGTCAGAGGAACCGAACTGCAACCCGACGACATTTGTTCGAGTGAAATTGATTGTGAACGTACCTGCGTCCTTTATTAGGACATGAGTGCAAGTAAATTCAACCCTGGCCCGCATTCCCTACTGAAGCGGGCCAACCTGGGCACCATTTCCTAACGACGGTAGCCTGTACAGTAACACAGTGATCGCCAGAATTGTAACAGACACCGTATGCCGCCTCGTCCATACCAAGGTAAGCAGATGCTTGTTGCTTAGCAATAGACCTGGTCAGTCAACTGTAGTGCTTATGTGCTTTTGAATATTTCGTTACCTTTTGTGGCTGCTAAAAAAAAAAGTAAGTTGACTGCACGTGATGTCATCATGCCCGGCTCTGCGATGTCTTCGCAAGGCTGCTTCATATAATCTTGTAAATAAATCTATCCAACCAATTCACTCTGGAACACCTATGTGCACTCCAAAAAAGCTGGCGCTTGACCAGTCTACAGCCTGAAGACACGCGCGTGTATGACGGCCTGGAAGCAACTGGCCGCAGTCTTGACACAAGCATGCAAGATGGCGGTGAGCGTGCAGATCAAGCCATCGTCTGGGTCCCTGAGCGGGAACCTCGCACTTTTTCCAGCATATCTCACGGGAATGTCAGCAGCTTTACGGGACAGCTTTATGGGACACGTTAGACGAGGATAGGGTTGGTCTGATTTTGAAAGGTCTCGACACCACTGAGGATGTCTGCGATGATTTAATATCGAAAAGAACACCAGCGTACCTTCATCTACGACGTCCCTACTGTGCTTTCCAAGAACTAAACACATAGCGAGTGTCACCACAGAGAAAACAACGCGACTAAGATCGCAAGTTCGGATATCTCCGCCTCCCACAACGTCACCTCGTTGGTGTGAAAATTATTTAAAGCTGCTACAAAGAACATCTTTTATCGAAAACGGGCGAACCGTAAGCGGATATGAATTAACCCTAATGGAGAAATGAAGACTGAAATAGACTTCCTACAGGGCGCATACCATGGCATCGTGCAAGATGCAGTATCGTGCAAGGTTCATCGTGCAACGTAGGATACGATACAGTGACCATAGGATGGTAAGGTCTCGAATTCGCCTACACTTGAAGGAACGGCGGAAACTGATAGGCAAGAAGTCAATTAATGAGTTAGCGCTGAGAGGGAACGTACAGGAATTCAGGATCTCGCTATAGATACTCGGTTCTAACCGAGGAAACCAAGCTTAGCTTTGACGCAATGAATGATTATCTGACGAGCTTCATTACGGAGTGTGCAGTAGAAGTCGGAGGTACAGTCATTAGACAAGACACTGGCAAGCTCTCCCAGGAGACGAGAGACCTCATTAAGAAACATCACAGCATGAAAGCCTTTCGCATTCGCCTAAGATGATTCGAAGGCGAAAGCCATCGTATTTTTCTTTTTATTTGATCGCATTGATCCCCCCACCCCCGCAAGCTTTCTGCACCTAGCGTGCTTTTGCACTGCCTCCGGGATCGGAGGCATCGCAACCTCTCTATACCTCACCTACATCCGGGATCGGCCCACTTCGACCAAGCAACGGTGTCCTGTGATGACGTCCATCATGACGTCATTTTGACGCCGCAAATTTCAGCGATCTGTGGCATCATATGGTGACGTCTTCACGATTTTTTTTTAATTACTCGCGTTGACGCCGACGGACACTTTTTGTGTCGGGAAATCTAAAGCTTTCGCCTAATAGAAAACGTAGCTATAGTCGGATACAACATAAGAAGGCGGAATAGGCCCCACCCAGATGACCGAAGCGCTCCAGCCGACTGCCTCCGCGACCACAGACATTCTCGCTCATGCATTCGGCGATGTTCTGCGACCGTGGGGTCGCCGACCGTCCGGTGCATGACGTCAGTCTAGAGCGCGCGCTCACTGGTTCTGGCGTGTGTTGAAAGATCATCGTCAAAGGATTTGCTTACACGTTCATACTTCCCCTGCACACGACACCTATTATTTACGACGTCCTGACGTCGCCTGCAGCATTCGCTATACTGACTACACTGAGAACTTGGAGAGGAGCAAAAGAAAGTTTACACGACGAGGATTCAGGAGGAATACAAAGACAGTCACTGGGAGATCATTCGCAAAGGCCTTCGTCTTGCAGGTCACATGAAGATAACATCGCGATGACCAGTTACCCATTAGCGCCCAGCGTACTTTACAAAGTACACTTCATTTTTCTGGAATAGAAAATACACTATCCATTATTCTTATTTTTCTGATTTGCATTTTTGACGCTAAAGGTCGCAGCAAGACACTCCTAATCGAACATATTGACTCAGGTCAATGTTTTCTGTGCTACGAGTTGTTAAACTTTTGGAAAACGAGTGCCCGTCGAACGCATGTCACGACTACTACGTTTTCTCAATTAATTTAAGGTTTCACACTTTATATATTGAAACAACAAATTGATTGTGCTTCAGAAAGAACAATATAATCACGGCGAAGCGCAAGAATCAGCTGTAGGGCACAGTTTTGCTCTGAGGGGTAATCAAATGTTGGTGTACTTTTCGTAGTACACTGGGCCTTTGTGAGAGCTTACATGGGCATTGCGTTGTAGGTTGCCTCAGAGATCGAACCAGGTATTTTCTTCGGAAGAATGCCGTTTTTACGGTCATTTGAGGCTCGGAAGACTGCAACAGATGCCGGCAGGGATATACGAGAGCCTCTTGGTGAAGTAATTGTCACTCCGAAATGGCTGAGGAGGAGGGGGAAGGCGGCTGTGCGAATGAATGCCTTCTGCCTGATGGAACGAAAAAAATCGGGAAGACTGTTTCTGTTTTGATCCGGGAAACGAGTTTCTTTTCGTAAAGCGCAAAGAGAATAGCATAGTTGCTATGGCGATGAACTATGACACAGTCGAGCTACAACGCTCTGTAAGCAGATGATCATCAACTCAGAAGAAAAACGTAGTGCCAACACGAAACATCGTCAGCAGCTAGAGAAATGTTGGCATGGGAGAGATTCACCTCCACGATCAAGCTGCGTATAACTACAGAATTTTCATTTGTGGGAAAAAGTGATGGAATGCCCTATTTACACAGATCATCAACATTGCTGCACTGAATTCATAGAGGATCTGCCGACCTACTGGAGGTTAGCAGACCGTCTATGCGTCGACTCCGTTCATTCACCTGCCTACTTGCAAGACACTACCTGTGCCGTATACACAATAGAACTATCAAGAGGTATCCCGTGTCCAATGTGCCTGCCAGTCCCCGCCATCCATATGGGCATTTTCACAAGAAGATTGAAAAACGGTTGAAGTGCACTGTCTGTGATAAATAGGAATGATGCTGCGAAAAGTATGGTGCAACGCTTTGCATGATGCGTCGCTGCTTCGACAAGTTGCATGTGGAAAAACAACTTTGGTATTAGTATGGCAAGGGCCAAGCATGATTGCTATTCTTGTGCCCAGCCAGCTTGCATTGCTATCGCAAGAGCCCAGCGTACTTTCTAAAGTACAGTATCATAACTTCTGAAGGAAAAGATGTAACTCTATGAAAATTGCCAGATGTTGTTGCCTACTGCAGTTAGATAAGTGCGCGAAAATTCAATAAAATTCAACAAATAGTTTTTGCTTGGGCCTTAATTGGTTAAAAGACAACGTAGACAGAAGTTTGAGTCTTCCATTTCTGTATGCGCCATGCTTTATTCGGTTTCTCACTTTTTAATCGTGTAGAAACTAGATCAGCTTTGCAGCTTGCTACCTAAAGATCACTTTGCCGCATCTCACACCTGTACTGTGGTGGAGCGTACAAAACGCGCTTAGGGAAAGCATGTTTGTTGTGCAGTAAAACGTAATAAGAGTGTTAATAGGCACTTTAAAGGGCTAAGTACGTGTTTTTTTTTTGTTATAGTTTCTGGTCACTTTACAAGCACTGATAAAAGTGCACAGAGCACTTTTTTACGTGGTCGTGGCGCTGAAGGCACTCGGATTTTCCACTTTGCGCACCCCGTCCGCGAAACGGTACTGTCGGTATGTCGCTATTGGGGTATGTCGAGCCAGGCATATTAACAGTTTGACGAAAATCAATCGCCGTCACTTGAGAAATGGCAAGGAAGTCCGGAGAGCGCACCAGGAGTCGCAGCTCACTCACACCTGGCGGACTTCAGCTTCCGGACACAAAGTGTGCCGCGATTTTTGAAGCGATAGCGTTCAAGAGCTCGTTTCGCAGAAATTCCGCTGTCGGTTTCGCCGTCGTTGGTTGTGAGCGAATACTCAGCGTTTTCGGCGGCCGAAAAATGCAAATGAAATAAAGTATAAATAACTTCGGTTCCAGTGAGAATCGAGCCCAGTTCCTACTGCGTGGCAAGCAGGTGTTCTACCACAAAGCCACGCCATTTCTTGAATCTGCCTCGAAAAAAAAAAAAAACACTATGTGAATGTCATGTAGTGGGAGGAGTCTCCATCACGCGCGGCAGAAGCGTAGAATCGCACCAGGCGTTGAAATATCCTTATTGAATCGTTCCGTATGGTCATTCCAATATTTCCGTGTGTTTCCGTAAGACTCTTACGGAAACAACAAGGAAAATATATGGAAAATATACGGAAAACATATGCATTCCGTATGGAACATATGGTATTATTGGAGCCCCGCCACGGTGGTGTAGTGGTTATGGCACTCGACTGCTGACCCGAAGGTCGCGGGATCGAATCCCGGCCGCGGCGGCTGCATTTTCGATGGAGGCGAAAATGTTTGAGGCCCGTGTACTTAGATTTAGGTGCATGTTACAGAACTCCAGGTGGTCGAAATTTCCGGGGCCCTCCACTACGGCGTCCCTCATAATTATATCGTGGTGTTTAGACGTTAAACCACATATAATAATAATATTATTATTATTGGAATGGTATGCGGAACGTTTCAATAGGCATGTGATTTGCGCAACGAGCGGGTGTTTTTAAGGCCCACCCATTACAAAGCGCTCAGACTTCTTTAATAATCACCATCAACAAAAGCATCAACAAAGTGAGCGGCTGTCTAGGTTCGCATGTTGCCTTACGGACACGTAGTGGGCCCTTCTCTGATTTGCAAGAAGGAAGAATGATGGTGTAGCGGGCACTCATTCTAGGATAGCTTGAAACGGCCAATGTTACGCCCAGAGACGTTAGTTTTCTTGCGGCACGGTTGAGACATGCAACGAGAAGCGAAGCCAGGGCAGCGATTGTGAAGGCGATGCGCATGTAGGGAGCTCCATTACGCTATCGCGCTCTACTCTTGAAGGCGAAGCTCAAGCGTCCTCCAAGTTTTTTTTTTATGTGTATATTACGCGCCGTGAGAATTTCGATGCTGACGTGTCGCGCAGTTGGGTCAAAAACGTGCGACAGCGCTTGGTTAACTACACCAGTAAACTGCGCCATGAGATGAAGCGAGGTGCAAAAAAAAAGCGTGCCTCGTCATCGCGTCCATCTATACGAATTCCCTCTATTATTTTCAGGCGCTGATGGCAGCGTTACTAAGTATGAGGACGCGGACTGCGGCTGGGTCCTTCTCACGGCCATCGAATTTCGATGGGGTCGAAATGCGAACACGCTAACATATTTACATTGCATCGTCGTCATTACCAGCAGGAGCCTGACTACGGCCACCGCAGGGAAAATGCCTCTTCCATGTTCCGCCAATCAACCCGGTGCTGTGCTTGCTGCTGCCACGTTATACCCGCAAACCTCTGTCTTATACCCGCAAACTTCTACCCGCCTAACGTTCTGTCTCCCCCTCGCGCGTTTGCCTTCTCTTGGAACCCAGTCAGTTACTATTAATTACCAGCGGTTATCTTGCCTACGCCCTACACGCCCTGTCCAGTGTACATTTCTTCCTCCTAATTTCGACTAAGATGTCCTTAACACCCGTTTGTTCCCTGACCCATTCTGCTGTCCTTGTCCGTTACGGTTACACCTATCATTTTCCTTGCCATTGCTCGCTGTGTTATCGTCCATTCAAGTTGAACACTCTTTGTAAGCTTTCAGGCATCTGCTCCGTAGGAAACCTGGAGGCTTACTTATCTTTATGTTAACTTTAGTGAATCCCAGGTGGCCACAAGTTAATGCGGACTCTCAGTCTACTGTGGGCCTCAAAAACATATCGCAATTTTTGCACGTGGGTCCCCAAAATTCACTTTAAAATTTTAATCCTTATATATACATAAAAATTATACATGATAGTAGCGATAGGAGTAGCAATACGACACGGAGGATGGCAGAATGGGTCAGACATTACGACGTCCTGTTCGCGCGAGCAGGCATTCGTGCATTCGCATAACGCGGCCTTCAGGACGAAAGAGAAATGTAGATTAACCATCTCCCGCTAAAGGGGATCATTAGGCGATGCGAAGCCGGAGCACTTGCACGATCGCGTTCCGTTGGCGTTCGTTGGCACGCTACCGACCTCGGTATGCTACCGACCTCGTGTCGTGGAACGCGAAGAGGACCGGCTATGCGCGTCGTGTCTTCCCTCTAGCCTGGCCGTTAATTCTCACAGGGCGAGCGGATAACGCTGTCGACAGGCGCGCGAGAGGGGGGAGCGTAGGAGAGGAGAGAGAGGGGTAGGGGGCGCGCATGCGCAAGTGCTCATCACGGCGTTGCGCAGGAGAGAATGAGGCGCGTGAGAGGAGGGAACGTAGGAGACGACGCAGCAAAGGAGACGAGGAGGAGGGGGAGGAGAATGCGCATGCGCAGTAAGTGTGGTCACGCCGCACACCACCACCACCGGATTGAACTCGGCCATAAGATGCTTCGCATCTAAGAACATACAGCGGTATCAGATATCCTAGATGACATGAAGCGAAAGAAATTGACCCAGGCTGACCACGTAATGCGTAGAAGAGATGAACCGTAAGAGCAGCCGAACGGCTTCCAAGGGATGGGAAACGCAGTCGAGGAAGGCAGAGAGCTAAGTGGAGTGACGGAATTAAAAAGTTCACAGGGATAAAGTGTAATCACCTCGCACAGGATAGGGTAAACTGGATATCTTTGGGAGAGGCCTTCGTCCTGCAGTGGACTAAATCATGCTGGATAACGTTGAAGCTTAGGACATACCAGTTCTGCTTTTACGGAAGCACTCCGTTATTAGAGCTCGCAGCCGTGACTTTATTGATTATCCTGATTTATAATTATTTTATTGTTGCTTGAGTTTAAGGGATACGTTACAAACAAATCTCTTGGCTTGCCAGCATCACACCTCTAGGTGCTCGTATACCTGAGACGGCACGCGTGAGCTTCTGTAATTAAGAAACCCGCAGTAAGCCCCTTGACGTTGCCTTCGTTACAAGATTGATGTGCTTAGCTGTACAGTATGCGTGCTTTACAGCAAAATAGTGTTTATGTGTTGTTGTGTAACAAACGTGAACTGCGGCAAAGCTACTTAAAAATAAAACTAGCTACTTATGTATTTCAAGCTAGATCTTTGCCGAAAGAAAAATAGGTACAGAGCATTTAGCTCGTCGAGGTGCCTTGAAGAAATTCCGACAGATACTACGCATTGCGGCAATCGAGTTCATGCAGCGAGTAGCTGGTTCTTCTTACGAGGTAAATCGAGATCTTTTTGCAAATTCAATAATTGTGCGCGTAATGGTGGGCCTACCATGCACAGTGACTCTACTGGCGTCTAACGGGTAGCTGTCTGACGTAACGCCACCACTCACGTTAAAGCAGAGAGCTTACTTTTACGAAGTGTAAGGAGCGTTAATTTGCGTACTGATGCGGGGAAGAGCAGCGCTACACTAAATTGTTGAGTCATTGGAGTACGCGTGTAAGCACTCGTGTGATACAGTAAAATTGCGAACTATAACAAACGGTATGTCTTTTCCATGTTTATCCACGCAAAGTATCTTACGAATTTTCCAATGTCTTTTTTTTCCCATGTCCTTGGTACAGGCTGAACCACATGTGGCGCATGCCCGAATACCATAGGCCGTGACATGCGGGTATGCGCCACACGTGACTGTGGGAAAGAGTTTCACGACGTACACTACAGGCATATGTCATGCTATTCATGTCATGACCTCGAATTGATATTCGTCATGCGCTCATATCCTCCTTTGCCAATTTTAGTATTCACCAAATTAAGGAGGCGACCACGAGAGCATCCCGACACAGAAACTGTCAGAGTGCCTAATGACGTTATAATTTTTGTATAACCCTACGGGACATTTGTAATTATATACCAATTGTATGCATTCATATAATTGTGCAACAGCCAAAACTCAAGATAACATTCGGCAGGAAACACCTCCAGGGTTTCCAGGTTTGGCTACTTTGCGCCAATCTGGATATTTGTTTAGGCTGGTGGCGGCCGAAAAGAAGTCTTGGCTGCTCGGCTGCTTTTTGGCTACTTTCTTGTTCCTTCGACGGGAGCCACATTATCCGTACCTGGCGATGTCACAGCCACTGGAATTTGAGTACGTGGGGTCACAAAACTAAATTTGGCGCTTGCAATACACAAAAACAAATGATTCGGGGGTCACAGCGAAAACTGTTGCGTGGGCCATCAGCTTGCACACCTCCTGTTGCTGAACGCGACTTTAGACCGCAATTCAAAATGAACAGGACAACCAAAAGCTTCCCGCATCCAGGGCGTTCTGCACTGATCGATATTATAATCGTATGCCCGACTCCTAGTGTCGTTTCTTAGGATTAGAGGATTAGCTACAGACTGCGACTAAGGAATATTATTGGAAACATTTCGGCGCTCACACAAAAGACGAAAACGAAAGACGAGAAGACAAACGGCCTTTCGCCTTTCGATTTCGTCTTTTGTGTGCGCGCCGAAATGTTTCCAAGAATGTCCTCAAACCAACTCGCCCAGCTCTCCATACTGTTTCAGGAATATTACCTGCTCGGACTTTGTCATCACGCATGAAATGATTACGAAAGTTGACTACTATTTATGCTTCAACACAGTAAGTGTGATATTAGGCATACTCAAGCAGCAATTACTTTTATGCCAGCTAGAGGCTGTCACTTCTAGTCATTTCCTTTTTAGATAACTCTTAGACAAGTCAAGAGAGTCATTTTTGCAACCGCGCAAGAAACTTTGTCATTGTGCACGAAATGACCGCTAAGTAAAAAAATTACGCTTGAATCTCAGAAATTCTGGTATAGAAGTGTTAATGTTTTACTCATTCACATTTTCGCCAAAAGGTTTTTCAATTTAGTCATTCGACTGAAAACATCTCAGTTGTTTTCACACGCGCATGGCTGCTTTTGGCTATTTTTACTGCCCTTGGCTCAAGTTGGTTACATTTTGGCTAGTTTTTCCAATTTTCCGGCTATTTTTTGTTTTTTCGACCTGGCAACCTGGAACACTTCACATCGAACAAACGACGAAAAATTACGAGCGATTCTGTTTCGAAAGATTCATTGCGATAACAGATAATCATTTTTCGCGCTGTAGCAAAATACAGCGGTGTATATCGCCGACCAGAGCGGCAGTGCCAGTCACAGCACATTTCGAGTCCATGTTTCTATAATCTAGTGTTATTCACTACTCTTCACGAATAGTCGAACACTTTTGACTGTTTGTTGATGAAGTTAGTTGATGGTTATTTGTTAATATTGTCAACTTGACGCACGTTTTGCGTGCACAACTGCCACGAAATTCGCCGGCACAATTTATTATTTCCGTTCATTTTCCCGGCTTTAAAGAATAAATGGCTGCCACTGCGAAGACACTCCGTGGGGTTTTCCTGTGACATCACAAATAGCTGTGTCCTTCGGCCTCTTTGTCTCTGGTCTGCTTGCTGGACCGCAGTTTTACGAGCTTTTTTGAAAGGGTGGCCATTGTCTAAATTGTTCATGTGTTCTAATGAATGTGAGTGTCACCCATTGCTGAATGACACTATAGTATCGTCAAGGCTGGAGCATGGGACCACGTGAGAAATGTCTGAAGCTTTCTTTATCCACAGGTCCGGTGATACGTGCGTGGCAAGGGCACCTGTGGTGTTGCACAACCTGAAAATCTATTATTTAACCGCCAATCTTTAAGCTTTCACACGTGTCTATGTGTGCTATTTACAGTGTGCATTCGAATAAAGGTCGACCTTTTTTTGTTGTTTTTTCAGAAATGTCACCCATAATTACCTATCGACATATATACTTGACTAAGGTACTCGACTTATATTCGTGATCGAAACTAGCAAAAGTACTAGGCTTATGAAGTTGCCACTGTCATGCCCGTCGTTCTTTCAGCAGTACCAGCTATAGAGGTATATTATGTATTTATATTTGCAGTATATTTTACACGCCACGAAATAAAAAGAAAAAGAAATACCATTGAAACTAATCAAAACGTTCGGAGATCACCGTGAATGCTGCCGACTACAGTTACGACTCCGCCACCGCAGCTGCACACGGCAGCCCACTCAGCCAAGATCTTTCGTCGACGAATAAAAGATGGAAATGAGAATGGCATCATCCACAGAACGATGATCACTGTATGTGATTCAATTATCACCAACAGTTGAGATAATACAGATGTCCGAGTCATGCTTTTGATCGCGGAAATCTGAGTACGTAATGGGTTTTGTGCATAACTATGGTAAATAAGCCGTGCTAATATAAATAAAATAGTGATACGTTCTAATTTTTCTGTTTTTCAAAAGATATGGGTCGAACCTATATTCGAGCTCAACCTATTTTCAAGTAAATACGTTATATTATCAAACAACTGATGTTAGGTTGGTATACTCTGCACACGTGTTCTTTTTTTGTTCCTGGTGTGTATTCGCGCTGTCATCAATAGTATGGGTGACCGGATCGTCCAGTGCTGAGTTCTACTCTTCTAGGTTGCGTTAGCTTGAGAACTAAAATTAAATGTGTTCTTTAAAAGTGTTTCGTATAATTAAACTCGGCCAGCGTTACCTTGCAGTAGGTGTATAGTGTGCAGGTGCTCGACTGTTGGCCCGCGCCGCTTGCGCCGTTGTACACGATAGCACCCAACATCATCGACAAGCACGGTGCCGACCAAGAGCTCATGAAGTTCTTGACCTCTCGCTGCAGGTTACCATCGACGCCAGCCCATGGGAAAATTGGAAATTAACAACCGTCGTCGCTTGCCCAACAGCCTACACTACAAAACAAAGACTTCACGTGTTGTACCGAGACTGTCCTTGTCCAGACATTGCTGCCTTTGACTGCCGCTTCTTTATTGCCTTCTTATTGACTATGTTCTTCGAATAGTCGCTAAACCTAATGCCAACGTCAAATGAATAGTCGATTTAGCCTCGCACTGTTAACAGCACTTATGGCCGTCACATCGCAAGTGTCAACCAGAGTCGTGACAATATTTTTAACATGAACAGACTGTCGCGGTTAGATCAACTGACGGTACTGAAATTTGAATGTTCACGGCGTAAAGACTTGCATGAAGTTCCTGGATTATCTCTGAGACGCGATCACCTTGCCGTGAAACTAAATACACCGACTCTGATTATGAAATTCGTGGGGCCGAGTGGGTGATCTGCGTAGGACATATGACACCCAAAGCGAGCGTTGTGCGGCACAGGTTAGAATAGTTTTGCGAAGGCTGGATATAAGCGTGATATATGTAGCTCAGGAAACAAATCGCAAGGGCAGCATTGGATTTTTGAGTGCGTGTGTGTGTGGGGGGGGGGGGGGGGGGGAGAGAAGAGGTCTGGGGGTTTAACCCCCTCCCCCCGAAATTTTTCGATTTTGCATGTGGATGTATACACGCGCACATACTAACACACACATGAACATACATGCAAAATATGGTACGTAGTGATTGATCCCCCCTCCCCCCTCCGGAAAAAGTTTCTGGCTACGCCCCTGCAGGGCGGCATTAAGACGACATTGTGCTGGAGTGCATTTTGTGCTGACGACTTTGTGCTGGAAGTGCAAGTTTGACTGTGTCGAAGTAATGCCCTTTTTTGGATCACAGCCGTGGAAATAAAGGCAGTTCAGACCCTAGGCAAGGTGAACAGACTTCTTTCAAGGTTCTTTAGAAACGAGTCTTGAAATCACTGCAGCAATCTGAGCTTATCGGTGGAAACTGAATGACGGTGAAGCAATGAAGATATGGGAAAGAAAGTGGACGCACCATTCGGGCGAGGCTGTTGGAAGGGCGGACGGTGCAACTGCCGCTGGGCGGAAGGTAGTGGATCTGGGCGACCGTCGTGTCCGCATATCTGAAAAAAAAAATTACGAGGTATGCTTAGAACATCCTAGGAATGTGAAGGCGAAAGCCTACTGCCGTCGACTAAGGCCTGTAGCGTCGTCATCAACAGCAATGTGGAATAAAGCTCTGAGACGCGCGAGCCCGCTTCGAGCGTGGTGACTCCATATTAGAATGCTCTTCGGACGCCGCGACTGCGCTTGCTCTCAATTTCAACAGGCATATATCAAACCAGCCAAAACAAGAAAAAAAAAGGAATTAGTTTGATATATCGTGTGATACGTTATACCATATTTTTGGTGTGAATTTCGGTGCGCAAGCTGGCTTCACGGCGCTGCTTCACGATAATGCAAGGTGGCGGCTTCACGGCAATATGTATATTTTTCCGCGGTTTGTAGTAGGTGGGGGTACGGACTACATGAAGATCCCGATTATACGCGAGAAAAATACGGTATCTGTGTAAACAGAGCCTGAACATCTACATACGCAGCTGTGCGTACTTGTAGGGCGCCAAAAGCCTCTAACCTGCCTTGGCCCTAATGTAGGCGTCGTTTTTCGGTATCATACTCAGTGTGCTTTTTCGGGACGCTGTACGCAGCGGCGACGTCAAAATTCCGTACTGTACGCTCGATTACAGCGAGCTTTCCGGAGAACAGCTAGGTTATTGCGTTTTACAGCAGCCATTGCGTTAACAAAGGGAGCGGGGAAGCGAACGGCGACCCAGCACGACGGGCCCGAGGGCGCGACGACGAGGAATCACGCGAGAAAGCACGCGATGACAAGCGCTAGTTTCCACTTGCCCTGCGCCGCGCCCACCTAACGGCATTACACTCTCCCAAATACACGCGGGAAAGTCCTCTTGGCAACCTGTGGTGAGGGAAAGACAACTTGTTGGGGCGTTTCACACTGCCCGATGTTCGATATATCAGGGGTGCACCAGCTATTTTTGTTCGATGTAGCCGTAGATTTTTCTACGCATTGACGTTAAAGCATTGTCGTGGTCTCAAATAGTTCGATATAAAAGACAGTTCTATTTACCCAAGTTCGATATAGTCGGGTTTGTCTACTGCGCTGCTGGTGCTGCTTACATTTCCCTCTCCCTGCCCAGCGCCACTACTGCGGTTTCCCCTCATGCCCCTAAGGTGGATAGCAAAACGGCGCGTCATCTGCTATGGCACTCCTGGTTCGAGGCCTAGCTTTTCGCTGCTTCGAGGCGCCTGCTGTTCAGTGTAATCGGAGAGGAAACACGGGCAATTCTGCGACGCGTTTGTTACCGGTTGTCGAGTGATTGCGTTCTTGAATTCTTTTGCGAATGGATACAAGATATTTCTCAGTTTATAGAACAAAGCGATAAATAGAAATGGGCAAACACGGAGAACAGTGAGAGGCGGGTCTCGAGCGCAGTATGCGAGTGTAGATATAGGGTTACGACTCAAAACACGCAGTAATAGGTTGAAGAAATTGCTTGATTTAGTATTTTCGAGCACAAACTGTGCCTACCTCGGAATCGCTCACACATATGAGCCCACGTATGTCAACATACGTACGTTCACAAATCAGAAAAAGGTACACGTACTCTGCCCGATCATGAACGCTGATACTGTGTACTTGCATTGCATATACTGCACTGTCTACTTTTTATAAAACTTACAAATACTGTTCAGCGCGTAAAAGGCCAAGGGAACAAAACGTCCGCTCAGTTACTGATATAGTAGGACGTAAAACTACCGAAGTCGCTTTGGAAGCAACGAGTTGCATAGTACGTCTCTATCAATGAACGAAGTAAAGGAGATGACTTTTTTAATGGCTCGTTTTTCCTTGTTAGGCACAATATTGCTGAGAACTGACGGACGATAATGCCAAGAAAAGTATAGGGGATGTTATTTCAGGTAATTAGGATATGAATGTGTAGAAAGTGAAGTGGACGAAAAGATAACTTGCCGCCGGCAGGAACCGAACCTGCGACCTTCGATTCCTGCCGGCATCAAGTTACCTTTTCGTACGCTTTACTTTCTTCACATTTATATCCTAATTACTATAAATAACATCCCCTATACTTTCCTTGGCATTATTGTTTGTTAATTCTCATTATTATTGGTACGTCTCTAGTATTTCAGAGACATGCGAGCGGGAAGTGCCAATACCTTTAGCGGAACTTGAAAGACAAATGTATGTTGAGTGCGCAGATTTTCGTATGCAATGACGCACAATGCTTGAATGCGCAAGGGAACGACATCTGACGTAAATGAAGATTCAGAAGCGAGAAATAAGAGCCAGAAAACTCCGAGAGTTAATCGTTCGCTTTTTCAGTAAGAAACATCTCACTATTGCCATTCACTATATTGAACCCGAAATGGTATCTTTGTAACACAAAAGTAAATAAATAAGCTTGCGAGTTCGCAAAATGAAAACAGATTGAGCGGGTGTTTCACGACACTGTGATGTGCAACACATTTTTGCAGGTAACAAAACATGTGCTAAAGCACCTTTTGCTGCGAAACGACATGCATGTGTCCGGAGGTGCATGCCACTTGAATAAAGAAATGACCGTTCGCACCTTTATAACAATTCCGTAGTGATTGCATTTGTTATTCAACTAAGCTGCACAGCACTCCAAAGTATTATGCAGTAGTTTGTGAGAAATGGGGGCTGTGACCGCTAGATGGAACGCCCAGAAAGCGACGGCACTAGCAACAGTGCCTGTCCGGTGCCACGACGTCTCGAACCGGAAGTCCATGTAGACGGGCGCCGTAGCCCGCACTCCTTTGCGAGAGCCACGATTTTGCTGTCCACCTATTGCGCTGCCATTCCTCTTTCCCTCAAACTTTATGACGGAGCTCCATCGCCCTTACCCAGAACGCTTTTTCAGAAAGCGCGCTCCGTTGTTTTCCATTTTTTTTACCTTAGAACGCGACCGTGAAACATCAGAGACTTAAGGCTTTCGCCTTAAGATGACACCCATATGTGGAAAGCAGAGGCGGCTCTCAAAACCGATTCGAAGAAGTTGGTGTACAAGGATCTTTCATAAAACACGACCGGTATACAGCAGGGACAAAAACCCGCAAGAGGTGCCACGAACGTCGCTCAAGGAAAGTTGCTGAAAAAAAAAGCCTTCATAGGGGCGTTGTGAGTGACCACCACGCCTTGTGTTGGCTAGCTAACTTGAAAGATCCTTCAGGTCCCCTCGCACGGTGGAGCATAACACTTCAAGAATTCGACATTAGCGTCGTTTACAAGTCCGGAAGAAAACACCCCCGACGCTGAGTGCCTGTCTCGTGCCCACGTCGACCTATTACCGCAGGACGACCAGGGTGATGACTGCTTCTTGGGAACCATAAGCGCCGACGACTTCGCTGAACGACAGCGAGCCGTCCCGGAACTCAGGGGCCTTGTGGAATACCTCGAGGGCACGACCGCCTTTGTTCCGAAGGTATTCAAGCAAGGACTGTGGTCGTTTTGCTTGCGAAACGGCGTTCTCCTGAAGAGGTTCTCGCCACTTCGAGCTAACTACCTTCTCGTTGTGCCCTCAGCATTGCGACAAGATGTCCTAGAGGCCCTGTACGACGATCCGACGGCTGGACACTTCGGTGCTTCCCGCACACTCGCAAGAATACAGGAAAAGTGCTACTGACCGCGCCTTGCCACCGTTGTCACTCGCTACATAAGGACATGCCGAGACTGTAAGCGATGCAAGACACCGCCGACAAGACCAGCGGGCTTTCTTCATCCGATCAAATCTCCTGGCCGACCATTCCAGCAAATTGGGATGGACCTACTGGGGCCGTCCCAACGTCGACTTTACCGGAAATAAATGGATCGTCGTAGCTACTGACTACCTCACCCGCTACGCCGAAACAAAGGCTCTGCCCAAAGGCAGTGCCGCCGAGGTAGCGAAGTTCTTCGTTGAGAACATCATCCTTCGTTATGGCGTCCCAGATGTACTTATCACTGACAGAGGTACGGCCTTTACTGCTGCTTACCTAACCCAGGCGACCTTGGGATACAACCAGACAAGCCACCGCCGGACCACACCCTACCACCCACAGACCAATGCCCTCACCAAGCGTCTAAATAAGACCATCGCCGACATGCTGGGCATGTACGTCGACATCGAGCACAAGACGTGGAATTGCATCCTTCCGTACGTGACCTTCGCATACAACACAGCCATACAAAAAACGACGCAGGTGACGCCTTACAAGTTAGTCTGCGGAAGCAGCTACGACGCTCGACGCAATGCTGCCAACTTCCACCGACGAAGACAATCTCTACGTCGCCGCTTATTTGCAAAGCGCTGAAGAAGCCCGACCGCTCGCCCGCCTGCGCATCAAGAACCAGCAGATGGTCGACAGCCGTCACTATAATCTTCGACGACGCCACATGGAATGGTGACTGCGCGTGGGTGTGGACGTCGATACGCCGACGGGGACTTAGTGAGAAGCTTCCTCGGCGATACCTCGGGCCATACAAGGTGCTTCGACGTCTCGGTACTCTAAACTACGAGGTCATCCCGGACGGCATTACGAACTTTCAACGGCGCCGTGCACGACCTGACTTCGTCCGTGTCGTGCGCCTTAAGCCGTTTTATGCGCGTGACTCACGGACTGTACTTTTTGCTTGAATATTGTAGTAACTTTTTTGCTTGTACTTATTGATTATTGTACTTTCTTCCTTTATTATCGCACTTCCTTTGTGTATGCACGTTTTCCCCTTCCATGTTCTGTTACAAGCATCTGGACGATGCCTTTTCACAGGGGGGCAATGGCACACACGCCCCTTTCTAACTATGTTTTATGTTACCGGCCCATTGCAACTGTAGCTGCTACCTTGCGCAAACCGCGCCAGAATGTCTGGGAAGATTCGAGATTATTTTAAAATCATCTATTAGGCTCGAGCGCGCAAACGCAAACAACTGAGTTTATTCCCGAGCTAAAGCGGCCAACAGCGATAAGGCTCGAATGTTCGATGCCGCATGTATAAATGTCGTGGTTCAGACGATCGATGGCCGACAATCTGTTCAGTGACATCAGTGTAAGTACAGCGTGCATTGCTGGCTGTAGGTTGACTTTCCGTTTCCCGGCCAGAAGCTCGGCCCTATAAAGAGTTTCATCTTGGACACGCCGACTGCTGCTTAGTTGACGTCACGACCCCGTGACAATATTGCCCCGCGCGTTGTGTTCTACGTACGCGTGAAATCATGCGAGCGCTGCCGACAAACGCGGCTCAAGCAGAGATGAGAAGAGCCAGCCACCTGCGTCGCGCGAAAGGCGCATGCGCACTATGACAGACCGAGCGGGGTCGTTCGCGGTCGCGCGCGTATCTCTGAAGTGGATAAGCTCAACCTTATTTAACTGCTCGCGCCATAGAGTTTTCTACAGTTACCTATCTCTGGCGCTGCGATCGTTCAGCCACCATGGGAATGATGGGTAGTACACGGACTTGCCTAACCTCCGTGCTTACGGCTTCGAAGGCACTTGTGGTTTTGTTTACTGCTGTGTTTTGGCGTTCGTTTCGGATAAAAGAATGGACCATTGTGAACTTCGTGACCAGATTTGAATTTGTGAGCCTATAAATAGGTTAAAGTGGTGAAGTGGAACTGCCGACTTCTGCTGAACTTCGTCTTGCGACAAAGCGAATGCAGGAGACGCGGAGCCAGACGGAGATGAAAGAACAAAGTTTAGACAGATCCGTGTATTGCCCATCATTCCCATACTGGCTTAAGCGCCATGCGTTGCAGCTCCCATAGACACTGGCGCCAGAGTTTCCTCTAGTGAATCTATAGGAAACTCTATGGCTCGCGCATGCCATCGTTAACACGTCACCTTGTTGCAACGAAATAGAAAGGCATGAAAGAGGAATTGCATAAATGACATTATAAAACAACACGCTTTTAAGATTCGTTCTGTGCTTCTTCGCCAGCCTCTCGGTCTCCCGATTTACTTTTTTGCACAGGCTGCTTATCTGTTATGGGCAGTGGACAGCAGCGTTACGCCCGCGACCTGCCGAGGTAGCTTATCCAATAGAGGAGGCGTTCGCTTAGCAGGTAAGGTGTCGCGCTGCTAAGCTCGAGGGCGTGCGTTCTATTCCCGGCCACGGAGGCCGTATTTCGATGGGAGCGAAATGCAAGGAACACCCACGTACTCACATTTAGGTGACGTTAAAGAGCCGTTTTGCGACGTGAAACCCCAATAATTATATGAATTACTTTAAAGAACCCCATATGGTACAAAGTACCGGAGGCCACCATAACGGCGTCTCTCATAATCCCATCGTAGTTTTGGGGCGAAAAAACTTAATTATTGTTAGCGCTAAGCCCACCTTATTGTGGACATTTCAGTGGCAGAAGCGACGACAACTGTGGTGCGCTATGAATTTTAGAAACAGCAGTAAAAGCCCACTTCTGCAGTCATATTAATCAACTGCAGGTGAAAACGCAATCGCATTATTCGTGTGACAATACACTTATCTAGGACGTTGGTCCCTCAAAGAAAAACAATTTTATCGAGAACAACGCATTACTTAAGATCTTATCACTAATACACCATTTCACATATCCATTTACTGTGCACCGTCGAGTTTTTACATCCTAAAAAGAGCGTCGTCAAATGCGGGAGAGTCGTGGCCTGAGCAGAAACGTCCCGTATCACGTCATTTGGTAGATGGCCATGGCGCCGTCTACTCTGGCTCTGGCAATAGCGATGTTGGCAAAATATTGTGAACCGCGAAGCGACAGAGCGAAGATTACTGGCTCCCTATAGTGACACGGGCCAATCACTGACACTGGCAAAATAATGCTTATGCAACGCTAGGCAGAAACTTTCCGTTTCATTCAAACTTTTTGGCGGTGGTTTGACGTCATTCGTTACGTTTCTACTCAGGTTAGGTGTCTCTCCCTTATGTGACGGCGGCCGGAAGACGCGTCGCTACTGCGCTATTTAGGGTAGCAAAACACGCGTGCGCAGTAGACCCTGTTACACTGATGTTTACATTTTTCCTCCCGTCTCTATAAGTTTCTCTATGAACTTTAGCGATAAATCTGGGGACCAATTAAAAATGTTCTCTTTCTTAAGTGCATTCTCCCATTGGTCATCCGACATCGCTAATGGTATGTTCTACATCGTGATTCATTGAAATTTTTGTTGCCTTTTTTAAAGAATATTGCTTGCCATATAGTCTTCGTTTGCATTTAGCTGATTTTTCTCGTGTTCTATTACAAGACAAGATTTACTGCAACATTACTGTTATTGCTAATCGACCTACTTTTATTGGTAATCTTTGACAGGAGGTCCTTTTACAGCCTATAGTGCTATGGGACCTCCTCCTGTATATGTATTTTGTGGAGTGTTTTGTACTGAGACCTGATTGCTTGATTTGATTTTCTTACGAAAATTGTTAGCGTAAGAGCTTTCTGCGAACGCGGGTCCTGGACCTTACGTGAGAGCGCTGGACTTGGCGAACCTTCCGCCGGGGGCCTGCCAACTGAGTGGTATGGCGACCGTGACGACCACGCGCGTCGCCTGTATCACGGTCGACTTCACCGTCTGCGAGACAAAGTGAAGGCTTGACTCAACGACATGCACACAACATGCTCTCAGGGCAAGACGGAGGTTCTAAATGACGAGAAGTAGGGGTGTACGAACGCCAAAGTTTAAACATCGAATCAAATTCTATTATTCAAACCCATGTTCGAATCTAAGCGAATACCTTGAATATTTTCGAATACGCATAATATCACCATTCAGTTTTACGAGAAATTTTTACTGGCACTAGCGCCCAGCGACACTATTGTTAATATTCCAAGCTTACCTGGTCGACCACTTAATTCCGGTTTTCCTAATATTCATAAAAATCTAAAAAATAGAAATCGATTGTTCTGATTCATGTTAAAGGTTAATTTGGATACATATGATATCGGAACATAACTGTCCTTAAGATGACCAATTAATTGTGAGAATAATGAAAAAAAAATGATTTCATTGAAACATTGTAAGCAGCTGGGATTGTTGCGCCACCTGGCGGAGCTTATCCCAACCACGCGTTTCTGACTACGTGGCCTCTTAGATCTGCTTCGGCAGCGTTAACTTAATGTTAAAGGGACACTAAAGAGAAGCAATGAATTGGTTTTAGATTGATAAAGTGTGCTCGGAGAACTCTTGTGTAGTATATTTCACCACCATAGGTTTATTATTAGCGGAGAAAACCAAGTTCAAAGTTTCATTTTGAAATTTCGCGCCAAACTTTGTAATTCGTGACGGAAAACATTTCAAAGAGCATTTAACGTATTTTTGGCGCCACTGGCTCGACGAAATTTCCACAAACTCGTTTTATCAAGTCTCTGGCCCCCTCAGAGGACAATGTACTTCGATTTAACCGATTAGGAACTACGTAGACCCAAGCAGGCGCCGTCAAAAATATGTGACGTCACGGCAAATGGTGCGGGAATTCCAAGGTGGCGTCGCCACCTGTATTTTCTTTTTGTGCGTTTTCTCGCTTATTAAGCGTCTTCTCGCAGCAAGCCCGGTGTTTTTGGTATCGCGGAAGACCACTTTACTAATGCGAGAAAAATCGTTTTGCTCTTTAGTGTCCCTTTAACCCGAGGAATACACTAGGAAACACGATCGTCGACGTGCGATTGCCACTATCAAATACCTCAGTCAGGGTTCAGAGTCATTTCCAGAACATTTTTTTCACCAACCACAGATAAAAATTGAGTTGTCTGTACAGCAAATTATGTACAGGAAAATTATGCAATGTACAGCTCTATATATACCTCATTCTAAATATCGCATCTGCGATTATTTAATGTTTTTATGAAGGAAGAATAGCTGCTCGGTATGTTCAGGGAACAGGGACACTGTTGTGCATGTCACAATTCCTTCAGACAGCAGACACAGGCGCTCTCTAGAAGGACGTTCACCTGAAGACGCAGACGCCATTTAGCGCTTGAGGTACACGTAAAAGGTGCGACCTACTCGCGCGCAAGGACACGAAATAACAACGTGTAGCTTTAAAAAATACATATAAATATCTCCCTCCTGTGTGCTGCGTCCTGTCTCACAGGGCTTCCTCTAGAAAATACTTTTAATTTTCACGCAAAACAAAAGATGCAATTGCGGGACTATAAAAACATTATCGTAGCATTCGCGCAAATTGGCTTTGTAGCCTTCGATTCATTGCCGAGAAAAGTTTTCCGCGAGCACAGAACCCCACGTTTTTCGATCGAATGGTTCTCTAACAACACGCTGGTGCTGTACGTCTCTCAGGCGGAGCACGCAAGGCACAGAGCGTTGGCAGCCAACATCCCCCTAACGACGTTGGTGACACGAGAAATGCACATCGACGGTGTCCGAGATAAGACTGGCAATAAATTTTAGGCTCTCTTAATGTTCCATTCAAGTATTTTTAATGGCGCTAACCCTTAGCGTTTGGTAAACATTCGGTTTACTTGGGCAGACTTGAGGTTAAGTTTGGTCGCCGACTTCCACAATTTCATTGTACGCACTAGGAGCGGCTTGTTCATCATCGAACTCTTCGATAAGTCAACTGGTGTGTGTTAGAAGACTGTACTATATTGGGTATGTTCCATCTTGATGGCATATACTCACAAGAAAACAATGTGCTCTTTCAATAAACTCATCAATTAATTTTCAGTGACTTTCTTGGCAATCGTTTTGCCCTTATCGTTACTAAAGGTATGCTCCGAGATCATACGTATCCTATACAACTGTTAATTTGAATCATTACATCCTTTTTATACCAATTTCTATTTCCAACTGAGGTTTCATAACATTGGAGCAAACGCTCACTTGGCTGGGGACGAAGTCCGCCGCGGTGGATCAGTGGTTATGGTGCTCGGTTGCTGACCACAAGGTCGCGGGTTCGAACACGGCCGCGGCGGTCGCATTCCGATAGAGGCGTAATGGTACAGGCCCGTGTCCTGTGCGATGTCAGTGCACGTTAAATAACACCAGATGGTCGAAATTCCTGGGGCCCTCCATTACGGCGTGCCTCAAAATCACGCGGTGGTTTTGGCACGTAAGACCCCAGATAATATTACGGCTGGCGACGAAATCCGGTGTGCTCCTTGATTAACGTAATGTCGCTAGGCACTAGCGCCATAAAAAAAAAAAAAAAAAAGCAAAGTCAGCAGTCGTCATTGCAACTCATTAGATACAGTAAGCTTGAGGTTTGTTGCGCGCGAAGCTCGAAACAAGGCGCACACACAGGAGTGCTACTCGTTCCACAGAGTATATTTCTATTAGCGCGGCACGCAACGCTCATGTCAACAGAGGAAGCCATAACGTCGCAACGCAGTATCGCCAGCGAGGTGATTGTGTGTAGCCGCGGCGGCGCTCCATGGAGCGAGAGCACTGTGTTGGCTTCACTGCTATTGCAGCCAAGCGCTCTCAGTGTGATTGGAGACTGTAAAGAGCAACAAAAATAAGTAGTGAAACTACTCTGAAGGCTGGGCCTACTACATCTGCAAGCACTGAACGTGGAAATGACGCACGATTGGCACGCCGTGTTTATTAAGCTTCGCCGTTATCTTCGAAGATCTTCGTGATTTTGCACTCATATTTTCTTTCCTTATGTTGCGTTATGAACGGTAGAGTTCTGAGTGAATGTAAGTTAGGAATGTTATTTCTTTCAACATCTATAGAGAACCTGATTCCTTCGAAGATTGAGCTAACAGTCACACGAAGTCACAAGCATAAAGATTAGATTAATGGTTAATTTAACCACCATTCCAGCTTAACTATCGCAGCGCCAGAGCTGCTTAGGATTTATAACAGGCAGGAAACTGCTGCTTAACCTCTGACGCCCAAGATGCACATGCGCCATCGAGAGGCACCATGGTATAAACGGCGGTGGCAGCGCAGTTAGCGTAAATGCTGCTCGTCCATCGATATGACCGTTCGTCGAATAATATGGCCAGTGTCGGAAAACGCAAAAACGACAGGGACGCACACGCGGACAACGCTGAGCTCTCTCGTCAATGGTGTCGATTCCTGCGCCGGTGGAGTTAAGGCGAAAGCCTTAGATGCCTCATCGGACGCGAAAAGTGACCGTCGTTGGCATCAACACGAATTATGAAAAAAAATCATCATCCCATGATGACGTCACCACATGACGTGACAGGTCGCCAAGATTTATGACTTCATCATGACGGCATAGTGAAGTCACAAACATGACGTCACATGACGACGTCATCACACGACTTCGTCGCTTGGTCAAAGGCGGGCCGATCCCGTAAGCACTGCAAGACCCCGTGAGGTGCACAAAACTTCCAGTGCCTCTGGTCCCGGAGGCAATGTGCAAAAGCACGTTAGGTGCAGAGAGCCTTCGGAAGCTGAGGGGGGGTGTCAAAACAGTTGGCTGGGAACGAAAACGATGAAGACGATGAGATTTCACGTTCGAGTCGTCTTAAGCAAATGTGTCCAAAAGATCGTGTGATTCTTGTTAACTAAGCGCGGGGAGGTTGTCTGGCGCCGACTGCAAACGCATTCATTCCCGTGTCCATATATATTTATACGCGTATATACCCCGACACGATTGACCCGTATTGCTCGCATTGTGGGTCAATAGCCACACTTCATCACTTTCTCTGGGACTGCAGGGAATACCCTCCTCTCCCGATCTCCTCCCTCGCCCGAAGGGTGGGAGGAGGTTTTGACCTCCACCAGCCTGGGAGTTCAGCTACAGGCCATACAGAGAGTAGATGAAGTGGCCACCAGGTTAAGCCTGGCGGATCACCTACCTCCATAAAGTCTGACGACAATAAAGTTGTGTTCTCTGTCTCTCTTAGAGCAATAATCAATATCAAATAGTTATGATATAATCTGTGGAGCTCTGATGCAACTGCTTATCCAGCAAATGTGCGAGAGCCTTCCCCTCGCTCCCCTTAGACGCCAGTAGTGCAACCTAATATACTCACGCCGATGGCGTTGTTGAGCGCGCTCATCTTGCTGTCGACCAAGTATTCGTCGATCGGCACGCCGCGCACCTCGATGCCGTCGAACTTGCGCGCGAAGTTCGAAGGCACGTTGCGCATGAAGTCGTTCAGGCTGTTCTTGAACCTCTCCGTGTTGGATATGAGCACGGCGTAGTCGACGGACACGAGCGCTTTCACCTTGTCCACCGCCCGCAGCCGCTCCACGCTCAAGGCGTTGCCTGCAGCGAAAAGCATTTGCACCTCTGGTCAGCTCAACACGAAACGGCCAATGGCGCTCTTCCAATAACATGCAAAAAGGCAGCTAAGAAAAGTGCTGACCCGTAAAGCGAAGCTAGCGAAACATCAGTGTTCAACGTTACAGATCAATGGTTCTGAAATGGAGAGCCGCGGACCTTAGGAGGCCCGCAAAGCAATTTTTGGGGTTCCTGGAAACCCCTCCCAGAAAAAGAAAACGAAAAAAAAAATGTGTTTAGACAGTCTATAGACTATCTAAATCCATTTTTAGACAGTCTATAGGTTGTCTAAATACATTTTTGTGAGGGAAACAACATTTTTGCATTGCGGAGGAGCTGAATTTTCTTTTCCCTTCACCATGAGATGGCTGTAAAGCTCTTTTGTAGCGTTAGCTAACTGGCCCAGCCGAGTCAGTTCCGCGTGCTCCACAAGAGCCGTGCTGCGCATGCGCGAGGATCAGTGATGTCACACCGCTGACGCATCGGAGCCGGCACCTCCCGCGCACTCCGCCGCTGCCGCCCGCGACTCGCTGCCGCCGGTCTGCGCTATCCAGAGGAGTGACGTCGCAGCCGAGGTAGACGTACTGGCGCCAGCGCGCGCGCAGCTATTCTCCTTCGCTGTGCAGTAGCCGTCTGACACTGCGCTGGAGCCGCTTGATAGCGCCTCTGACTGGCGTTTGCCAGCGTGGTTTAGCCATGGAGAAGAAGAGTGCAAATGCTGCTCAACGGCTCAGAAGAGCGGAGAAGCTTAACTCATCGGATCCGAAACGTTGCCTGGCAAAATATACATGTGCCACATAATATGTATACCATGTGTGTGTCATTGGAGCAGCAGTAAGAATGATAATCAAGCTAATCCTGGACAATCAGAAAAGCTAAGAACAATCAGCTGAACCTTTGCTAACCCTACGTTAATTATCCTGGCATAGCCGAGCATATGCACGCGACATATGCACGCGAGCATACTTTTAGTAGCCTTGCATATTTGAAGAGCAAACATGGCTAGAAACAGGTTGAATGTGGCTGCAGACCGCGCAACTTACTGACAAGCTGTTGAGATCGAATTGGCGCGGCACTTTAGTTTCACCCTTCCCAGGAAGAAATGAATGGCACCTATTTCACGCTAAATGTTGTTAATTTATGACTCGCCCCACTCACCACTTTTCATCACATCCACCGGTCCACAAGGGGTGTCCAAAACATCATGGCTGAGAACCACTCCTAGACGATTTTACGTAAGACATGTGGGCGCCGCCACCTTAGGCTGTTAAAGGAACGTTTTCTGATTGTTATATCTCGTGACGTGAATTTATAGGTTCGGGGAACGCCGAATGCACCAACCCAACTGTTTTAATGCGTGCACGTCCACCGTAGCACTACTGTTCGTTCAGTTGTTCAAGATACAAAACGGCAACGTTGTTAACAGCCCAGTATTGCGGCACCGAAAGCCATCCGTAATATAGCTTATACCTTAGCTACGAGGATGTCGTGCTGCTAAGCTTCCCGACTTTCTGCCACAGCGGCCACATTTCCATGGGAAGGAAACGCAAAAAAGCACCCATGCGCTCTGACTTAAGTGTAACCTTAATAATCCCTGAAAATATGTTGTTGGACTAGTTGGTTCCTTATTTTGCAAGAAAACGCCTGGCCTGCGCTGAAAGCGCAGCACAGTTACAGCGAAAGCTAGAAGAGCGGCATTTCTAAACCACGTTATAAACTATATTGTGGCTACTAATACAACTGCTCTTGCAAAGTACCCACTGCGCCCCAAATCATAACTTTTGTGAAGTTGGGAAGGATCCACCATGACATTATTCTGCGGAGAAGCGAGGTACCATCTGTAGGAAATATGCGCACTTTCTTGATGCGACGGTTGATGAAGATGAATTATGGCTGAGCCCTTTGTCGTGGGTTGGAAGCTTTAAACGACCCACTAGTTACGTAATTCGCATTGTGTGACGCCCGGTCGTTATTTAACTCTCCCACCACGCTTTATTACATACATTAACGTGAAAAATAGAGAGGGAATTAACTTTATTGAGACCTGAGGAAATTGATCATGGGAGCCTTATGGGTTTCCTTGGCAACCAATAGAAGTGCACTTGCGAGGAACCCACTACGCTATAAATCATCATAATTTTTGTGACGTCGGGTGCAGCCACTACGCAATTTTTCGTCATTCTGCGGAGAATCGTGGTACCCGCTAAACACCTGTATGGCATTATGCGCACTTTGTTGATGCTGTGGCTGATGACGATGAATTATGAGAGTCCCTTTATAATTATAAAGTTGGAAAAATTCAACCCACTCCTTGCCCAATTCGCACTGCGTGACACCTGGTTACAGAATTCGCGTTGTGTGACGCCTGGTTGTTATTTTACTCTTCTACCACATCACATTACATATGTTAATGTGGTTCCTTCCCGATATGAAGCCTGTATAGGGTCTTCTTGCAAAGCAGTTTCAAGCACCGGCATGGCTCTGAGGTAGAATACTGGGCTCCCACGCAGAGGGCCCAGGTTCGAACCTCGCTTCATCCTGTATATTTTTTCTTATTTCGTTATTTTTCTTATTTCGCGTGATAGTGGTTACAGACACCGGCGGCCGCGGAGAACTATGGCGCCCAAAACGGCCCTTGTGATCTCGTAACAGCTTTCGCTGTAAAATGGTTACAACGCAACACAGCGGATATTTCAGTACCGGAAAGAGGGTGAAGTTGCAACTAGATTCCGAAATATAACAATTATAGCGTTTTAGGCCCCAGAACCACGATATGATTACGAGGGACGCCGTAGTGGAGTGCTCTGGGAATTTCGACCATCCGGGGTTCTTTAACGTGCACCCAAATCTCAGCACACGAACCTCTAGCATTTTGCTTCCATCTAAATGCGGCCGCCGCGACCGGGATGATTCGATCCCGCCACCTTCGGGTCTAGGGTGCCTGAATGGTTTTCCCTCGGGCGAGGGAAAACCATTCAGGCACCCTATTCTAGTCAGCCCTCGAGCGCCACAACCACTGGACAACCGCGGCGGGCAACTAAATTTCTAGCTGAAAGCTGATGTTCTTCCCTGCCCTGAATTCGCTGTCTTGTGTTTTGTTCTAGCCATTCTACTAAATACTCTGGGGCGGCTGAAAATCGCAACGTCGTCTTGGCCTATAAGGGTGAAAGCTTGGGCTGGTTGGTGCTTCCTTTTATTTGAAGATTACAGCGCGTGTAGTGGTTTTGCACGTGACACCCAATAATTTGGCTTTTTAGTAATGAAGAAACACTGCATTTCGCGCGATTGCCCCATCGAGTGGTAGTCGACGTATTAATTCTACGATGAGTTGGTTACCGCTACAAAAAATGGTGTACATTGCAAAGCGCTGAGCGTGCTAACAGTAGACATTGGCTACTCGCGGAAGCCGGGTGAAAAGTAAACACACGTAAAGGGACACGAATACAATAAGCGCAGAAAAATCAACTTCAAGTGCAGAACTACTTCGTGTTCCTTCTTGTGCGTTGCCTTTTTCTTCCACGCTTAAGCCGTCATATAATATTGTTAAGGGGGCTGTGACGAGCACCTGGCACCCCCTCGACCATAATCTTTGTCGGCCAACCGGGCTCGGTGGTCAACATTGATCACCACGCCAAATAAACACCGATGAGCACGCTGCTCTCGGTCAGTGATCAGTCACGATCAGCACAGCACGCTGCGGGTCCTCTCTCTCTCTGAGAGAGGGTGTCCGACACCCCCCTCGCCCCCCCCCCACCCCACCCCCCGACATGGGCACTAGGATGAAACATTACATCTGTTTGGAACGATTAATTTATCCTTTCCAAATTCTACTCTCACTAATTTCGCCATCACAGGCTCATGATTAGAAAACGAAATGAAATTCGAGATTTCATGTCGAAATTTCGCGCCTAAACATTGGCACGTAAACGTCAGTGTGACGTCACAAATTTCGAAGTCTGTCTGCTTGCTTTGGTTCAATGAAATTTTCTGAAGCTTGCCATCATAAAACATCGTGTTCCTTAGAAAATAATGTAAATAATATTTTAGCGTCAATCTGTTATGTAGGCCCTCCGTCAGGACCTATGACGTCGCAGCGGGCTGGTTTGGGAACATATTAAGGCGGCGTCGCCACGTGCGTGTCTCTTAAAAGCAGCATCTCCTTCTCAATTCAGAATGCACGCATCAGTAACAACGAATTGCTATCACACGCCGCTAATTAAACAGACGTCTAGCCCTGCTCGGCAGGCAGTGACTATGTCGAGATAGTGTTATAATAAGACGCTGCAAACTCGACACCGTAAACACTGATCTCACAATCGTAATTTTCACTGCTCAGCTGCGCTGCCGTCACAGCTGCTAATCTTAGGCGCTATGTATTGTTCGTTGTTGCAGCGTGCCTTATATGCCCGGACGATCACGCACTTTAGCGAAACTGACAAAAATTAGGCTGTGCAACCACTACTATTACGGAAACGTCGGAGCTCGGAGTTCAAAGCGCTGCAAGGATTCGCGCACGCAGCCCTGCAGCTTCGCAAAACGAATGCAATAAGAGAACAAAGATATCTATTTCCGACAGTCACAATTGATAATAAGCTTCGATTTATTCCACTTGGTGAAAAGAGGCAGTTTTGGCTCCGGGCTTACAGCAATCTCTCATGTGCTTGTACTCGCTATTCACAACGCCTAGGCTTTTTTTGTTTATTTATTTATTTATTTATTTATTTATTCATTTCCTCTAGAGTTCCCCTATAGGAGTATTAGATAAGGTTGTGAAATGAGAAAAAATTGACAACCACTTGTTTGTAGTCCAAGGCTACAAGAAAATACCTACGAATTTCTCAGAAAGGAAGGCTTATTTCACGATAAATTCGTCCAGGTCCGAGGATGGAAGCCGGGACCGGCGTCTTTCCGGGGCGGGAAGGCGTTGGTCCCGGGTTCGATCAGGTCCTTGGAATTCAGCCACCTTGCGAGATTCCACCGAATTGATTTACAATGTTGGACGAGGTGTTCGCATTCAATTATGGATAAAAATGCAGCAGGCGCCCTTGCCCTGTCAAGGAAACAGGGAGAAGCGAAGCATTGTGTCTGCGTGCCTGACGTAGGTAGTACTACTTCTTTCTTTCTTTCTTTCTTTCTTTCTTTCTTGCTTTCTTTCTTTCTTTCTTTCTTTCTTTCTTTCTTTCTTTCTTTCTTTCTTTCTTTCTTTCTTTCTTTCTTTCTTTCTTTTACTGATCCCTCCTAACTGTCTCCATCCTTCATACCGGGAATCGCACCATCATCCACGTTCTCAGCAGCGCAACACTTCAGTCGCTACAGGCAACCAAGAGTCATGCATTCATATCCAGTCAACAACGAAACGTGACAACGTCAAATGACAAGTCACCTCGATAAAAGATCAGATTGGCTTATTAAAAACGGCTGACCGCCGAGAAGCGCACAATCCAGAGAGCATCAATTATTGGAAAAAAGGCGCATACAAGTACGCTTACGACCGGCGCGCCTTCCAGGGCCGCATTTGCGTACGTTCGCCAGCACCGGGTTTTATCGTGAACGATACCGCCACCTAAATCTTCGAGTCATGACGAGCTTCGCTCGAAAAACAAGGATTTGTTTTGGGACGTAAAAACCCAAACAATTAATATTATTAATGAATAATAAGGACGGTAGACGCGACCACTGGTCACAGTGGTGAGCACCTTGCTGCACGCTGCCATCGGGGTGCGTGATGCCCAGGGCAACGAATACGCTGCAGATGCCTTCGGGAAGGAACACCCACAGGTCCCTGGCGCTTTGCTGACGCACTGAGCAGATGACGGTCTTGCCGGACGAGAGAGCTGCGTGTCAGAGGAATAAAGGTTCTTTGTATAAAATCACTCGAGCGCCACGACGAGCGATACACTAGGTGTTTCCAGCAACAGGAACCAGGGATTCGAAAAAGAACTGGTTACCCGCAACTGAGTGAAACCCGCACCATGTGGTTTACCGTCATCTGGCCCTCTTTAGGGTATTTGTTATATCGCGCCTAATTAGTTGACTAACTAAAATCAAGTTGATTCACTAAGACAGTTTCGCTGTTAAAATACTTGAAGACCTAAACTGGGAATGCCTCAAAGAAGGTTTCAAAAATGAATATGCAGAAGTAAATGATAATCAAAAGAATCCGGCGAAAGAGCCGCCAAGGTTCTTGATACGGCGCCGGATCCTGGAATCCGCACAGAGTGTGCATCTTAGGATGACTGCCAGTTGGGCTTGTTTCATCGTGAGTGTGTATCTCTGGGTAGTACACTAACAGTGGAGTCTAGTCATGTAAAGCAGGGGTCTCAATCTCACCTCAGCCAGCGGGCCGTAGTCACGAAATTTATCCCCACAACGGCCGAGTCAGTGACGACGGTAGGAGGGGTAGGAGTGGGGTGGGGGGGCGTTTGAACAAAATGTCACCTAACGTTGTCATTTGAAAGAACTCCTTCCCATATCACCTATAGGGGTCACTTCTGAAGGGGACTTGACGTCAGGTTTCGGAAAACATACCGATACTTATTTCCACAATGACTAAAATCTGCACGCCGATTCTGAAATATTGAGGTTTCGTTCCGTGGTGATGCTTCAACTCATAGTGACCGCATGGAGTGCCTCACGAAAAAAAAAGTGCTCGAGACCAGTCCCGTGCCTGGAACTTACCCGAACAAAGCGCTATTAATTGCGATAGGCGAGAAAGTAATGCGAGTACTATGTTGAGCAAAGTCACAGAGCTTTATTTCGTGTGAAGCCGCAGGCCGCTAGCGATAGGTCGGGGGGCTGCGTGTTTGAGACCTGTGATGTAAGGGACACCTACCAAAGAATAAGGATGAGCAGGTGCACAGAGGGCAGATGAGGGGCGGAGCCCGGAATTTCTTTATGTGGGGGAGGGGGGGTCACCACTCCTAATGTATGTTCGTGTCTGTGTTTGTATGTGCGCATGTCTATACGCAGGTCACAAACAATATGGATAGAATAGTTGAGGTAGCGGAAGAGTTCTACAGAGATCTGTACAGCAGCCAAGCCATTCAGGATGATAACGTAAGAAGGAGTAATAGCGCAGAGGAATCTGACATCCCACCAGTATTGACAGGAGAAGTAAAGAAAGCCCTAAAAGGGAATGCAAAGTGGCAAAGTAGCTGGTGAGGATCAGGTAACATCAGACCAGTTGAAAGACGATGGAGAGATTATGTTAGAGAAACTGGCCACCCTGTATACGAAGTGCCTCTCGACGGGGAGGATACCAGAATCTTGGAAGAATGCCAACATCATCTTGATCCATAAGAAAGGGGACGTCAAAGACCTGAAAAATTACAGGCCCATAAGCTTACTGTCGGTTGTCTACAAGCTATTTACAAAAGTAATTGCTAACAGAATTAATACGACATTGGAGTTCAATCAACCAAGGGACCAGGCAGGATTTCGTACAGGATTCTCAACAATAGACCATATTCATACAATCAATCAGGTGATAGAGAAATGCGCGGAATACAACCAACCCCTATACATAGCCTTCATAGATTACGAGAAGGCATTTGATTCGGTGGAGACATCAGCAGTCATGCAGGCACTGCGGAATCAAGGCATCGACGAAGCCTATATAAACATAATGGAAGAAATCTACAGCGGATCCACAGCCACTATAGTCCTCCATAAAGAAAGCGACAGAATCCCAATAAAGAAGGGCGTACGGCAGGGAGACACGATCTCTCCAATGTTATTCACCGCGTGTTTACAGGAGGTTTTCAGGGCCCTAGATTGGGAAGAGCTAGGGATAAGAGTTAATGGAGAGTATCTCAGTAACCTACGATTCGCTGATGACATTGCATTGATGAGTAACGCGGGAGACGAATTGCAGCTCATGATTACTGAACTGGATACGGAAAGTAGAAGAGTAGGTCTGAAAATTAATATGCATAAAACTAAAGTAATGTGGAACAATCTTGGTAGAGAACAGCGCTTTGCGATAGGTGGCGAGACACTGGAAGTTGTAAAGGAGTACGTCTACTTAAGACAGGTAGTAACCGCGGAGCCGAACCATGAGAGTGAAATAACTAGAAGAATAAGGATGGGTTGGGGCTCATTCGGCAAGCATTATCAAATCATGAATGGTAATCTACCACTATCCCTCAAGAGGAAGGTATATAACAGCTGCATCTTACCGGTACTTACCTACAGAGCAGAAACCTGGAGACTTACAAAGAGGGTTCAACTTAAATTGAGGACGACGCAGCGAGCGATGGAAAGGAAAATGATAGGTGTGTGGCATACTTTTCTTCTTCTTCTGGCACGACGCACTTGGGACATAAACTAGTAGTGGGTAGTCTGCTGTGGAGAAAGAAGAAGTAGTTGGAACAATGGCGGAGATACAATAATAAACCGCGCTGTGTTTTCAGAACCGCGTTTCAGTGTGCTATATTTATTGGTGACCCGGACGTGATCTGTGAGCGGGAACCGCGCAACGTGAAGCACGAACTCGTGGTGAGTGAGGCGTGCGGTGCACGGTAGTGAGTTGTACGCGGTGTAAATACCGGTTTCTCGAGGTTTTTGTAAACAGCGGCGACAGGGCGCGGCACGTTTTCTTGATTTACTGAGCGAGTATCACCTCAACTCTTCGTCCCTTTTCAGGGCATTGGGGTTTGTGTGTGCCCACATGTTTCGACGGGATTTGAACGGCGGATTTGAACGGATTTGAAGAGTGGGTCAGGGAACAAACGGGGGTTATTGACATCATAGTTGAAATCAAGAAGAAGAAATGGATATGGGCCGGGCACGTAGCACGTCGGCAGGATAACCGGTGGTCATTAAGGGTAACTGACTGGATTCCAAGAGATGGCAAACGCGTGAGGGGGAGACAGAAAATTAGGTGGGTAGATGAGATTAAGAAGTTTGCAGGTATTACGTGGCAGCAGAAAGCACAGGACCGGGTTGATTGGCGGAACATGGGAGAGGCCTTTGCCCTGCAGTGGGCGTAGACAGGCTGATGATGATGATGATGATGATGTCTATACACATGCAAAACTGAAAAATTTCGGGTTGTATCGAGCATCGTTAGAGCGTCGGAATGGCTACGATGAGACGTGAAGCGCGGCTTAGGACGGCAAGGGGTTAGGTGGAGATACGAAATTACGAAATTTTCAGGCATAAAATAGACTCGGCTGGCGCAGGACAGGATGGTTTGGAAATTTTTAGGAAAGGCCGACGTCCTGCAGTGGTCATGATGATCATTAAGATGAATGGTCTACAATATCGTTGCACTTGGTCTTGAAATTACACCGCGCCAATATGAGTGTAAAGCTGCGTCTGCATTGTGTTCTGTTCGAGCAGCCTCGTTTAATTACGATGAGCTGTCGACGAGCTGTCGACAATAAGAACGCTCTTATCCCGGTCGGCTGCTCACGTACAAAAGTTCGCATTCTGGATTTAATGCCGGGATATCCTTAGCAGAATCACATTTACTGCAGCATCGCGTTCATTATAATGGCAATCATCTCCGGAAAATTACCTTTATGCAGTAATAAATCTCCATGTGCGTGAGGAGCACTTCTGCTCTTGTTAACATTCCAAAATGGCGACTAATTACTGGCACAGCACATCGCGGAGTCGTTTAGCTCGTGCGAGGAATCGGCTTTGTGGCGCTGATAGTATAGGCCCCCCGGATTATTGTCTATTCATCGTCAAGTTCATTACAAGTATATTATTTTACGTGCGTTTTCAATCCGTTTAAACAAGTTCAATTTTAAATAATGAGTTGCTTTTGCTGGGCTCGTTGTATGCGGGCTCGAATGTAAACACTGGGTGTCATACGGGAGAAATTAAATAGGGCAAGCGATAAAATACGAAGCCAAGGTTCTGCACTATTAACTATAGCGTTATTATAGATCGTATATAGGCACAAAACGTTCACTCACGACTTCTGCCACCATCGGCTGTACCAGGGCCTAGAAGGAAAACAAAAATAAAGCAGATAGTTAAGCCGTACATGCGGAGCGGCGGAACTCAGTTTAAGGACAACAACAAAGTAGTTACCATGGGAATACGATCATGCTGGACGTGCTGGTAAACCGTACTGAAGCCTAAAGGGTTCATGAACCACTTTTCCAAGTAATCATCGAATCACCTCCGTATCAGGGTTTATTGCCTCATGATTGCCGCAAACAGTTCTCGAATCCGTCAAGAACGAGCGTCTTGACGAGCGCGCTGGAAGCTAAGCAAGAAGGGGTGGTACGGGGAAAAGAAGTTACGTAAGCACGCGTCATGACATTGAGCGCGCGTTATGAAACGTGATCGCTCGCCCCCGTTGTAATTACACTGCGCGAGTGTGGGTGACTGTTTATAGTTGGCAGACTATGGAGCGCTGCGCCGGGACGGGGGGTGGGGGCACCCCGTAGCAAGAAGCGCATCTGATGCAAATGCCGCTCTTGATTTATATCGGTTATTTGCTAACAGCATGTCATCTGCTGTTCTACGTCAAACAGCAGGCGCCGGCAGCTCCGAGGAGAGTGGGCACAGGCCCCTGTATGAAAAGAGGGCGTCTCGGAAAACGGCAACTTCCAATTCACCGCTTCTGCACTATCTTTGCCGCGCACGACTGCAAGATTTGGCCGAGATGTTCGTAGCAGTGTCTGTTATCCGTAAGATGTGTTTCACCAAAACCCTACGGGTGGTGCATGGCTTCTTTAAGTGCAAAACCGCAAAGGGCCAAACTACGTAGTTCCGCCGTCTCTTTCGTATTAAAGGGACACTAAAGAGCAAAACGATTTTTCTCGCATTAGTAAAGTAGTCTTCCACGATACCAAAAACACCCCGCTTGCTGCGAGAAGACGCTTAATAAGCGAGAAAACGCACAAAAAGAAAATACAGGTGGCGACGCCACCTTGGAATTCCCGCACCATTTGCCGTGACGTCACATATTTTTGACGGCGCCTGCTTGGGCCTACGTAGTTCCTAATCGGTTAAATCGAAGTACATTGTCCTCTGAGGGGGCCAGAGACTTGACATAGCGAGTTTGTGGAAATTTCGTCGAGCCAGTGGCGCTAAAATACGTTAATTGCTCTTTGAAGTCTTTTACGTCACGAATTACAAAGTTCGGCGCGAAATTTAAAAATGAAACTTTGAACGTCGTTTTCTCCTCTAATAATAAACCTATGGTGGTGAAATAAAGTACACAAGAGTTCTCCGAGAACACTTTATCAATCTAAATCGATTCATTGTTTCTCTTTAGTGTCCTTTTAAGGCGAAAGCCATCAAACCATCGAAAACCATCGAAAGCCATCGAAAATTGACCGTCGGCGTCAGCCGCATTCACGGCCGCGTTGCAGTCGACTGATGCAAGAAATGATCCCATGATGACATTACCATATGACGTCATCCCGACGTCACAGATCGTCAACATTTGTGACGTCATCATGACTTCACTATGTTGTCACATAACTTGACCTCACATGATGACGTCTTCACATGATATTGTCGCTTGGTCAAAGGTGGGCCCATCACGGAGGCAGTGCAAAACCGGGCAGGGTGCGGAAAGCTTGCGATGCCTCTAATCCCGGAGGCTGTGCAGAACCACGTTAGGAGCCGAAAGCTTCCGAAAGGGGGCGGGGGAGGAGCAATACATTGACTGATAAGAAAATGAATACGGCTTTCGCCTTCAAAATTGCTTTAGGCGAATGTACAAGGGAAGCTGTGAGATTTTTTTGTTTTCAACACGTGCAGCTTGGCGCTGTCTACTTTAACAATCATGGAAAGCTGTAACTTATCCTGATCTACTTTACCCTGTCGCCTCCGCCCCGATGAGGTGATCGTTACCTAATTGCAGCGATAATATACTGTAATTCACTTCAACTCTCTCAAAAATTCTCGTTCAAAAAATGAACGCCCAATTTCAATGCCATTTGAGCGACAATAACGAAACGCATCCCTTCAATTTACGTAAACAAAATTACATTCAAAGCTACTACGCTGCGAATGACGCCGAATATTCGCTGCTGGGGCGAAGCGATTTGTACACACTTCGTTCATATTGCACCTATGGAGGTACTGCGAAAAGGCAATCAGCGACGTTACTTTGTTACACAATTGATTCGTCATTTCAAACTATCGGAGAGATACCCTCTACAGGAGGTATATGCAGAGCACGCCAGGAAAGTTTAGCCTTTTCCCATAAAAGTGGCGAGCTTAGACCTAAGTTTTTTAAGGGCATGAAAACGAAGCATATTGAGGTTCGAATTCTTTCGCCAAATAGAACCTCAGTGATTCATTAGCTGTCGCAAAGTGAAATATTTAGGGTGGTCTATTGTGAAAAAAATGTACCCAAGATATTTTAGATATTTTATAGTGGCTACACAGTGAGAAAAAATACTTTCCGTGAGTATATACTTGCTTATTCTTGAATAGTAAAAGTAAATATGAGACAGAAGGTACGCTACGTTTCTATGTTTCACATTTGCTATGCTTCAAGTTCGCTGTGTTTTACAGCTGGTGGAAAAACGCGCACGCAAGATTTTATGCTGTCATATTTAAACCTGTCGCTGCTGACGCAACGGTCGCGGGTTCGGTCCCGGCAGCAGCGGTCGCATTTCGATCTAGGCGAATTGCTAGAGGCCCGTGTACTGTGCGATGTCAATGTAGATTAAAAGATCCCCAGGTGGTCTAAATTGCCGGAGCCCTCTACTACGGCGTGGCTCATAATGATATTGTGGTTTTGGTACGTTAACTATTAAGATATTTTTCTAATAAGGCCCAGATATTATTTAAATAAGCCAGAATTGAAGTGGTAAGCATGCATTTCAAAATATGCTCCTTGGTCGGATTCCGATTGTGAACTCCATAGAGATCCCTCGTCTGAATGGCTGACATACAATGATATCCGATTCCGATTCCGCATTCCTACAATATTCCGAATCGAACGAATCGCCGCTTGACTCACTCGCAGCAAAGAAACCGGCGCGCACGCCCGTAGCGTAATCGCTGTGTGTCCGAGCGCATGTATAGGAAGCTATGTACCTGCGCCCATCGTAAAACGAGAACGACTGAGAAACTACTTCTAGCCGCCCTTCATCTTATCGCCACAAAGGCTATTAATCACAAAATAGAAAACGCGCAGTCAAGGTAGCAATTAGCGCTCATGTACATATATATATATATATATACCGGCTGTCCCAGCTAACTTGGACCAGATTTAAAAAAAAAAGAAAAGAAAAAGATGGCTGATTCCTCTGTCATAGGAATCGGTATAACACGAATGTGAAACGTGTCGTCACACAATAGTTAATTGTTTATGAGAGCTTCTACAATGTCTATTGTTGTTTGACAGATATAGCACCGCTTGATGTGGACGCACTCACGTTGACACCTAGTGGGACATCTCCGTACCGACCTGAGTTTCTCAATCATATCAGTTGCGAAACTGCGTTCCGAAACCCGGACATGCCATTGGCCAATTCTGCAGGAGTTAGCAGGTTGTTGCGCCATCTGGGAGCGGCAATCCAAAATACTAAAGCACCGCGGCGCCGTCCCCTGGGAGCGCTTCTCGCAAGTTGCTATACGCCGCAGGCAGCGCTGGCGTCGCTGCGAGCGTTTATTAGTTTGTTTTTTGGTCAACAGATGACGCGACAATCAGCGCACTCCCGCAGTTTCGGCCATTGAAGTGTCCGGATTTTGATACATGGAGCCTATGGGGAGTTTCGCAACTCATATGATTGAAGAACTGCGTACCGACGACTAACGGCCATGATCATGATTTAACCCTTGCGCATATGGGGGTGAATCCCGTGCAAAGATGGCATCAACAAGCACATAGTAAACACCGATACTCGATATGCACTCATTCAATGCGTCGCAGAACGCGAAGAGAAACGCTATACGCGCGTCGTCTCTTCCCTCTTTAGCCTGGACGTTAATTCTCACAGGGCGAGCGGGGAGCTCGCGGTGCGACAGCCAGGTGAGCGTCGGAGAGTGAGTGAATAAACTTCTTTACAAGATCCGGCATGTTTGTGGTCCGGGCTAGACCGCACAGGTAGACACCAGGAGACCTTGTCTCTCCATAGCCTCCCTGGCCTGCTGGATAGCCCATCTTTGGCTTTCGACCTCCGAGCTGAGCAGCACCACCGCTCCCGGAGGGCCTCAGGAGAACTTGTTGATAGGTTGGGGCATTCCCACAGTATATGTTTACACAAAGCCCTTTCTGTTGTGCATAGTTTGCATTTGTTGTCCGGGTATAGGTGCGGGTAGCTCCTGTGAAGGTGCACAGGGTTCGGGTAGGAGTTTGTTCGTAGTTGTCGGTATTCAGATACTCGTTTCCGGTCTAGACTCGGGTGAGGCGCGGGGAGGACGCGCCTCTAGTAAAGGAACACACCGTCTAATACTTACGTATTGATGTCGCGCCTCAGATATAACTATATTGCTAAATATTGATCTTAGGCAAGAAATGCGACTTGAACAGTGCGAGAGCGTCTTCAGAAACCTCCATTACATTATTTGCGACGAAGAAAGTCTCACGTATACCATTTTTTCCAAGGTGCAGAGCAAGCCCGCGAAATACAAAAGGAAAAAAAAAAAGACACGTGAGCAGCGCGTTCGCGTGTAGCGAACGTGCTGCTCTCGTGGTTTGCCACGACTCGCCGGCTCCGTTGCAGCCGTAGGCCGGTAAGTTGGCGGTGGTTTCTTGGCCCGCGCTTGCTACAACTTGCACCGTCACGCGCCAACTGGCTGACGTGGGCCATGAAACCACCCCCAACTTATCGGCCTATCGCTGCAACGGAGCCGGCGAGTCGCGGCCGCCGCCGATTTTGTTCGCTCAAGCCACGCCTGAGAGCAGCACGTTCGCTGCGCGCGAATGCGCTGGTCACGTGGTTTTTTTTTTTCGAAGACGCTCAACATTGCAGGACACATTTCTTGCCTAAAGTCAGTATTTAGCAATTTAGTTAAATAAACTAATTAACAAATTATTTCATTAGAAAACAACAAAATTGTCTGTAGTGCGCAAGGTGACTGTCAGAAATTTGCAACTGATTTCGCACGCCTGTCTTTAATACTGCATTTTTTAACCCTTCGCTAAAGATAGCTGGGACACGCGGTATATATACGCACACATTCTTGCGTGTCGTCGCTATATCTATACAATATAAAGGGTGTTTTTTATTTAGACAACACAGATATTTTAATAAAAATGCTCCGATAGTCGGGCCCATGTCGTCTTCGGACACTAACTCAACGCTTAGCAAGACGTGTGTTTAGGCAATCGGGTTCATACTTGGTGCGAAACAAGCGAGCGCTAAGAAGCGGCGACATAAAGGAGAGGCACACAGGGCACAAACGACAGGCGCACAGGGTAGTGATGCAGAACTATCGGTAAATTGACTATCGATAGTATCGATAGTTTCTTTGAAACTATCGATAGTGTAAACAAACTATCGATAGTACTACTATCGATAAACTATCGGTAGTCAAATCGGTAGTACCATTGGTAATAGTATAGTGATATTACTGCCACGCGTGTTTATTGCTTTGTTTTGATGTATTCGGGTTTCACCCACAGACTTTTAGCTGCGTTTGACGCAGACCGCGCCGCAGTGTTTGAGAAGTTTCGCGATTGTTTGACATTTTAAAGGGACCGACAACTGGCCAGAACGGGTGATTAGATCCTGGTGGAAATGAAAAGGCCGTGAATTATAGTGACAGATTCCAGAACACTTTTCGCGATCTGAGTAGGATTTATATTTTTAAATCGCGTTTAAAAGTAACAAAACCGGTATGTCGCGCAGCCTAGCGCGAGCGCCATGAACCAGACGTATGCAGTCTTAAGCACTTTGTTGTACGTAGTCTAATGCTTTTACACGCACCAGAACGAGGGCTGAAAATTTGAATATGTATGTTATTGTCAATTCCCGTTTGTTTCCAAGGTAAAAGAAGTAAAGCATGAGATGCGGCGCTGCTTTCGTGGCTTCCAGTGAAACGGAGGCTGCGGCGCATGCGCGCAGCGTCCGGCGGCGTTTCCCGCGTAGCTCGACTCTCGTCTGCTCTCGTCGTATCGGACTTTTGGAGAGTAGCACGCGAGTTTGCGCTGCTGCTCGCAAAATGCCATCGACTTACTGTTCTGTGGAGGATTGCTACCACTTCATGAACAGCACTGCTGGCGTATTCTACCACTTGTTTCGTTTTCGAAGGCTTAGCTCGGCTTGGCTTGACTAAAATGTGATAAAGCGACCTGTGTACGGCCAAAGTACTTCTACAAGAAGCCCCAGAAGAACGCTATAACTATTGTAAAATAATTTAATAGGCTAGAAAGCAGTAGTCGCGGCACCGCAGGCTTTGCAAACGTAACATTGCCTTTTCATACTTAGGGCATAACTTGTCACCACTGCTGGCGTATAATCGCTATCGCGCTCACCTCTCACTGTTTCCAGCATGTGATATTAAGACTGCATAATCAGTGCAGATCGAAAAAGTCTGATTACAAATGTTTTACGGCGTTCTCCGCGTTACCACTCAGTGATTAGAAGCTCTGACCGGTAAGCTACCCATTGCACTCAAGAAAACGGGTACCACAAAAGTTGGTTGTCGGTCCCTTTAAGCCTTTACGCGCCGGGCGCGAATATTCAAGTTTATTCGAGAGCTTACACTGGAAGGTTTGATGACTGATGTATAAAAGACTAAGCGTTCCACCGATTGTCAGATTACTCGACGGCCGGCGACTGTCCTCGCCGCAATCAGTGCGCAGCGTGTATCGCTTGTATTCTGAGTTTTGATTTTCTGGGCGCAAGTTCGACCAAAAAAAAGAGCTTCATATTTCCCAGTCTTGCTGCAGCATTCTTCACCGTCACAACCACGTGACAAACTATCCATAGTGGTGCGAATCACGATGCTGTTGCTGGCTGGCCAAACTGCCAAAATATTTGCGATAGCCTACTATCAGCTTCGCTTAATTTATGAGGAAATTTTTATCGAGAGAAATTATTTGCGCAGTGAAAATGGCGGCATATGTCCATCAATAAATTAATATTTAAAAGCAACCAGTTACATCTTACAATTAACAAACTTAGTTCTTGATAATTTTTTATTTTGCAATCATCAAATACAATATAAAACTGAAGCCGCGCAGTTCCACCCCATGTAACGGCTTCCTTTCCGCTACAGCTTAATAGTTTGACTTTATGACCATGTGTCAGCGAAGCACTCTGGTGAAGAACGCAAGCATGTCAACTTTCTTGCCCTTCAGCCTGCTCCTCCGGCTCTACTATGTACCACGCGCGCGGGGAACCAAGTTTATGCTGCAATGAGTTCGCGCTGTTGATTTAAAACTATCGATAGTACTTACTATCGATAGCACTATCGATAGTATCATTTACCATCGATAGTTCGATAGTGACTCAGCTATCGATAGTTCTGCATCACTAGCACAGGGATTAAAAAAAAACAACAAAAAAAACTGGGTATTGGTGCGTGGCCATGATGTGGTGTTTATTGCGAGGTGTTGACACTTTTGTTATCGTGTCGATGCATCACGAACGCTATCGCCCTTACTGGTTGCCGTTATAAATTTTAATGCTTTTTATTTCAATAAACCTCCTTTGAATGTTGAGCGCCTGTCCTGTGTGCCTCTCGTTTATGTCCCCGTTTCTTAGCGCTCATTTGTTTCGCATCAATTAGCTCTACGCCGAGGCGGAAAAAGTTTGCCGCACCTAAAGTTACAACAATCAAATGAGTAATTAACAAAAATTCGTTATTTACCTTTTTAATTAGTAACTTCGGAGCCACTGTTTATGTGGAAGAGTTGTAGGACGTCACACTTCATGACATGACCATTTTTTTAAAGATCGCGAGAAACGCGCGCACTTTCAGATAATAATCACCAAAATTCAAGGCCCCGATCTAGGTAAAACCGAAACTGAGCGCACCGAGCGCGCAGGAGGTCCGTCATCCTAGTCACGTAACACCGGAAACTCACGTGATAATTTGTGAAAAAGAAAAAAGGCGCGTCGCATCAGAACATGGTCAGGGAAAATGGCAAGCCGTCTCAAATATCCAAGTGGATCTCTTATTCTTTGCGTTTGGTCTGTAGTGCTTATCGTCCTATTTGTTAAACTCGAAAGAAATGCACAGGACTCGTTAGCTTGTGTGCTAGAAATGAAGCAGTGGCTACCACCTAGTTTTAAGCTGTAAAGTGAAAGAAAAAGTGGAAATCGCGGTTTTCTTCGGTACAGCGGAAAGAAAGAGATAAGCACTACACACCAAACGCAAATAATAAGAGGTACATTTGGGTATTTGGAAGGACTTGGCTTGTTTCCAGACCACATTCTGCCGGGACGCGCCATATTTCAAAAATTGTCTCGTGAGCTTTCGGTCTGACGTGCAGGGAGGACGATTTCCTGCGCGCCCGGTGCGCTCAATTTCAGTTTCTCCTGGACTGGGGCCTTGAATTTCGGTGAGTATTATTTCAAATTACGTACGCTTTTTGCGATTAAAAAAAATGGGCATGTCATAGATTGTCACATCCTACAACTCTTCTATATAAACAATGGCCCTAAAGTTAACAATTAAAACGATAATTATTGGACTTTTGTTATTTACTCATTTGAATGTAACTTTAGGAGCGGCAAATTTTTTCCGCCTCAGCGTGGAGTTCGTCTGCGAAAACGAAAAGGGCCTGACTCATAGCATCTTTATAAAAAATATATATATTGTTAAAAAAAAACAAAAACACCATGTATATGTACCGACGGCCACCTGTGACACCCATGTGAGCAGTAAACGAGGTCAGTTTTTGAGAGGTCAACAATAGAAACCACGCGCGAAACAAAACTAAACTCACCGTCAGGTGCGCATGTGGCTGAGAGTGATAACCTATAACAAACCGTGGAATAGAAACTGAAGCTCGACGCCGGAAGCAAATAATTTCCAGCATCCCCGGAGGGTGACAGCACTTACATGGTAAAGAAATCGTTGAAAAATTGGCGCGCTTTTCAAGCTTACAGACGGGGCAGTGGTTTGAACGGCACCGAGTATCAGAGACTTGTTTGCGGCGGTGCATATTTACGCCATTGATCCGACGCCTAAAAGAAGTGAAGTGGCCAGAAGGGCCGTCTATGGTGGTTTAATGGATGGATGCCTTGTATCCTAGCTTGAATCAATGTACTGATCAATGGTGTCAAAGCAGGCTCGTTGGTATTTCATTGCAGGTTTGGGTGTAGCGCCGCGTACGAAAATAGTAAGAAAGAAGATGACAGGAAAGAGCGCGTTCCTGTCGTCTTCTTTCTTACCATTTTCCTACGCGGCGCTACGCCCAGACCTGCATTGAATTAATATTTTTTTTTTCGTAGAAGAAAGCTCATTCATACCTTAAGCGGTAGTGTAACCTTGCTCTTCGTGCTACTTATTTTAGTCTCTTCTACCTACTTTTCCACCAACAATCCTCCCAAATAAATAAATAAATAAGTAAATAAATAAATAAATAAATAAATAAATAAATAGTCTTACCTATCCCTATAATGGATATGTCTCAGGGGCGTAGCCAGAAATTTTTTTCGGGGGGAGGGTTCAACCATACTTTATGTATGTTCGTGCGTGCCTTTGTATGTGTGCGTGTATATATACGCAAGCAAAACTGAAAAATTTCGGGGGGGTTTGACCCCCCCCCCCTTGGCTACGCCCCTGATGTCTCCCTTTCCAGCGCAGTCCCTAAACCGCAACGCGTCATGCAGGCTAGCGACCAAACATGGAGCCGGGTGGATATTGTCAAGTGGTTGTGACGGTGAAGCAAGCAGATTTCCAGCAGGTAAGGATGAAACACTTTATTGGGCGAATTTGTGCCCAGAAAGAAAAGAAGTGACACACTCAGTGCTACGATAGCCTCGAGCGCAGACGTCGGTAATGTGATCATAAGTAAAGCGCATCGGCATTTATACATGTGGCATCGAAGATTCCAGCATTACCGTTGGTTGTCTGGTTAGTTCCAGAATAAACTACATTGTTCGCGTTGTGCGCGCAACCTTATGGGAATATTCTGAAATGATCGAAAATTTTCCCAGACAATGGGGGCGCGGTCAGCTCTGGGCAACGTTTAACAGGCTAGTTACATAAAAATATAAAAAGCAAGCGCGTGTGGAAATATGTTCACATTCAAAAATTTTTTTAAAATCATTCAGAAAGCTCACGGTGAAATATGGCCGCTCCCTTCACGCGATGAAAACGCTATTCTATATCCACAGGGCCAATGTGGCAGGTCTATTTGTGGTCTTGTACAAATGCTTACACGCGGATTTGGTGGTGAGAACATTGTCGTCCTCGGTGGTGGTCTTCCCTGATCCTGTTGAGAAAAAAGAAGCGAGCACCTTTAGAGATGGCGAATGACGTTCTCAACCACGTAAGATGTGCAAAGCACGATCTCACATTTTAGCATTCATAAAGGCAATGACGTGAATGCGAAAGACAGTTTGTATGAAGCTGCGTGTAATAATATGACCATTTATGTTTTGCAAAACGAATGACATAGATGACTGGTAGAAGTCGCGGCATTTCCGACGTATTACAAGAAATAAGATTCAACAAAGTTAGATAAGTGCTACAGCTCAGTTCAACAAATATAGGTATACAAAACATCAACGTCCAGCAAATTCAGAAGTTAATTGAGTACGGTGCAATATGCTGCGCAAGAGCTTAAAGTGCTAAATGACGGTCACCAATGGCGTTTTCTAGGCAGTAGTTGTTGAATTCTATATCAACTGGCCTCTTTCTTAGGGCGAATGTTGCGCCGAAGAATATGATGCCTCTGGGTGTCAAACTTGAGAGTACATCAATGTTATGCTAAGAGGCAGTGACAAAATATGTTCTGCCGTTTTAGTACACGCCGAATCAATTGTCCGATTTATAAGTAGCGAGCGGACTTCGAGTTAATTTTGACCACCTGGCCACACCAGCGCCTCCTCTAATTTTCTGTGCCTGGGCGAAGGAGAGGAGCGTAATGAGAACCGACCGTCGGCGTTAGTCCGGCTTTTAGCCGCTAGGCGCCACCACCGTAGTAGACCCGCCGTCGCGTCGTCGTTCGCGGAAATGAATGCCGGGGCTGCATTCGAAGCTGCTATATGGTTGAGTTTTCGGCTGTATTGGCGCTGTTTAAAGTATAATGAAAACTTGTACACAGGAATCATGAAGCGCTTGTCGTTGTGGGCACCCCACCCATTTCAATGGCATGTGTCGTTCGCGGCTATTTGATCGACACGCTCGCGCGTCGTCTGCTAGGCCCATACCAGAAAGCGCATGCCAGTGATGCGCGGAAGATTCTTTTGTCACCGTTACGCTCGCTTGACTGAGAGTCGGTTTTTAACTGTCTGAAAGCGGATTTTTGAAAGCAGCATTTACCAGGAGCTAATACTGAAAGCTTCGGCGCTTAAAGTTCCCCGATGCATGCTATACCGCCTGCTGGTGTAGCACACTATACCAAGCCAGGAGTTCGTGCGCTAAATAGGACGAAATGTCACTAGACTGTCCAGGGATATACGTGATCACCCGTTCCTTTCGTAAAGCTTTTGAGAATTACATTTGTTGCCACCGAGAGAAAGCAGCAGGTGGTGCCAGAAAATGAGGAACTATACGCCAAGTGATTCCACCATTTCAGAGCTTAAACCAGTTAAATCGTGGTGGCACGAAAAACTAAAGAAATTCAGCTGCATACGCCGCGCGCTTCCGGCAACGCTGGACGATGTCTGTGAACAGACGGTGTTGTTCAAGTCTAAAGTCGTAGTGCCGACTCTCAACTTGAGCCAATGTGATAGGCGTGAAAAATGCGGCCTGTTGTCAGTTGCTTCAGTTCATATTTGTATTTGTTGATGGATTGTTGTAGCATCAGTATCTGGCTCCTCAGCGCTTTCTTTTCTCTTCTATTTGGCTTTTTCGGTAGTGAGAAATGTAGAGGCCGAACGGCTGTGGACCTGGACGGTTTTGTCGCATGGGGCAGCCTGCCCAGCCTTGTGCACGCATTAATTGTGACACTGCACACGATGACTGTCGGTTGTTTCGCAGGTAGCGCATGTGGTGTCCATGGCAGGTGCGGATCGCGGGACCTTCCTTTTTCCCTAATTCGGCCGGGTGGGGGAGGGTTATTGCGCAACTCGCAGTAACTGAAGGGAAGGGGGAAATAAAGGCAATACATTTTTTCGCATTAGGTCTGCATTTTTCGAGTAATTGCAGCCTCCTCCTCTCATATTGCATAGTGCGCGTTGAAGTGCTTGTTTAAACGCGACAGAAAGGAACCAGTGTTCTTAAAAAGGACTGTGGTGAAAAGTATCTCCACGTGCAGTAAACGTTCAGAAATGAGAAAATAATGCTGTACTGGCTAACGTCGGTTTCAAGTACCCGATCCAATACGGGCGAGCTAGAACGATCGCGCGTTCATCATTATCAAAACCGTCCGAGAAAACGGAGCCGCTAATGTGACGTTGATTTTTGTTTCGTTAAACTTAAACATCTGTATCAAGTAGTATCAAGTTTCAGCTTAATGTAAAAGACTTCGGAAATCATGTGCACACGAAATCAATTCACTAATGACCGACTTACGTTGCAAAGCCTTGCCCGGTGGCGTAGTTCTTACTCACGATATGACGCAGCCATCTCCCTCGCCGTTTGATGTTTTCTTTTCCTCGTGGAACAACAAAGAACTCTTCTTTTTCAACGTCGTTTGAGCAGCCAACAGCACCGCAAGTCGGCATCGCGCTGCAGCTGATGCCACCTTGCTAAAGATAAAGAGCCTACACTGGTAGCGCAAATGTTTGCCTGTGGTTCCACGCTCCCCCATGGTATCGTTTTTCGGCGAATGAAATTCATGGCGGTCATATGAAGGAGGGGAGAATGGTCACGTATATTTACAGCAGCCCAGAGGGGACTTTGACGGTGCCAAAGAAGCCTTTTATAAACACTGTTGGCAGTGGCGCCCTCTGTGTGTGTGTGTGTGTGTCTCTTGCCTGTCATCTTCGCGCCTATTACCTTGGATAATCCAAGAAGCCATCGTTGGAAATGTGCATAGGGAAGCAGAAAAGGGCAAACATATGTGGAGAGAGGGAGAGAGCGCACGGGGAGGATATGCTCCTTTCCCCTTTTCACAAGTATCTGCTCTTTCGTAGAAAAAAAAACAGACCTTACATCGCAATTCGTGAGGGCATATAACCCTTTCTTAAACAAAGCATTGCAATGCTCCACCTATTTAAAATTCAAAAGGACGGACCTCCTATAGACACACTATTTCCCCCTATTGACACACTTTTTTTTCTTTTCCTGAATCTCCCTCACTCCTCGGGTCACAATAATATCTCCCTTGCAGTCTCTGGAGCGTGACGACGATCAATTTGGGCGTTTATCGTCACACTCAACAAGACAATGCTCACTTCCAAGAACGTCCTTCCAAGATCATTTAACCCCAACTGCGCAATTTGATGTACCGAGTGGGACGATCGAGAGCCAAGCTTTGCCGAAAGGCCTCATTGGACACTGTCAGAAGTCGCCTTCCGGCCAGGATCCTTCGAGGCAGCAGTGAGGAAGACGTACGGCGATGTTGGGAGATCAAAAGTAAAGAGATGTTTACTTGATTACATAATGGTAGAGGATGCCTCTTCCAGCGGGCCGAAGCCCGGCTTAAATGTCTTTCGGACGATTACTAGGGAAAATATTGTTCACTTCATTTGTCCAATAAGGTAACAGTCTCCATACGACACCCCGAAGGGGAAGAACGTGTGGGACTACCTCCGTTCCACCCCCGGGAAAACGCGAGGCGAGCTCGTCAGATTTGGTCAGATCCTCCAAACAACCAACACATAACTGCGCCAAGAAGTTCCAGGAGAATTACTCGATGGAGCCGATCATTAGCTTCTTCAAAGTGGGAGCGACAATGCGACATCGCCGAGGTCATCCCAGACGCATGGTGACCATAGGTCGGCAAACTCACTCATGAGTCGACTCACTCAGACTCAGATCGAGCCATGAGTCTGAGTCTGAGTGAGTTCGAGTGAGAAATATTTTGGTGAGTTTGAGTCCGAGTGAGTCCGGCTGAGAAAAATTTCCGTGAGTCTGAGTCCGAGTGAGTCCGGTGGAGAAAAAATTTGGTGAGTCTGAGTCCGAGTGAGCTCTCAGGGCAAAATATATTTCATGAGTGAGTCTGAGTGAGCACCACACTGTTTTGCCGACCTATCGTTATTTCTACACAACTTCACCATTACTATCAGCCCTATGTCGGCTCACGTTTATACTCCCGCCGACTCACACATACTTCAAAGCACTAGCGTTGATACACCAGCTCTATATTTATCAATCAAAGGCGTGAGTTACGTATTGGGGGGGGGGGGGGGGGAGCAGGTTCACCTCCCCCCGCAATCTCTTTCACAGAAAATTCTTGATAAAAATATATCTGGGAGTTACCTCTTTAAAAAAGATGTCCTTACTGGATTGCAACCACTGATAACTTATATTTGAAGGTACGAGGTCAAAAGGTGGTGCCAAGTAGAGCATCAATTACGCCAGATATTGGTGTTAAAGAGCATTGACACCATGGTCAAGAAAGCCAATTATACGCTAACCGACTCATGAGTCGACTCACTCAGACTCACTCAGACTCAGATAGAGCCGTGAGTCTGAGTCTGAGTGAGTTCGAGTGAGTAATATTTTGGTGAGTTTGAGTCCGAGTGAGTCCGGCTGAGAAACATTTCAGTGAGTCTGAGTCCGAGTGAGTCCGGTGGAGAAAAAATTTGGTGAGTCTGAGTCCGAGTGAGCTCTCAGGGGAAAATATATTTCATGAGTGAGTCTGAGTGAGCTCCACACTTTTTGCCGACCTATGATGGTGACCGATCCCTGCACCTTGAGACGTATTCCAAGAAAGGGCTGAGCGTGTGATCAGTGCGAGCCCCCTCCCCCTCCTCTGACTCGCTTCAGCTCAGTGACAATTAAATCTTTTCTGTTAATATTTCGGAATAATTTTTTGTTTTATATAGCCACTGATGGTGACTTGTGTTGCCCTCTTGGATCATGTGTCTCCGACAAATAAAAAAAAAGAGGGAAGGCTTCTTTCTTGCTGCCGCTGTAATGGCCACGCTTATTTCAACGACCTTCTACTTAGTAGACTAGCGGTTTAGCTTTGTTGATTTTCCAGTTTTTGCTAAAGTGACATAGCGCGTAGCTGTATGGGGAACACATCAACAACGAAGAAGATCGCTGACGTACAGATGAATGTTTAATATAGGAAAAGCAGAAAGAATGAACAAAAGAAGGAATGCGAAATGCAACAAGAATGAACAAAAGAAGGAATGCGAAATGCAACACAAGAAGACCCCCCTCCGATCGCCGTGTGGCCGTGCTGGCGTCTTCCAGAAATGCTAACTTCCTTATGGAACAAGCGTATAATACCCCTGACTGACACATGGGCAAAATACTTTGCAGTAAACCCGTTTTATTGCTTTGAAGGACCCTTTGGAGAGAGTTTGCGCTGATGACATACGGCATCTGCACTAAGTACTCCAGGTGGTTTGTGGCCTCTGCGATTAGCGTAGGTTTCACAGCTGAGCGCCGCAAGAAAAAAGAAAAGAGAAAAAAAAAAGGCATTGCTCCTTAAATTGGTGGTAGAGAACATATTCTTAAAACCACTCTGTCGATTGGCACCCATTGTGCAGACTACAATGCACCACACTATCGACAGTGCAAATGACAATGCCAGAATCCAACATGGCGGCGCTAGCGACTCAATGCGGGCGTACGAAGGAAGTCGTCACTGTCACAACAGTGGATTTTTGGGGAGCCACGCATATTTACAACGTCATGAGGGAATTAGTCGACACCTGGTGAGCCTTCGTTGAACGGCTGCATTCTTGAGTTCTGCACACCGTATGCGAGAGAACACCCTTCACGTTTGAAATGTGGATGCGGAATCCGCTTTTCCGAAAAAAGGAACATTGCCGGGAGGGAGATATTTCTTTGTCTTGTTGTCTTGGGACGTAGGTGGTCCCATGAACGACTTTCCGGAAGATGCCCCCTCGCATAAAGGACTCCAAGTACCCTTTGTTGGCATGCTCAAGCAAGCGATCATTCAAACACATTCCAGCTCTGTCTGAAGGTGCACAATGGGGTACGGGTAGAAGTGATGGGTGTATATCTCGCCGCAGCAGCCTAAAAAATTCCGCGTGCTAAAAAATTGTCTAAGTACAAGCCACAAAGCATGGATGTTTTTGCGCAAGGAAATACAGAGGGAAGGGGTCCAGGGGTGCGACTAGCCCAGCAACGTGTACTTCCTGAAAAATGGTGCCGGGGTGGGGGGTGGGGAGGCGATCGCCCAATCGCCCCCCCTTTTATCTGCCACTGGTCCATGGGCTCTGATTCTTTAGCTTCGGGGACCTAACGACAGCACTGCACATGGCGGCGATAGCGGTGCAGCGTTGCAACTTGTACATGCATTCGTTGACTGTTCGGACGCAGCCACGGTCACGTTTAGTGATACTTGCCATGCTTGGTTCAGTTGTTACCCTGGGCTGCAAACGTGAAGGGTAGTCTGCAAATACTGACCCTACGGCATCCATCTCAAGCCACCGCTTGTTATATTCTATGAAATTTTCGGGTCGTAAATGACGGCTACATACTTCTGTCGCTCCGCCTTGGAGCGGTTAGGCAATCCGTCGTTTTACCACCATGGACATCCACACTTGCCCGAAAAATGTGAGTCAGTAGTCAGAATTTGTTAAAAGGCTACCATTTCTTTCTATAATATGTTTCGACAGGTGGAAATAAAAGAAACTTAAGCATTGAGGAGGACAGCGCGTTCAGGCACCTCTATCTAAGTACACCAGAAAGGTGAAATTGTTTTTGTCTGAGCACTGCCACATGCACGCATGCAAATACGCACATTCAAGCATGGTGCAATTTTTTTAGGGAATCAACGAAATGCTACTCTCTGCAGAATTTATTGGATCGAAAGAGACAAGCAACCGTTACACAATACAGAAAATATACAAAAACCGAGCTTACATTTTGAAACATTTGGAAAGCCCACAAACAGAGGATCATAGCTAATACGGTAGACAAGAATAAGATACATAAAAAGCATAAGATGCAAAAGTTGCTGCTTATCGTAGCACTGTTGTCAAGGCAAGGTCAATAATAAGCACTGTATTGTCCATCATGAATTTATGGATGTGGAATAATGCGCAAAAACACAGATAAATAAATTTTCAGCAGAACACTGTCTGCCTAGTGAGTGGCTGGCACAAACGCGAGGGTTCACCTCTTAAAAGTTGACTTATTTGTTCTTGCGACAATGATAAAGCTTGCATTGCCATGCAGTGTTCCTGCAGTGCGTCAACAGCAAAGTGCACTCAGCTATATGTGGTATCGTGACGCACTAGTGCACGAAGAGCTACGATGCAGCAACGTATGAAACACTTCCTACAATGACTGATGAACTAAAATCAGCTTTGAATTAAAAAGATAAAAAACCGACACTTCATGACAGTACTGTGCGGGAAATAGGCGGTACATTGTTAATTAGGAAAACGTATGGTACACAAGCTAACGAAGTAAGCAGCGAGCACTTCGTTAAATGTGCGTTGTTGTTGCGGTCTCACTGTCATAGGACACGGAGCAGTCTTCGGAAAGGTTCAGCCAACGCATATAAATGCCAAATCTGATCAACACGCACAAGAATAGAAGTATGTAAACCACGTCAGCACGTTCCACGCATGCATACTATGGCAAGACATTTTTGGAAAAAAACGTTCGCTAAGAATTTTTCGCTGGGCTCTTCAAGCCAGCAGAGCCTTCATGTTAAGAAAAAAAAAAAATACGCTTTTACACTGAACAAAAAAAAAAAAATTATGGCCCCACACATTGCTTCGAGTTGGACTACTCCAGGCTGGCGCTCGCTCAAACAAAATCAGCTAGTATTGAGGCACTTGCGACGAGCGTCAGCGAGATGTTTCTCCACGTATTAAAAATATGCGCATTTTGGCACAAATGAACCCTCATCACTATTCGACAAATTGCATTTCTTACCGCGCGTATCGCGGTCGTCTCCTTCCAATCGCAGTTTTCACTGTTTCAAGCTCGGCGCAGGCAGCATACACAAAAACACGTAATGTTACTTAGGGCGCTTGCCACGCCCGGCACTTGACCTCTTTCCGACTACGACGAAGGTGGTGCCGATAAACTGGCGGGCGACCGTCGCACTCAGGATGTATCCGCTGTCGTTGACGCATCCGACGTTGACTTGGACGCGGTAACGCATGCCGGTTTTCAAGCCAACGTGTCCAGGGCGCCCGGATCCACCATCGTCTCTGTACAGCTTGAGACGATCGAACGAAATCACCTTCCCGTTCCACAACGACCCTGGGCGCGGCGATTCGGGGTGTTGGTACTGTCCCTGGCACTCAACACCGTCCACGTCGGTGAAGGTGAGCCAGGCCGTGTACTGGCATTCGTCCGCGAGGTTCGTGAAGCGAAAGGATGGCGCTGGATGCATGAGGATGCCCGGGAAACCCGTCTGCAGTTCCATCTCCGGCAGGAACTCGTGGCTGTTGAAGTGCTTGATGAGGGGTGGCACCCTGGGCTGCGGCGCGGCGACGCGCTGCTTGCGGTCGGCTTTGTTCTTCGTGGCGGGGAACTTCGGCCATGCGGACCAGTCGTGGACCAGTTCGGGATGGTCGCTCGGCATGTCCTTGGGGCGCTCGAGGGTGGGCTGGACGTAGCACTTCGGCTCGTACGCCTCGGTGGTCGGTACGCCTTCGATGTCTATCGTCATGGACGCGTGCGAATCGCCGCTTTCGCTGTCGGAACTGAGTGTGCTACTGCCAGCCCTTACTGCCGAACGCCAACGACGGCCAATCGCCCACGAGCTCGGCGTAGCCGCTAGCTCCGAGCTCGAGTTCACTGCCAACGGAGGGAGATGACGACGACGCCATAATCGAGGCTTTGCGGCAAGACGTTTGCGAAGCGTGTTTGCAGCGAGTGAGATGGTCGAGCCGTGCGACAGTCAATTTTATAGACCTCTTCAAGAGAAAGAAGGATCCCCTCCTTTCTGTACTGTTGTCCAGAGAGGTAGAGCTGACTCAAAGCCTCGGCAGCGCATTTTTTTTTTGGGGGGGGGGGGGGGTCACGCACATTAGCAACAGCCCAAAGCGGATTATCTGTGACGTCCAAGGCACCCGACAATGGAGTTTTCGAGATACCTGACAATAGCGCCGGAACACACAGCCTAGTGAATAGAAGCACTGCAACCGGGCTTGGAAGTGCATTTTTAGGAGACACTTGAGTGCGTACATGTGTTCTCCGAACGTCTCATCTTCTTGACATCACTGGCGGCCGATGTCGGAAATTTCGGCCAGGTGGTCTAAATTTCCGGAGCCCTTTACTGCGGCATCTCTCATAACCATATCATGGTTTTGGGACATTAATCCCCAGATATTATTATCATATTGCTGATGGAATACAATCCTATTTATCCGCTTGTGTACCGCTCTAATTTTCCACGTCAAACACGAAAAATAAACCATGCTACGCAAAGAGGGAAATTGCTCTGCTGTCAGGGTTGCGCGTTGACAATGTTGACAGCCTTTTGATAGAAGCAGTATGTCAGGATATGTGTGTGACGATCATACCGAAAACCAGGCGGGACTGTAAACGCACGTGTACGCCGCGGTGGTACAGTGGTTACGGTGCTCGGCTGCTGACCCGAAGGTCTCGGGTTTGATCCTGGCCACGGCGGTCGCATTCGATGGAGGCGGAATGGTAGAAGTCCGTGTACTGTGCGATGTCCGTGCACGTTAAAGAACAACGGATGGTCGAAATTTCTGGAGCCCTCGACTACGGCGTGCCTCATAACCATATCGTGGTCTTGACACACAAAACCCCAGGTATTACTGTAAACGAAGTACCCGCGGTCGTATCTGATGCACGCCTTTTTTTTCTTTTTTTTTTCTGACTAAGGACACGTTCTTGGTGGCGACTATCTTGATTCATGTCTGCGTCTTCGATAACGTTGCATGACACGCCGGCAAGGGGTTCTAAGATAAAAATGCTGCTGAATGTCAGTTTCCTTTCAGTTTTTTACGATGTTTACTGTTGATTACTCGCTGTACATCAGTTCGATTTGCCGTCGCTTAGATAAGAAACTGCAAGGGCTTAGCTTGCACTCCAGCGTCTGCAGAAAAAAAAAAAGATAACACGCTGTGTTACAATTGTTGGGGTTTTCACGTCCCAAAACCACGATATGATTATGAGAGACGCTGTAATGGAGGACGTCGGAAGTTTCGACCACCTGGGGTTCTTTGAAGTGCGCGTAAATTATCCGAAATATAAGCACACGGACCTCTAGCATTTGGCCTCCATTGGAATGCGGCCGGGATTCGATCCCGTGAACTTCGATTCAGCAGCCGAGCGCCATAACCACTTGGTTACCGTGGCGGGTTGTTTCTCTAAATAGAAAAAAAAGCGAGTTTCGAAAGTGAGGATTTGCAAAAATCTGCAAGATGGTTATCCTGCAATATTTTTTTTTTAAATCGGGCATTCTCGTAAACAGACTCCTCTCCCCGCCCCTTGTGCTTTTGCCGCTCCCAGTCGCAGTAAAGCTACGCAAACAACCCAAGTGATTTTTCAGAAATTACTGTAGGTTTGTCACGCCTCATTGAACCCTCAGCCGGCGCACTGTTGGTCACTAGAACTGGGAGCGGCTAAAGCGCAACGAGAGAGAAAAGAAAGATGAACCGTAGTGCGTGGTTTCAAAAAAGACAGAAAAATAAGAACGAAAGGAAAAGCCGTCTTGCAAACTTTTGCAAACGGTCACTTGGCAGTTTTAACTTTCTGTCAATGAGGAGGGTGAAGGAAGAGGAGGAGGGCACAGTTGGGTCAGTTCCAGGTATGTCTAATTGACAATTTACAGAGTAGTTACCGCGCATGCGCGAGCATGTTTCGCGAACGACCAGGCTGGACTAAAGTCCCTAGATTTGTCCTTTTTACTTACGTACCGACAACTGCCTCCTTTCCTGGCCCTCTCTCACGCGCAGCTGGCGTCCGACGCCATTTTCTTCCTAACTTTAAAGATTTACAAAGCCATGCGCGTCTAAGTACATTAGCCACGCATCTTTCAGCGGACAATATGCTAACTCGGCGGCCTTTCTCCTCCCGTCAACCCCCTGTCATTAGTGAATGGGGGATCGCGTTTCACGAGGTGCTGGAAAAGCGTTAGGAAGAACATGGCTGCCGAAAACGAGCGTTAGCCAATGAGATTCGTCGACGGCGCTTCAATGGATGTCGGTACTTAAGAAAGAACAGGGAAAAATCTAGGGACTTTAGGCTGGACCACAGACTACTTTTTGTCTGTTCAGCATTCGTCCTTGACTTTCATATCGCGCCTCCCCTTCTCTCTGCACACCAGATTATTATGAAGCGTGACCCTTTGTGGTGCTCTAAGAGCGAGAAAAGCCTTCTGATGAGGGGAGACTACGTTTGGGAAGTTTTTCTGCCGGCTTACAAATTCTTTGCGAAGTGTCCATTCCCAATGTAAGCGCCGTATAGCACTTCTGCAGTGCAGGTCGCGTTGTGGCGTTATTCGTCACGGTGCTCGACGACTCAGGCGCACGTGGCGTCCCTTGGTATTTTAAGATGGTGGTTTCAAGCACATCTTTACACCGCAGCTGACAGGTGTGTCGAATCGACAGTGTTGACGTCTCTCGAGAACGTTGGCCTCTGCTTTGGGCTCTTTTGAACGCCCCCCCCCCCCCCAAACACTTCCAACACTAAGCTGAAAACTGGCTAGTGAACACAATAATCAAAGCCAGGGTCTAAAGTTCGTGTCCTGATCTATTGCCTCTAACGCGTTTGTCGCCTTCTGCACGACCTTTCGCGCCTTTCTTTAAAATTCCACCGTAGGCCTCACTGGCATCTTTGACATGTGGAGCGCGAAGAGAAGATGGTCGTTCTTTCGCTTTTTTCTGTTTTTTTGCTGCTGAGCATTCCATTCCGAAGCATTATTTGGGAAGCTGTTTTTTCTTTTTTTGCTGTAGCTCGCTAAAACCGGTTGTTCTTTTTGTCCTTCTGTCAGGTGCCAATGTGCAATGCTTTTCGGTTTTCGCCGACGTGGTACTTGCTGTTGTGGCTTGTATGGCTTTCCGAGTGAGCTGTAGGTTCCGTGGCGAGAAACACGGGAGTCGGAGTGTCTACAGTCCGGCCTAAAGTCCCTAGATTTTCCCCTCAAGAATCTAGGCACTTTAGTTCGGCCTGCTTGTAGATGATCGGGAAAAAGGAAGATCCATACCACTGAGTGATGTACAGCTACAGCCAGAACAGGAATCTTATAATTTTCTCTGGCTTATTTTGTCTTGTGCTCTCAACGCATTAAAAACAGGGAAATGACGAACGCGACGAAAGATAGCTATAAGATTGATAATTAAATACTGGTCTTATTTGCTTATCTGTTTATTTACTTATCTGCTTATTTGTTTCCGTTGCTGCCAGGCATTTCGCTCAAGACCTGTGTGGCTTTGGCAGGCCTGATATGTGTACTATTTTCTTTTGAAATGAGAAATAAAGATTATTATTGTATTATTATTATTATTATTATTATTATCATCATCATCATCATCATCATGTTAAGGGCACAAAGAAAGAACGATCAGGAATTCTTCCGATTAGGCAGAATTACTCATTCATTAATTACTCGTCAATAATTGTGACGTTTTAAGTTAGCGCTCGTCTGGTCTTCTCAATTGTTCCTTTTTTTTAACATGAAAGTGTTTTGTGCCCAAGGGGAGAAATTCGGCCTTGCTGGTAAGACATTAGGAAAAATTTAGCGCAAAAGGACACAAGGACGAGAAGGGAGGACACAACACGTGCGCTAACTTTCAACAAAATGGTTTAATTCAGCCGACGCACATATACATGCAGTGGTGATGCTGAAACGCTACAGCCACATATCATGCGCAGAGGTGTACTTTTTTGTCATTCCGATTTTAACAGGAGACGTGCAGAGAAGTGATATTTCCTTATCCTAACCTTTTATGCAAGATATGCGCACCAACCACAAAACTAATGCATGTTCAAAAAATACAGTTCTTTTTCTCATAGGGACAGGGACGGCGTACTTACACAATCGCTACCCAACTTTGCGATTTTGGCGGCTTTACTATTAGTCTCGTCAGTTCATCACGGTTAGTCAAGGGTGGTGTTCTCAAAAACCGGGGTGCACCCACAAGCGCTGCAAGATTCGTTTCTCGGTTAATTTTTCGCTTGGGGACTTTTTTTCCTAGAGAGCCATACCAGCGGGGACGTTTATTCAGGGGACGTATCTTCCGGGGACGTTTCTTCCTACACTCGGGCATGCAAACCGTTTCTATGGAGGCGGCCTCACTCCAGCGGCACGAAGACATCGTTTTTGCCACTTTTTCAACTGACGCGGCGGCTGTTCATGCTTTATATAGTTGATTTATAAATCATTGAAAAGCTTGATCTTTGTTGATTTGAAATATATTTATTAAAGACAACTGAACTGCTATTATTTGGGGATGGGTATCCAAGAATAAGCGCTAGTTACACGGTTTGGCCTGACTGCGGCTCAGAAGTTACCATTTTTTGAAAAATCTGCTACACTCACAGCACTACTTCTTGCACAGCACTTTCAAGACATACTTCCTCAACGTAGCAAATTAATGTCGGACTTCTATATTGCTGCTTAGCTTTTGAAAACAGCCAAATTTAGTAACTTTCGCTACAGACTGTCCGGCAACTATTCACTACAGATTTCCATTTTCGGGTCGTATTTAGAGGACAAGATTTTCCGTCTAAATGCTCCATTTCATTAATGTAAGAGTGCTCCATTTTTAATTATGTTGATCTAAACAGGGCGGTATGCTCAATACATGGACCCAGCTTGGCCCATTTTTGTGGAAAGCTACTGAAGTTCTGTGGCTGAATTTGCACGTAAATAAACTAGAGCCCCCTATTTATTTCCTCAACGTAGCGCTTTTCAATAGAGCAAGCAGAAATTCCAAACCAAGCTCGTAAATCGCCTTAAGTTATCGTGCCGCAAACGTCAACAAAACCTCAGTAATCTTCAAAATAGCGCTGAAATCTGAGCACGCGTAGCCTGAAATATAGCAGTTGCGGTCTCCTGATATAAATATACACACGAATCACACACAGATACTGCAGTAATACTGAGTAATCTACATTATTCCTATCACTACAACGAAAATCTTCCTCTAGCGCCACCATCTGTAACGTTTTGCCTCTGCTCAGCGTGTCTCATCTGCGCGGGACAGCCTGAAAGCAGGTGTATGGTGGCATAGCAGGTGTGCAATCCTCCAAGAGGATGGAGTGAGACGCGTGAAAGAAAAGAAACAGAAAAGCAGAATTTTCGGAACATCCCTCTTGGGGTTTGCACTTATTGTTTGTCGCCCCGCACGGGCTACCGCGCAAAAAAAAAAGAGAAAAAAAGCGAGGGGTGTGCAAAGACAAACAGAAGAAAGCAGACAAACGGACAATGCACGAGCGAACTGAGCAGACGTGGGTGGGTGAGGTATTTGTGAACAATTCCCCTTTTTCCTTCCTTTTCAATAAAATGTAGTTTTTCAGAAGTGTTGGTATAAGTCCATCGCAATAAACAGCACATGTACAGAAAGCACCAGAACAAAAGTGGAGATTACCAAACAACGGTTGGAACACTGGTGGCGGTATAAGGCCCCGCGGTGATCCCCGTGCCCGTGATCTCTGTGCGCCGCGATCAGCCGCGGTGTAAAGCCCCTCTACCGCGGTGCTCTGCGAAACATGCTGAGAAGTGATGCACTGGAACGATTCATCGATCAGTGTGAACACATTCCCATATTTAGTGTGTGACTGTGTGTAAAATAGGTTTTTTTTTCCAGGCTACGCCGCGCATTAAGCGCAGGCGACCCGATCCAAAGGGTATCGCCATTGCGATCGATCCAGAGATCGCCATTGCCAACGAGGCACACGCTACACGAAAACTTATGTACTTGCTGCGTGTTTATTTCTGTCATTGATAACAAACTGAACACTACAACGCCTGCCTCCTTCCGAAAGAGTAGGCATACGTTGTGCTCCTCGAGGTGGCAGTTGCCAGCTTGCTCTCTCCCTCTTTTCTCTGTGTCCTTGTGTATGCAAATCAAATAATAATAACACACCTCCTTTCTGCGTCTTCAGCGTTTACCCCGACAGTGCGGCAGGAGTGCGTGACGCGAAGGTAACCCATCACTTTCAACCGCGCTTGCTGTGCTCTGAACGTGTGCTAGATTAGGCTACAAGTAGAAATCTGGCAGGATACGCTCGCTTAACCTTAGTAGGTTATGCGTCCGACTGTTTGGCTTAAAGACGCGGGTTCGATTTCCGCCTACGACAAGCGCGCATTTCCATGGCACCGAAATGCGGGAACGCCCGTGTATACATAGTTTTCATTGACGTCACGGTGGTAGCCGTCTTGGAGTACTAGCTGGTTGACGGCCCTCTCACGCGCAGCTGGCGCCCGACGCCATTTTCTTCCTAACATGGAAGATTTACAAAGCCATGTTCGTCTAAGTACATTAGCCACGCATCTTTCAGCGGACAATATGCTACCGCGACGCGCCTTTCTCCTCCCGTCAACCCCCTGTCATTAGTGAATGGGGGACGCGTTTCACCAGGTGCTGGAAAAGAGTCAGGAAGAACATGGCTACCGAAAACGAGCGTTAGCCAATCAGATTCGTCGCCGGCGCTTCAATGGTTGTCGGTACTTAAGAAAGAACAGGGAAAAATCTAGGGACTTTAGCGGGGACCGAACCGAACGACTGTGAGTCCTCCCCCGCACTGACACTAATGGTAGGGTGGCTAGAAAGCGGAGGTGTGAAAAGCGGCCGCGGAAACCGGTCCCAAAGTCGGTCCCAAAGCCGGTCAGGCTTTGAAACGTCGGGTTTCTTAAAATAAACGTTCTGGTTGGAGATTTCTCTTTTCGTCTTTTGCACCGATGCCGCACCGATGCCCTCGGCGACTGCACTAATGAAGGGTAGACTTCATCTCCTCTTTTGAAAAACAGGGTTCGTATGCGTTATCACGGCAGCAGGCTGCACACCGAGTAGCAATGCGCGCCGCCAGAGTAATAGATCTCGTGCGCTCAGTTGATGGCGCCACCACTCTCCGAGTGCGCAGCGCCAATGCGGCCACTTAGCGCATTTTGTCCTTGTTCCCTTCCCGGGACGAAGCTCGAAGTTGTGAGCGGTGAACGTCGATGCGTGAAAATGGGAACGCTAAACGAGCCCCCCTTGCTTTTTTTGCGGCTACGGACGAATAGCAAACGTTCAGGAATACTTCAAACGAAGTATTTCGCTTCGGGGTGGTGACTTGTGTGCCGCCACTCACGTTTACTGCGTCAGATAAGAACTGCACAGTGCCGTCGGTCCGTCGAAAATATTCGGAAAATGTGTCGCACAAATAAAGAGCGTGGAGTACGACGTGAGTTTAGAAGCGATTAAACTTTTTGCTTGGCATACGAAAGAAAATACTTTTTGCGGCAATCTCGCGCGTCGCTTGTCCTACGACCGGCGCGCATTAGCAGAAAGCTGGGATAGTTGAAAGGACATGTTAGCAACGATAAAAAGATAGAGACCGCATGAAGTGCCCGTCTCTTGGTTTTCTAGCGCTGTTAGTACGTAGAACACTTTGCTAAATAGACCGATCTCACCAGACCATCTGCGCATGCGCGAGTTTCCGACAGTGGCACTGCCGCCATCTTAGTTGTAGTTCTCGGTGCGTTGCTGGTGCGGCTGCTTGGTGCGTGTTTCAGGTATATTGGCGTTTTGCACCAATCCTCGACACGCAAGACGATTGAACGCAGTGGAAAACTGTGTCCGCACCTCCAGTGTATGTTATTTTATTTCAGGTTAACTGCATCCTAGCGCTAAAAGAAAAAAGAAAGAACAGTTGATAGTGCTTACATGTGACGAGGTCGTCTCGTCGGGTTGATGAGCTTGCGTCGTTTTGCTGAATAAATATTAGTAATAAAAAAAAAGAAATCGCGTTCCCGTCGTCATGAGAGCAAATATCTTCTTCAGTGAACGCAAGCACTCAAGCGACACAAGCTTAGTATCCGGAAAACTGCGTAGAGCTCTCCGCTATACAACAGGAGAAAAAAAAAAGATTATTGCGCATTTTTTTTTTGTCGAGGCGACACTTTCCATGTAGACTGTGTTGTCAACGCAGGACTTCGATCACAGTAATAAGTTAAACGTGAATGAAGATAAAACGGTCGCCGTGAAGCAGGTTAGAGGCGCGTCCGCTAAACGGTGACTGGCCGCTCATGCCGTTTGTCAAAGGTTAACATCACAAAAATCTCGTGAATTGCATAATATTTCCTGCTGTACAAGAGATGGATGAGTCAGTAAGAGATTTTGGCGACACACGCAATGCGGCGGATAAGCAGTAGCTCGCTCCGGCTGGCGGCGGCGGCCTCAGCCGGTGGCTCGGCGCCGGTATCATCGCTAGGCCTACCGCTTCGAAACGGCAGTGTACGGTTAATAGCCTACGCTCATAAAGTTCAGCTTTGCTACCACTGTTGCCCGCTTTACGATGCGTTCACAGTAATATCGCATATTGGAAGGAATAGGGAAATCCCGGCGGCGGAGTTGGCTGCGATGCCGGCACGGCCGAGTTTTCGCCGTGCGTTCCACGGCGCAAGCTGTACACAGCATGCAGTTATAATCTTGGCTTGTATTACAGGATCGTTCATGCTAGACGCTTGACAGTCGTCATCGCATTTGGTGAGAGGTCGGTTTAGTTCTCCCTATATATTAAAGCATTATCTGTTGAGCCCGGAAAGGACGTTGTATCCAATCTGTCGCCGCTGGCGGCGATCGCCCCGGCAAGGGGATCGAGCTCGCGTTGTATGAACTTTTGCTGTCGCTGATCGGTCCATCGTTCGCGCAGCAAGGTTGTTATGACGCAATGGGGCACTGCTAAACCACGATGCATCATGCACAGGGAGTTCACAAACACGTTGAACAAGAAAGTGCGCGGTAGTTGCCTCTCTGTCCGACTTCGTTGACTGTCGCACACATTCCTGTCGGAGCTTGTAGTCCTTTGAGAACACGTAAAATCCGAGTCATTTTGCTTCAAGCTCCTGTTGTAGCATCCCAGCACATAGCACGTCAACCCAACCATCGCAATTCATCTAAATAAGACCGCTAAAGCTCGGTAATGCAGCTCGCCAATGCACAAGCTGTAGGCAGCTGAACGTACCGAGTACTACAAGTACCGGCATGCACTGCGGCAGCGGTGGCGTAGTGCAACTCGCGGTGAGATCGGTCTATTCTATTTTTGAACATGTGCAACTGTGTTTGAACATGTGCAGCCGATCCTGAGGCCCCTCAACCCGACAGTCGTGCGCAGCTGACAAAGTGAAGAGGACTGTTTTGCGTCGCAATGGTCGCCACAAACCTCCGTTCGAGCCAACAATAATAAAAAGAACAAGGGAACCAACAATGCGTCAATATTATCTGGAACAGTAGCATAGCCAGATTTTTTTTTTGTGTGTGTGTGTGTGGGGGTTCAACCACAATTTATGTAATTCGTTCGTGCGTTTGTATGTGTGCGTGTATGCATACAAATGCACAATTAAAGACAAAATTCGGGGGGAGGGGGTTTGAATCCCCCTCGTTACGCTAGTGACTTGAATATAAAACGAAAGAAACCGTGCGAAGACAGGACGCGTTTGCTTATCGGGCGCGCCGAACGGCTGCGTTCCAACGCTTTCGCCGATCAGCCTCGTTCGACTTCCATTGAAAATGATAAAATTGCACCTTCGGCAGTTTCGCGGCCGTGTTCTTGTAGCTGTTATAACATGCGAATTCGCAAGAGCAAATAGAAGTGGACTTTTTTCGCCGCGTACACACGCTTGCGCTGCTCCATTGCCAACCTGCTGCGGCTAAGCGCGGCAGTGCGGAGGAACAGGGACATTTTGCCGCCGCAGTGGTGCTGCATGTCCGATTTGAAACAGCAGTGCACGAGGCCTATATTGCTCGCGGCATTTCGCGCACGCCGCTTTTAAGTACCGAGCTTTTTTCTCACTCTTGCGTCCTGCCGTTTTAGCAATTGCAATCTTGTATCACTGCAACTTATTCACGTCTTTTTTAGTGCTTATTCGCATTGATAAGGTACGTTACCACCTTTTAAATGGATTTTTTTTTCTTTCAAAAAAGCGAATTTTTACTTTTGATGTGCTAAAAATGTACGGACATTGCTAATTGTGGTTCACAAAAAATTACGCCTCTATTTGGTTCTGTTCGAAAGTTATGGTCCTTCTTTTGTGGCTACACTCAAATTGAAAATGACATGTTTAGAAAATTTAATGAATTGCTTTTGTCGCAACTTGATTTTCAGTAGGGTTTTGTTGCGAAAAAGCTCATAGCTATTGAATATATAAATATTTTCCCATGAAACTTTCCATGCGTCTTGCTTACACATTTACCTGTGTCTGTGCAATGAACTAGAATAATTGAAAACGATGAATAAGTTTTGATGTTATAATACTTTAGTTGAAATGCAAACTTCTGACACAACGCGACTTTTCGTATTGGGTTATAATATACCAAATAATAATGATAGCGCAATGATCCTAGTTCATTGCACAGCATGCACACTCAGCTGTAATGCTGCCAAGCCATTTTCTGTTGGTGTGGTTGGATTGGTAGTTATGATTATTGGCGTGATATCCGTATTATTATGGGTAATATTGGTAATTACATTATAATTACCTTCCGTTTTGCTTACTCAACCCACTTGCAGAGTCCTTTTAAACTGTTCTCCCAAAGACAAACACAAAACAATCAATTTAGTGTCAGAATCTACAAAGATTTCTAAATAGGTGGCAACATACCTAAAAATTAAATTGCCTGCTCTCGTACTTGGACCCATTACTATTCGCTAGCTGCTGGTCAAAAATTCATGTGTACTTTTTGCCGGCAGGTTGAAAGATGTATTAGTTGAAAAGAAAACACATTCTTACACGAAGCAAGTTTATTTGAATTTGAACTCGGCAGTAACAAGCTATCTATGGAACACAGGTCTTAGCCCACGTGGCTTTCTTTTCTTCCCCCTAATGGTTGACCCTTTTAAAAGGAAATGCGCCCGAGTTAAGCAGTAAAAGCGTAAAACTTATCACGTTGTACGCGCTGTCGTTCAACTCAGACTACACAATACCAACTAGCCCAACGTCGTTCCCTTCTACGTGTCTTGCGTCGAAATGCTTCTGGCACTGTGCTGAGTTCTCCGCCATCTGCGTTTCAGCTATCGTCATCGCACGAGCTTACTTCTAAAATAACTCTTTTCACGCCGGTACCTTGAAAACAGACTCCCTTTCTGTCGACGGCTAGTATCCAGAGTGAGTTGAAGCCAGGCACAAAGCAACAATGCCCAGTTTTCTTCTTCGTGTTATAAGGCATTGTCCTCGCACATCAAAAATCCGTGACCCTCGAACAATAAAAAAACACTTGAATGATGAAAAATATGACGCCGCGTTGCCGAGTGCTAGGCAAATTTCTTCGGGTAATCTGCAACGGCGGCGGCTGTGTCATGCAGTGCCCCTTGCAGCAGCGCCCCTGGCGGCATCGGCGCGCAGAGGGACCCTCTATCGCAAGGGAAACTCGCTGCGCTCAGAACACCTCCACAATCTAGCCACCCTACTAATGGTACTAACGGGATAAGAATTAAGTCAAGGTGGCCGCCATGTTGAGGTACCCAGCGCAAAGAACCTGTCTGTGACGTCACGTGAAAACTATGCATATATTTCCGTGCACCCCAAGTGTTCTGGAATACCCCATAACGGCGTTCGTCATAATTACATCAAGCTCGCTCTAAGGGGACGCGGGCGTTTACGAATTCACTCGGAATCGGCTGTGAATATGCGTCATTGGTTTCAACAAACCGCATAGCCGAAGAGTATTTGTTCCGTTGCCGAAGGCATAAACACAAGGTTCTTGTACATTTCAGCCAGTAACAAGGAAGCAAATTGGCATGAAATTTTGCTGATTGCAGCGCATGGCGTAAGAAAAATACTTCGCTGCAGGGATAGCATGCGGCGCCAGGTGTCTTTTTTTCTTTTTTCTTTTTTACCTGGGGAGCACCCGCGACAAGTGAGTTCTTTCAGGGGGGAGCAAGGCGGAGAAACTATGCGTTGTGCTAGGAGGGTGGGTTGTGGGAAGGGGGGCGAAGGGATGCAGGCGAACATTTTTGGGGGGAAGGGAGTCTGCCGCCCCCCGCCCTGAGAGATAGATGAAATTGTAGACAAGAACCGTGCCGGAAACGCCATTCGAAGCAACCGTCAGTCGTGATGCCCATCCATATTTCCTGAGTACTGAAGGTTTACTCCACTCAGTCTGTGTATCGCTGCGTCAGGTCAGCACACCTGTGGGCTATCGGAGCGGTGTCGTCCACGAGGTCTAAGACGGAGCTGGTTGAACACTTCTAGACGACAGGGCGCAGCTGCGACCTTAACAATGCGACGACGCTGGTTCATGAACGAAGGTGGGAGAAAATACTCCTAGAATCGTGTTTCATTCGCAGCGACGCATCGGTTTGCAACAATAACCGCGGCGCCCTACCGGACATTAACAAGGACATGTGTCACTAGTGAACTGAACGACCTAGGGTCATTTTCTTTTTTTTTGTCCCAGTGTGTACTTAGGATGCCACCTGCATAGGAGGCGAAACGCCTAAACCATTTTCTTATTAATTGTTAAGTGAAGTTGGAGTACTACATCTTTGACAATCAGTTCCAAAGAAGTTTTAAAAAAAATCGATACGATAGTTCACGGTATGTCTGGCTCTAAGCCGTTTCGCGCTCTGCTGCTTTCTAGTCGCCTGTCAAACGTGATTAGCTCGGGGCCTCAGACGAAGGAGACCGCAAACGTGGCGTCTTAATGCTCCACCAGTACTGCTCAAGTGACGAAAAAGAGGCTGACTTTCTTTATTTGTTTCTTTCTCTATAACACCTACTGCCCTCGCGCGCGCGACAACGCGGCGTCTCGCCAAGTCAACGACATCTCCCGCACGTGTGCTGTCGCGCCTAGTGCACCCGTGCACCCCGGGGACTCGACAGGAGGGCCCTTGTTGCTTGTGGAGTTACTTCGCCGTGTTTGAATTCTGTCGAGCCAAGTGACCGTTGGCTCTTCTGCCTTTGGTCCTGACAACCTGTCCCTGGCTTCGCGCGTTTCATCTGGTGCTCTGCGTAATCCGAGCGTCGGTGAGTGGTTTCTTCTCATTCCTCTTTTCTGTCTAAGTCAAATCGTTTTCGCGTGTACAGTATATCCAGCTTATGCGTAAACACATTTTATTTACAACTGTGCTGTACTAGCAACATTGCCCCGCCACGGCGGTCTAGTGGTTATGGCGCTTGACTGCTGACCCGCAGGTCGCGGGTGAATTCGATAAGTACGCGCCGTAATGTTACATGATCGAGGGCTAACAGCTACTTCTTTTTGCTCCGATCTCACTTAAGTATACAAAACGCTGGTGTATTACAATACGGCCGCTCGCGGGAGAGAAGCGGTTTTCGGTCAGTTTGTCGTATCAGTGGTCCGAGCGCGAAGCAGTGAGATCACAGCGCTCACAGTGCGTAGAAGGTATGCGAGCCGTTCGCTGGGGGATGTCTGCCGCGCGTGCGCTCTCGACCGCGTCCTTATAGTCAAAGTTCACAGTTGCTGCTCGAGTTACGCGGTTCCTCTCCCCAGACATCCCTTCTTGGTCCTTCGTCGTCCAACAAATGACGGGCGCGGGGCGTTTCCTTCTGGTTGAGGAGCAATCGACGGCAGGCCTCGCACGCGGATTGATGTTATTCCGTGTAACGGAGATGGACAGCTTGTTTCATCTCTGCTTTAGCCATGTTCCTTGCCAACGCTCGCGAGCTTTTACTCGCGGGTAGGACATACAATGCGCGGAGCGATGGTATCGATTTAGAGTTTATACGGAACATGACGGCGACGGTGAAAACCTGTCCTGAGTGGCCATACAATTGCTAACGCAATAAAAAATATACAAAAAACCGTCGAAGCGGGCTCGCCTTTTTCCTGGAAAGCTGCATCGTCTCCGCTGTAAATAGTGCTTCGGTTGGAAGAATCATATATGCCGGCGCTTTTTCCATTGGTTTCGTTCTGTCCTTCAATACCCTTCTTACAGGGGACATCTCCTCGCCACTCATTTCTTCATAAAGCACGCGTACAATGCCAGCACTAAGCGTTGAACCTATCATGATTTCGTGCTTGTCGGCTGCAGTCTGTTATCTGTGCATGCGCGGTTGCAAACGCGCAAAATGGAGCGAAATCATTTAATCATGCACGATAGTCGTACGAGAGAAGCAAGAGCTGTTGGGCGGCTACATAGCAAAGCAGTATAAGAGACAATTCACAACTGTTATTTCTCGTATATGGACCAGTCAAGAATATGTACCCTGATGATGTCACACAGTTCTGGCATCACAAAGTGCACCAAACAAAGACAAGAAACGCCAAGAGAAAGTAACAAGCTCGTTGTTTTTGCTTTTTGTTGTATTTTGAGAGGCTGTTAGGGGCTCTTTATAAAAACAGGACGTGTAAACACGGACACATGACAGCAGTCAAGACACCAGAAACGCCGCTAACAACTGAAAACTCACACAGCGGCGGAACCGAAGACACAAATATTTATCTGCGCATTCCCACGTAAGAGGCCATACCTATTGGGCGCGAGGCCCACCACTGGAGACGCGGGCGCTGCAATCGCTGTGACGTGCAGGGTTGGATCACGTGACCTCGCCTCGCTCTGGCTAAGGGAAGCGGACGGTTGAATGCGTTGTTTTTAACCGCGATTTCGCTTTTGAACAGCGTTGTTTTGCTCTCACTTGTTGTGTGTGGACCCCTAGAAGCTACACAATCCGGAAAAGTGCACTAAAGGTTATAGGCGGCATGGTACTTTTCCGCTCCGTTGCACAGTGCGCTACGTACGCGAAGGGGCCAGGCGTGAGCTTTCACTTTTACCACCACCACCCTGCTTTTCACGAGCATGATGCCGCTGTCGCCTTTCTTTTTTGTTACTTAAAGCCTGTGGTGTTAAAATGAACACCGACCACGAACATTCACGGCAGCATTGTTCACAGTGAAAAATGAATGCGCAAACAGTCCGGTTATGTATGTTTTAAAATATGACGTAGGCAACGTGCGGACGTGTGTGGAAAGTTGCCGTAATGGCGATTAAGCGTGTGCGCCATTGTCTAGATTGTCAGAGATTCAATATAAAGCCGAGGAACCCAGTTATTTTCTGTTTCCGTTATCTTTGCCTTATCCCAGTCTATTTTGTGGCAGTTGCGTCTGCGTGTTCGGCCAGTGCGTCCGATGAAACCTTCCTTACGTCATACATGTGCTACTTGAGTATTTACTGGAAGTTAGCTGTCTCGCCGACGTAACTTCCACTGCTGTTTGACGCTCCGCCCCCCTGCCGCCCTCGTGTTTATTTTAATTGTCCTCGTGTCTTTTCCCGACCACACGGGTTTCCGTCAGACTCTCGACTTCAGCCCAGGGGGTTCCTTGCTTATAGATTATTTCTGTAAAATGAGCCCATAGCCAGTGTAAGTTGTTCTTTGTGTTGGTTTACGCTACAGGCGAAAACGTGGCCAGCTTCAAACACTGATTCATCTTCTAGCAGCAGCCTCGAAGTGTCATACTGCTTGTAAATGAAGCTTTATAAATGCTGGACGCTCGTATTTTCACAGCAACATAATATTGCCATTTAGATCACGGTAAGTTACACCTTGCAGCATGGTCATTCAAGTGCGCAAGTAATACGGCCGGCTGGCACGCGGTGCACTTGCTGTCGCAATCGAGCCTGATCGGGACCGTATTTTTCGATCGCGATTGGGCCGTTTGTGCAAGCTAAATAACGGAGTCAATCGTCGAAAATTTTCACCCCGATGTGGCTTGGTGGCGATCGAAAATGCGCCGTGTGACAACCTTGGAAAATACGCGCAACGAGAAGCAGCAGATATATATTAAAATCGTGCCGCAGACAAACTCATGTGAAATGTTATATTTAGCTACAACACTGAATGAGGGCCGCGCGTACATAAGGCTCTCGTGCGTTTGTCTTCAATCGTATGAGAAAGGTTGCGGCTGTATGAATCTCTATACTGGATTGCTTCCCACAAAGCGGAGAAACCGCTTTCGTCGTGCTTCATAGGGCTATGTGAACTAAACAGGAATGTAAATTTGCCCATGCTTGTCGTGTCAACCGCGCCCTGTTTTTATATTCAAACCTAAAACGAATGAAGTTGCACGGTTGCCCGTATTTTTTGCAGCAAAAAAAAAAAAAAATATGTTTCTTTGCCGCAAGCACGCGCTAAAGCCCATTTTACGCGAAATGATTCGTTACCTTTTACAAAATCAGCGTGCGCGGCCCCCGTGGTTTCCATATCGGTGGCCATAGCAGACGACGCCGGCAGTCGGGACGCTGTCTAAGGCATCATGAGGACGTAGCACTTTTTTCTGAGCAGTTATTTAGCATTTCGTACAGTCAGTGATGAAGCCGCAGCAGTATTTTCCGGATTTCTTTGAAGTGAAGTACAACAATAATAATAAAAAAGCAGACGCGAAAGCGGCTGTGGGCTGAGCGGCAGAGGGCTGGCGGAGCAATCCAACCTTGCACGTCACAGGGATGCCTCCGCATGGTGGCGCCACGGTATGTCCTCGCGCCCAATATCAATCAAGTGCGAGTAGTGGTCTACGTGAGAGACGGCTGTTCACTCTCTCGACTTTGCTCTTATGTCCGTGTTTCCGCGTCATGTCTTCTTAACATGAATACGTACCAAATAAATCAGCTGTACTCTAAGTTTGCCATTCTCTTTACTTCTGTATCTATTTATCAATTTACTAGAGTAAGAATGAAAGGAAAACGTGTACTAACGCACCGATATATATATATATATATATATATATATATATATATATATATATATATATATATATATGTATATATATATATATATATATATATATATATATATTACTTATCTATTTTATTTATTTATGCACAGTGTACTAGGTCCAAGACTCCATAGAATATGCTATCCAGCGAGTTGGGTCGTCGCCGGCAGCGTTGAGGTCAGGGAATACTCGTGATATTCCTGGAGACGAAATAGATATTACAACTTCTGGGGAGCTATTCTCGACGCGTTCATCCAAAGGAGATGTCCAGAGTCCATTTTGGCAGGGCGCATTCAGCGATTCGAAAAAGCGGTGAGCCGTGATGTCACCTCGCTCTTGACTACGTCGCCGCACCGAATCCGCCTGCACATTCCTAGCGTAAGAAGATAGTGGACGAAATGAACAGAAACGGGAACTTTTCAAGTCTAAATTTGCATATGAATGTGTCTTAGATGTTTGACAACGATTCAGGGAATGCGTACCGACCTTACAGCTGCGTTAGACGAGCGGCCGCATTAAACATAAATCAATGGCTAACACGATCAAAAGATATGTGCACCGAAAATCGGACCTCTGAGGGCTGCGTTCGTTGCATTGAAGCGTATTCCGTTCCTATCATTTGTGTCGAGAGTGTTTGAAAGGTTCGTGAGGTCATGATGGCGCTGCAGAACAAGAACCGGAAACAGGGGGCGCGCTTCTCGCCGAGCTCCCGCTATTCAGCGGCCGCTGAGATTGTGGAGATAGGTTTGCGAGACGCTTACACTACGAGGAGACCGGCAAGGGACGCGACATTCTCCACTGTCGCAGCGAACAAAGACGCTACGGCCGGGTTCGTCGACTCTCCGGCACGGCGCAGAAAAGGTACTGGAGGCAGGATGTCAATAAACAACACGGATTTATTAGCCCAAGGTACAGCACAGTACGACAGTCACGGGCTTGCAGGCCGTAAAGGGAACTCCGCAAGACCGATCGAGTACGCTTGCCAGCGGCGCCACGACTATCATACAAAGGGCAGCAGTCCAGCACACGAACGAGAAGCCGCCTGCTAGTGCAGCGCGTCAACCTCTTGTGCTGGCCTGAGAGCATCTGACGCGGGCAAGCCTAGCGCCACACAGAAGCGAGCTCAAGGGAGAAGGGGGTTGTCACTGGCGGCCACTGAGGACAGGCGTTGCGCAGTGACGTAAGCTAGCTTGGTGGCGTGAGCATTGTTCCGGCATGCTTGGACGCGTGGCTCATGCGGGGAAGACCAACGCATGGCTCACACCGAGCAAAAAGGCCTGGCGGCGTAGCCACGGTAGCCATGTCGCCGATTGACGGCGGTTCCCGGCGCTCGAGCCGCGCGGGGCCAGCACACGTGCTAGCTGGGGAACGAGGCGCCAAAGGAGAGCGCGCGCTCGATTCCCACAAAATGGACAGTTAATTATCCGGACACATCGCGAAGAGCTCCTCGGGCAAAGTGCTGCATTTCCAGATCCCCCATTCGAATTAAAAGAAAAGACTAACGGCGGCGCGCCGCAATTATTGCGCGGCGGCGGCGTGACCTCTCCTGGGCGGCGGCGGCGGCGGCGGCGCACACCTCTACTAGCAACATCGCCGTCAAAACCTGTGAAGGTGGCTGACCAGCGAAGCTGTGTTGGGCAATCCCTTTATGCCGAGCGAGAGCGCTGTGATGGTTGCGATTCCGGGCAGAAAACCTGCGATGATCCGTGCAGGAAGTTTTCAGTCGTCGTTTTGGAAGAAAGGAAAAAGGGGAATCTTTGGGATATTTCACGCTAGCGTGAGCGGGCCCTAACGCAACCGCCAAGTCGCTAGCGTAATTACACATCCACGCCTTGCGGTTTGATGAGCTCCGTGAACTCGAGCTCGGCTCCTCATCTCGAGCCGAGGTGGTCTGGCACGGCGTGTCCCTGTACGGGTCCATCACGTTGGCGATCCTTTGAAGGCGTGCGCGCAACACAGGATCCATACGGGCACGATTTGTAGGGGCACTGGCCGGCACGGCAGCAACAGCGGTTAGTCAACGAACAGTGCACCCAGATACCACACAAAGTTGACGGCGAGCTGGAGCGTCGGAGTCGCTGGAGTCGCGGCAACCGGAAGTAGACGCTGTCTCGAACGGCGCGTCAGCGGTGACGTATGCCACGCGAGATGAGGAGGGGCACTCAGCTGACTCAGCGAGGAGGGCAAAGCGGTTTTGGAAGAGGGTAGCGTAGGAAAGAGGGAAAGAAGCGATCGTCACGTTTCGATCATCAAACGCGTGTAACTCCGCTATTACGGCACCGTTTCGAAAAATTCCCATGGCTACGTGTTCGTTGTAAACTCGAGCACAACTTCCTAACCACAACTAAATTTCGACCGCTGGGTGATTAGGGGCCCTTTAAGACTGGTTTCTGATCTTAGAGCACACGAGTTAAGAAGGCCATTCTCTTGTGCGCAGGCGGTAGTCGTGATTTTAATAGTCGTAAACATGCAGGGAAACATGTCGGGTTATGCAGAGAAATATGCTGTGACTGTTTGAAGCATGCAGGGGAAAATGCCCGAAATAAAGAATTTTCATGTCCTGGATTGGGAATTCTTGGGCGTAGTACGTAACATCACTGCCGAAAACACTATCATTCGGAGCAGAGAAGACGACGCGGAATCTAATCGCCGTTTTCGCTCGATCAAGCAACTAGAAAAAAACCAAACGAAAGGCTGTTTTCAAAAACAAGTGCACGTGCGCACTTTGTGTGCGTGCACACTAGAATATGGTTCCTAACGTTACCCTGGGACCAGCCGGAAATCGTGGCTTGGCGGGTATCTCGAGCCCCTCCTGCCGGGAAAGACTTCCGGAGCCTCTGCCAAACGGCGCTATGGGCGGCGGCGGTTTGTTGTCTCTGTAAAGTCCCACAGGAACACGATGGTTGCTTTCTTTATATAATGCTTTGTTCGACAGATGGCACTGGTTGCCTCCTTGCGACTTTGTTACTCTGCCTAGCTCTGCCTGCTCGTACATTCACCGCATTCGTTCTCCCCGTATTTGCATGTCGACAACTTGTCACGTGACCGTCCACCCGGCTTGCATTGCCCGGACATGGGGAGGGTTCATCTTCGGGCGACGTGGAAGGCTCCATTCCGGACTACCCTCGCCGACTTTTTGAACGCGCAGGCGTGACAAATTAAACGCCGCGGTAGCCTTCGAGTGTCACTACGTCACAATTTTAGACTTCGAAGGACCGAAAAATCGCTTTCTAGATTTTAGGAACTTGCCAATTTAACAAATAGTTCGAGCGCGGTCAGCACTTCATTAAATTGAATTTCAACGGTACATACATTGTTACGTGTGCATAAACACATAGGCTATTCGCAGTTCATTTACAATACACTGTACATCATCAAAACCGTATAGAATAACTGTAGCTCAGTGAACAAATGCACAAATAAAAAATTCCCTTATCTGGGCGCTTGCTGACTGAGCTCATCCTGAAAAAGAGTGCAGACTTCTGCAATTCCTTCGTATTTGAACCCGTGTACTGCGACTGCAGCACTTTCCATGTATACCTGGTTTGCGTTGTTTGAATCGTTGTACAACTGAAAGATGCTCACATTCCCCACATGGTATCCACGAAGTTAATGTCCGATTTCTTCTACAATTGCAGCGAAACCATATGGCATAATTTAGCACTGTAAATCGTGCGGCAAAAATGTATTTACAGATAACTTTGCCGCATTGTTTTTCGACGATAATAATTATTAGTAGTGACGCTGTACATCGTTTCGACACTGTTCTCTGCCAACTGCTTCACAACTTGCGAATCCATAAATCACGGTGCGCACCACGTTCGCTGCCAAACGTGATCATGGCATGCACGGTTGAGTTCGTACGAGGCACTCGAAAGGCGTGGCGTAAAGTTAAAAACCAGAAGAAAAAAGAAGGGACAGAAAGAACGTCAAATGGTAACTAATTTTAGTTTCAGGAAGTACCCATATTATAAACGCTTTGGAAAAAAAGCACGGACCTAGACCACTCACGGCACGTGCAGGAAACAAAACAGACAATTTATGAAACGCAGATCAGGACCAGGGCAGACAGAACTAAACCAAACAATTCATATCCTTAGGTGTCGTAGATGTAGGTGCCTTATATATGTCCTGCTTGTGATCTGCGTTTCATACCTTCTCTTTTGCTTTCCGTTTTCGAATAATTCTTGGCCTCTCGACCGTGAGCTTCAAAGCAATCAACCGTTCGTGATACGTCTATCTGAACAATTATTGAGGTTTCGAGGCGACATTTCACGTTGACACATTTCGTCGTTGCCTGGATACGAACTCATGACCGTCGTTGTTGCCTGCAGCAACTGAAGTGTTGCGCCGCTAAACACGTGGATGAAGCTCCAATTCCCAGCATGGAGGAAGTAAACACTTGAAGGGAGCATTGCGTAATGCAGTAAAAAGAAAGAAAGACAGAAAGAAAGAAAGAAAGAAGGAAAGAAAGAAAAGAAAAGAATGAAAGAAAGAAATGAAGGAAAGAAAGAAAGAAAGGAATGAAAGAAAAGTAGTACGACAGGCACACGCACGCTATGCTTCGCTTGCCCCCATTTACCCGATAGGGCAAGGGCTCCTGTTGTTTTTTTTTGTCTTACTCGGCAACATGTTTTTGGCTGAGTGAAATGTTGTCACTAAAGATGGATAAAATAAGCATCACGCGATGAAGCCTACATGAGCCACTTTCTATGACCGTCGAGATCCAAGACGGAACTAATCGTGAAAATACTACAGCAGCTCACCGCGCTTGCCGTAGATGAAGTAGAGGACGCCGACGACGACCCAGAAGGTGCAGATGAGGAACACGATGGTCAGCAGGTACTGCATCATCCCACCAGTCTCCTGGGTGCTGCGGTCACACACAAGGACGGATTTGTTAAAATATGATACCTCATACGCCAACTACAGCAATGCAAAGCTAGGTATTAGGAAATCTAACGCTGCTTTCTGCACGTGCGCTGTCTTGGTTGGCGGTCTTATTCTGGGCTTTTGCATCGTATACTCTTTGCTACAGTCGGGTTCTGGAATCCAACGGGACATCACAGCCACGCCACGGCTGCTCTACCAACAATGAATTCATTCTTCTTGCCCACAAGAGAGAGATTTCTTCGGCCTTGTGCGACTAGAATCGACAGTTCTTGTCGCCAATCGCAGGCTTTAAAATCTCATGTTGGCGTAATCTGCGAGAACATGGGTCCTTTTGCACTGCCTCTAACCGTGTACCAAATCGCGCTAGCGTCGTCTCAGCTTACCCCGTCTATTCGCTCTGTTCCCAAATAGGGATGGTCGACTAGTACTTTTAACATTTAACATTTAATTATTCGCTCGCCACCTTAGTCATTCATCGATGAATCCATATCGATGAGAGCTTTTTGTCGATTAATCGATTAAGCTACATTATTGGCGGGCGCGTCTTATAAACTTGAAACAGTTTATACTGATGTATAGCTTATACATATCCGCCTACCAAAAAAATAGAGCCCAGACTGTTTGTATATGGAAGGTGGACCAAAGATGAAAAACACGCGTGCATGACTGTTTCATAAATCATATTTACTTTGCTAAATACTAATTATATTTGGATCCACTGAATACTCAAGCGATAAACGACTTATGATATAATGCCAGAGAAGGCAGGAGTTCAGAAGACTCACAGGGTCCCCAATGCATTCGCCTAAAACAACTCGAAGGCGAAAGCCATCTTTTTCTTCTCCGTCGACGTGCTGCTCCTCCTGCGCCCCCCTCATAAAGCCTTCTACACCTAACGTGGTTTTGCACGGCCTCCAGGATCGGAGGCATTGCAAGCTTTCTGCACCTCGCTTGGCTTTGCACGGCCCCCGTGAATTGCCCCTCTTTCACCATCATGTCATGTGATAACATGATGGTGAAGTCACAAAATTTTGGCGATATATGACGGGGGGACGTCATAACCTGATGATAATTTTTTGCGTCACTCGTCGGGACGCCGACGGTCAATTTTCGTGTTTAATGCGTCATTCAAGGCTTTCGTCTTAAGAATTATACATACTATAAGTGATGAAATATGTAATCATTTTTTGGGTTTAACGTCCCGAAACCTTAATTTCATAATGACAGACGCCGTAGTGAGGGCTCCAGAGATTTCGACCATGTCAGGTTCCTTAACGTGCACCTAAATCTAAGTACACGAGCCTCCAGCATTTTTGCATACATCGAAAATGCCCCCCTCGCGATCAGGATCCGATCCCGCGATCTGCGGGTCAGTAGTCGAGCACCATAACCAGTGTTGTAGGCGTTACCGAAAAAAGGTAACTAAATACTTTACTCGTTACGCTAACAAAAAAGGAACGTGTTACCGCCTTACGTTACACCTCTTAAAAAAGGTAACGCATTACCGTTACAGTTACCCTAAAAAATTAACGGACGTTACTTCCGCCGTTACTCTATAGTCAGAAATGTTATTCACCGCATGTCCACTGCAGGAACCCCAAATAACAGCTTTACAAGGCTGATATTTAGAATTTACACAAAACTTCTGTCACAGACAACAAGTTTTGCGCGAAGTACCGATTTAACGGGAATAGGTTGCACAAATGTGTCGTACCATGGCAACAGTAGCGTAGCCAGAAATTTTTTTCGGGAGTTGGGCGGGGGGCGTTAAACCATGCTTTATGTACGGTTGTGCGTGCGTTTGCACGTGTGTTTGTACATATACATATGGAAAATTGGAAGATCTCGGGGGGAGTTGGGAGGAGATTTGAACCCCCCACCCCCTCCCCCCCGGCAGCGCCAGTGCTTGGCAATAGTGGAGTGACCTAAAGTCGCTTGTACCGTTACATGTGAAGGCTGCTGATTCTGTGGCACATGGTAAATCCATTTTCTCCGTGTGTCGTTAAACACGAAATTAGATTTTATCATCAACGCTCTCCTTAAAGAAAACACCACAACTCTCAATGAGTTTACAGTAATTCTGACGGTGCGCTTCTACTAACAAGATAGATGATCAAATAGTCATAAAAAATGCTTAAACCGTTTTGTTTTGGGAAAAAAGTATTTGCACACATGCACTTTGCCCCTTTGAATATCCGTGTACTTGCCTCAAAAATTGCGAGCGTTTATGTGAAGGCGTTCAAGGTCTGCCTCGTGCGCTGAAAATTTGGGAAACTATAGAAACGTGTGCCCGCAGTTTCTGATAGAAAGAATAATTATAGTAATATCTGGGGTTTAACGTCCGAAAACCATGATATGATTATGAGAGACGCCGTAGTGGAGGGCTCCGGAAATTTCGACCACTTGGGGTTCTTTAACGTGCACCTAAATCTAGATACACGGGCCTCAAACATTTTCGCCTCCATCGAAAATGCAGCCGCCGCGGGCGGGATTCGATCCCGCGACCTTCGGGTCAGCAGTCGAGCGCCATAACCACTAGACCGCCGTGGCGGGGCTCTGATAGAAAGAAGCGAATTTCATTTTGAAAACATAGCTGATAACCATCGCTGGAGATTACAAGGATAATTTTCTAATAACTACACCTTGTTGTAGAAATAATGCAACAGCTCCATTTCAAAACTGTCATCGGACGGATTGCATCTCTTCTTAATGAATACCTCCGCACCTACACTAAATGGGCACTCGAAGGATATATTGGATGGTACTCTTAACGCCTGATGAAGAAAAATAGCGCGAAAAAACGCATGACGAGACGAAGAAGGCTACAGCACAAGCGCATCTGCTGTAGCCTTCTTCGTCTCGTCCTACGTTTTTTTCGCGCTATTTTCATTCATCACGAATTACCAACTCGCCCAACAGTCTATTCGTAAGGTCTGGCGGGCCGGCACGAGTACGCCACTGCGGCAATAGAACGTTTGGGCGAGCTCTGCAATAGTGGCGCCTATAAGACGAGGGAATTTTGTGTAAAACTTCCGGGATAATGTAAAAAAAAGTAACGAGTAACGTGACACCTCACGTTACCAAAAAATTTTTAACGTAAGTACGTTACGCGTTACAGTTCCTAAAGAGTAACGAGTACGTTACTAAGTTATCGAAAAAAAAGTAACGCGTTAGCGGTAACGCCGTTACTTGTAACGCGTTACCGCCAACACTGACCATACCTACTAGACCACCGTGGCGGTTAAGTGATGAAATACCGTCGTACAAGTATTGTTGCTGGAGTGTGGTGAAACAATGGTGATATGAAATGGCACTCATTGAGTATATATAATTGGTTGAGAGCCAGGGTTCATACCCAGCAGCGCCAACAAATTTATTCCGTTTTATACACTCCTTCATGCATAGCGATGATCGTCTTACATGACAGAGGAGCGGACGGACGGACATCTTTTTCGGTGAGTCGGTGTAGAAATGCTTTCTCATTTAAAGATCCTCTTTTGGACAAGATGTAAAGTCGATTTGGAGCGTTGTACACACCAGGAAAAGTTGTATTTAATGCCAAGCTCGCGTTTCGGTGGTCGCGGATTGCTGCTTTTCTTGCGCTTGTGTTACGCATCACTTGGACAACTGCTTGAAGGAAATTCCGCGTGAATTTTTCATTCATTCATTCATTCATTCATTTCTATGACTATCACCAATGGCGTAGCCAAGGAGGTGGTTCGGTGTGTTCAAACCCTCCCCGCGAAATTTGCCCCGCCACGGTGGTCTAGTGGTTATGGCGCTCGACTGCTGACCCGAAGGTCGCGGGATCGAATCCCGGCCGCGGCGGCTGCATTTTCGATGGAGGCGAAAATGTCTGAGGCCCGTGTACTTAGATTTAGGTGCACGTTAAAGAACCCCAGGTGGTCGAAATTTCCGGAGCCCTCCACTACGGCGTCTCTCATAATCATATCTTGGTTTTGGGACGTTAAACCCCAGATATTATTATTATTATTATCCCCGCGAAATTTTTACGTTTTGTATGTGTATGCATACGCCCACACATACAAACACGCGCACGAACTTGCATAAAGGGGGGTCGGACCCCTCCGCGAAAAAAAGTTCTGGCTACGGCCTTGGCTAGCCGTCCTTGCTTGGTAAGAAATTCGCCGCAGATACTTAAACGGCACCTTTCCAAGCACTTAATCTTGTACTAGTTTGCTTAAAGGATAAAATAGGAATGTGAGTTTTTTTTGGAAGTACCCTTTATTAGTTCGGTTTCAAGTTCATATATTTAGATAGGTGGACGAACTCTGTGACACAACGAGATGGAGCACTGAGTCTTTTCGGTATGACTTGATCCAAGTCTGCCCCTTGTCGAGCTCCATTCGAGGTACGATTGATGTTGAATTGTTATTGATGGTAACCGTCTGTGATAGATAGAGTGTTTGAGAATTGGGGTCCGAAGGAGCTTGGGGACTCAACAAATTTGCGAGCCGCCAGGGCGCATGCGCAGAACCCACGCCACTGTTGGGTTCGCTCGCGGGTTCGCTCGCATTGATCCAAGACCCCAATATCGAAAACTAGCGTGGGTCCCCGAGGCGTCTTAGGTCGCCAGCGAGACGAAACAGACACAGCGTGGGCCACGGCGCAGTGTGGCAAGCGTTTCGAATAATTTTAGTTTCGCCACGTGTGGCGCCCCGAGCGTTTGACCCCATGCAGCCTGCGTTTGACCCAATTCTCAAAATCTGCTGATCCTCCGAACGCAAGAACAGTCTACCCAACGCAGCTTGGGGACCCAATCGCCTTGGGTTCCCAATTCTTAAACTCTCTAATAAAATTTTCTGAACATATTATTTGCCCATGGTCAGGGACAGGCTACTACTCTCCTGTAATCGTCTACGTGGTGCTCTGAACTCTCTCTATTTTAACGCAATATCATTACTTGGCTCACTGTGTCAGCCCGCTGTCGCCAGAAAGCCGTGGCATAAAAGCGGACCATACATTTCGTGATATTCGAGAGCGTGCCCGTGGTTGTTCGAAAATCAAACGTTCGAAACGCACGTTGGCAGGCAATCGACTAGATGTCCCCGACAACGCCAAAAGCAAAGCGAGCCCGGCGATCTGCATCGTGCCAACTTTCTGGCCCATGCGTGGCCGATTAACTTGATAAGAAATCAACGATTAACCGTTGATCGGCTTAGCCATTCTTTGCCATCGATGCGGATTTTAGGGGCGTAGCTCCTCTTAGTCTAACATTGTCACGTCTCCGTTGTCCGGCGTAAACGGATCTCCCGTATGATGCGCTGTCTCATAGAAGTACATACAAACTGCAGTTCAGGGACGATATTCTAGATGGCGCTGTACACAATCTGTGTCGTCATCACCATTTCTCGTCTCACTTCCTAGATGGCGTTGGTCCAATAGAATTGTGTGCAATACGGCGCTTGTGTGAATCGACACTAGATGGCGCTGGAAGTGCCGCTGCTCTCCGATTGGCTGCTGCGCGGGGATGCGCGGGGAGCGAGCGCCTCTGTCATTCTCCTGGATCGTCGCCGTACGTGTCGGATCGTTGGCGGAGCATGGACTATGCGCAGCGGCGGGCGCTCGCTCGGCGGTAGCCAGGCGGATCCCGTGACTGTGTGCGCCAAGGACGCCGCTGCGAAACGGGCTCAACGAGAAGCGAATCCCGAGACCATGATTGCTTCAGGAGCTTCGCCGAAGCTCTTCATCATTCACCCGTGGATATGCTGTAATTTTGTTTCCTCCATTAATCAGCATTTTCGGCAGGCACTTCCAAAAAGACTGAAACAGAGACACACTGATTCACGGCCCTGTTTATATGGTTGGTGGACCAAGCACGAAAAACACAATAATTTCATAAATGCTGTTTACTTTGTTAACTACTCATTATAATTGGCGCTAGTGACTTCTGAAGAGACAAACAACATATCGGACAAAGCCAAACACGACGCACATTCAGGTGATAATGGCTTTGAAGCGATAAAGAATCGTCGAACATAGAGTGTTTCTAGAATGTTGTCGAACATGAAATTCCGCAATGAACTGGCGCTTATTGCGTGCATATCTTGAGCTTTAGCGCAAGGAAACGACGCACGACGACAGAAAACACGATGATAGAGAGCTGTAGTGCTTTCCCGTCTTCAGTCGTCCTGATCTTTCGCGGTAAAAAAAAACAATATATGCGGTACGAACTAGCCCGCCAGTCTGTTTTATTGCGCTTGTTGAGTGAAACACTGGATAGCGAAACAAAATTAAGAAAAGGAGCGACCCTAGAGAGAGGTGAAGTATTTCAATACGTAAAATGAACTAGAAAAGAAAGCTAAAGGTTTTTGTCTTATCAAACTACGTTTTCGCTTTCCTTCCGAGCAAGGGAGCGTCCATGAGCAGAGATTTGGCTGTCACTTCGTCAACCGGTACCGCTAGCATTGTTCTTTGAGTAACAACCAATTGTCCTAATCCTTACAACGCACGTTATCGCCCTTTTATTAATATGGTACGAGTACCAAGATATTGTATTCAAAGAAAAGTAAACACGCTGAACAAGACACCAGCAGCTTCACTCTAAGGAAAAAGGAGTCCTTTGACATTTTTTGTGTGTGTGAGAGTTGTGACCCCCTTTAAAGAGACACGTGAACTCCCTTTCTAGATTAATATACCCTCGTTGGAAGAGTCCCGAGACCCAAAAATTGTTAATGTGTATCTTTAAAGAGAGTCATATACGTGGCAAATTAGGACTTACCGAAAATGTAACGCATACTTTTTTTTTGTTTTTTAAGAGTGACGAGTGTTCTCACAACTAGAACGTGAGAATAGCCGATCGGATACTGCAGATGTCGCTGCGATCGACAACTTCATTGCTATTCGCGGCGAGATTGACCTGTAGGTGGCAGCACAGTCACCCCGCTTGTGTGGATACTGGTTTCGTGTGGTGTGTGTATAAGTGCACGGGGCTTCTGTTTTCACATCGTGATTTTGTGTTCCGTACCCACAGAAAACTCTTCGTTATCGATGGTGAGGTTTTGTTCGCTGCCACAATGCCGCACATACTGCACAGAGCCAGGGATTAGCTTCCATGTTTATCCCACCGACGCGGAACGTCGCCGACTGTGGCTCGTTAGGCTTCGTAACGGCAGGGCGCCTTCCAAGTACACGATGGTGTGCAGCAAGCACTTCGACGACGGTGCATTCGCATTCGCAGACGAGAAAGAATGGTGAGTAGTCAGCGATAACTTCTCTAATGTGTGCATTTATATGCTTGTTGCTGCTGTGCACTACGAGCGTGAAGACGGTCGCAGTAAGCGAACGCTCGGGGAAGCTTCCCTGTGCTTTGATTTTTCTACACTTCCGCAGGAAAATTAAGCGAGAATCAATCGAGAAAGAAGAAAATTAATTCATGAAATTTATTCTTTGTCATTCATGCACCGTCTGCGCTGTGAATGCAAAGTTTGTTCGGGCTTGGCTATGAGTCTGTTTAAACGAGAGTCCCCGAGCCCTTGTGTAGTTCGCGCGTGTTCCATTGTGTTTACACGGCCGCGAGAACAGTTCTCAGTATTCCGAAGGGCAAGTACGTGCACCGAAACGCGGCAAGTGTGTATGCATGATCTGGTGCATAGTAAAGGGTATCGTTTTATGCTCACACGCCACGTAAGCGATGAAAATGCGCGAGCGAGTTTATCGCCACTGCTGATCTTGATGAATATATTTTTCTCGCTCGCTCTCTTTTTTTTAAAGGGTTTTCGCGGAAGAGATTGACGCCTGACGCACTTCCGACACTGAACTTGCCACAGCTCAAATTTGACAGGCATAAGCTACCTCGCAAGTACACGGGTATCTTTGTATACATTTCGCCACAAGTTATAATTGCGCAAGGCAACTAAGTTTTGCGATTTCCGTGTCATTCCATTTTCTGTTCTGTTTAAGGGACAATTTAAGGACCGAAGTGTCAGACGTGACTTGACAGAAATATCTCTGCAGTGGGACCAGGACCGTACACAACTAAAGCTCGTCGCGTAACCTATAAACGACAGTCCCGAAGTTATACACCTAACCACAACGCGCAAGTGCATGAGAGCCTTTTTTTTAACCACCGAGCCGCTAAAAGGCTATATTCTCATGATATTTAATACTTCTCATCTTTAGGACAACGCCAAGTGCACTTTGCAATGCGCTTGAATCACAGAGTGGCACCTACACTGATATGACTCTCGTGAACGGACGGTACGACGACCACACACAGCACTCTCGACAAGTGCACTCACTGATCTTATTACAGTGCATATACAGCCGATCAAGGCCAAATGCTTCTTTACATGTTGTTAGGCATACGTATACGAGAGGTTAAAGTTGCACCAACGCAACGGAACAAACCGCCTTTCGAGACCCTGCATGACGTGCGCGGCCATGCAAACACAACGCGGCTAGCAGACGACGCATGGAGCAATCCACACTAGGCGCGCTTCAGCCAGTAGCCGCCAGGCGGCGACTCCGTTCGATCTCGCGGCCAATACATATATGCAAGCGTGCGTACTGGAGGGGGAAAAGATGGGGTGGAGGGTTTTATTAATATTATAAATTTTTTGCAGGAAGCACATGGAAACTCATATATTTAAGTGGAAATCATCACAATGAACCCTCAAAGCGCTCTGCGTATGATTAACTCTGTCTATTCGTTGGAGTCCCTAGCCTTCTTTGGCACTGGCACTGGAGTCACAGGGTTCATGACTTGGGTCGCCAATACCTGCTATATCGATTGCATTTGTCTCCGTGTTGAAGCGAAACACGTAGGGTAAAAAGATACATACATAAATCATATACTTCAAACGCGAAACGCGTATTTTGTTCGCTTTTCGTCAAAGCGTTTCATCGTGTCTACAAATGAGTTAGATGTCATGTCAGCTTAGAGGACTCCTTAGCTAAACTGTCTGCATATATAGCTGTGATACAGAAGTAATGAACGTCACCATTACGATAACTAATAGGTAATCAAACGCGGCTCCCTGCGTACATGTGTACGTTTCTACATAAAATAAATTAAATTCTTCAAACCTACAAACGCTCCCGCGAGCCGCGAGTGGCGCGACATTCGACTCGGCTTTAGTTGTGAGGGAATACGCGGCATGCCAACCGGTTGATTCATTATTATACGACCGTAGTTAAACCAAAGTAATCGTTTCAGGTGAAATGAAAAAAAAAATGATTGAAGAAAAAAAGTGTCGTCCCAGCACACGTTCTCACTGTGCAGACAATGTTATGGCAGCAAGTCCACACAAGTTTACATCGATTAAAAAATTACAGCATATCCATGGGTGAATGATGAAGAGCTTGGGCGAAGCTCCTGAAGCAACCATGGTCTCGGGATTCGCTTCTCGTTGAGCCCGTTTCACAGCGGCGTCCTTGGCGCGCTCTGTCACGGGATCCGCCTGGCTGCCGCCAAGCGAGCGCTCGCCGCTGCGCATCGTCCATGCTCCACCAACGATCCGACACGTACGGCGACGATCCAGGAGAGAGGCGCTCGCTCCCCGCGCATCCCCGCGCAGCCCGCGCAGCAGCCAATCGGAGAGCAGCGGCACTTCCAGCGCCATCTATTGTCGATTCACACAAGCGCCATATTGCACACAATTCTATTGGACCGACGCCATCTAGGAAATGAGACGAGAAAACGTGATGACGACACAGATTGTGTACAGCGCCATCTAGAATATCGCCCCTGAACTGCGGTTTGTATGTACTTCTATGAGACAGCGCCATCTATTGCATCATACGGGAGATCCGTTTACGCCGGACAACGGAGACGTGACAAGGTTAAGGTGGCTAGAAGGGGAGGTGTGTGAGCGCGGCGGCCAGCCATAGGAGAGGGTGGTCCTCTTTCGCGTGATCGCCGCTAGGGCACAACATAGCGCTGCCGTCTGGGGCGCCGTCAGCGTTTCCGCGGAGAGAGGCTAATCCGGCTGTCAACGCCTGGCCGGCGGTTTGGTAGTTGTGTAGTTTGCTGCGAACTGTCGGCGTGTGCTGTTGATTCATGAGTGAGTGCTGTGTGCTGGCAAAGATGCTGTCTACCTCAAAGAAAAAAACTCAGCGTTGGTGCTTCGTGCCAGGGTGCGATTCCGGCTACAGGTCTTGTTCGGAAAAATGCCCTTTTCCGTGCACCGACTTGCCAAGAACTGCTCTTGAAGTGGGCATGCGCCATTTCGAGGGCTGACAAACCGCTTCTAGAGAATTCCGCTGTTTGCGCAAAGCATTTGCACAAACAACGGAATGAATGGCAAGAACTGAAGGAAATGAATGACAAGAAAGTCAAAAGAAGAAAGCCTTGTGTGATGTGAGGCAAGCCGCGGAAACGATCAAGTGCATTCTGGTGTACACAATAAAGTTTCTTTACCTAGTAAAATGTTGCATTTATTTATTTGGTTTCTCAATTGAGCCTGAAAAGACTACCGAACGTTGTATTACCATGTATGCCATGGTTTAATCATGATTTCGTTGGCGTAAATCAAGTTATCTGCTTTCGCACGTAATGAGGCGCACGAATAAAATGATCAGAGCGCATTGGAGCATAATTAAGCCCCCAGGGCCGTAACTAAGGGGGGGGGGGTTGAGGGGGTTCTGACACCCCCGAAAATTTTTCATGCTTTATTTATTTATTCATTTATTTATCATAGTACCCACAGCGCCCAAGGGCATATTACAGTGTGGGGGGCGGGGGGAAGAATACAATATTTCGATACAGAATACAGATTCCAACATTTCAACATCACAATAAATGCAATTCACTGTCAACTTACGTAGTGATACATGGTATATACACAATATTAATCGGGTTCATAGTACAGTTTTGTCCTTACAGAATCGCGCGAGCACACTACTGGGGACCCAGCAGTGAAGTTGAAAATATTTCATGTGAAGTAATTTCTGCTACTGCAGGAGACAACCTATTCCACTGCCTTATCGTCCTGGGAAAAAATGACATTCTAAATGCGTCAGTCCGGCAGCTTATTTCCTTTATCTTATTGGCATGATGTAATCGCTGCGAAACGTAATCCCGTTTGTGAAAGTATCGCGAGGGGTTTAGACCCGTTCGGTTATGAAATACGTTATGAAATAGTTTCAACCGCAGATATTCCCTTCGTTTGTATAGAAGTTTCCAACCAAGCCTTTTTTTTTTGCTTTTGGTGCACTGAAATTCCTGGTACAGTCAGAGCAGAGAAACCGAACAGCGATGTTCTGAATTCTTTCTAAATTGGACACGTCACTTGCCTTCTACGGATCCCACACAGCACAAGCAAAATCTAAGATAGATCGAACGTTAGGCATGTACAGTTGAGTCTTGGCCTCAAATAGTAACTTTTTTGCATTTCTGCACAGGAAACCTAGCACACGCCCGGTTTTAATTGTGACGTGATTGATGTGACAGCTCCAGGAAAGGTCCGGTGTGAAATATAGATGAAGATGCTTGTGTTCGCGAACTAATAGCAGCCTGGTTGAACTTACAACATAAAAAGAGTCATGGGGGGCCTTTTTCTTAGTGAAACACATATGCACTGTTTTTTTTTTGCATTAATAAACATACGCCACCTATCACACCATTCTAAGACCCCGTCGAGGTCGTTTTGGAGAGTAGTGCAATCATGGGAGCTATGTATAATTCTGTACAAAACACAGTCATCGGCAAATGATTTGATATGGGATGAAATACCGGAACAAATGTCATTTATGTAGATGAGGAACAATAGCGAAACCAAGACTGCAGGGGCGTAGCCAAGGGGGGGGGGGGGTTGGGGGTTCAAACCTTCCTCCCCCCGAAAATTTTCAATTTTGCTTGCGTATATATACACGCACACATACAAACGCACGCACGAACATACATAAAGCATAAACCGTATTTCACAACCGCATGACACCAGTAGCGCAATACAAACTGTGCGCTGACTAAGGAACTGCATTATCAGCTAAAGTTTTATATAATTTGGTAACGCATTTCCACTGAAGCGTTCTTGCCGAGAATGGAGAACGGCCACCTTCGCTGACGGCGCCCCCGACGACAGCGCCGCCCCACGGCATTCACGCGAATGGCGGCCAACTTTTGCCGCCCGGTCATCACACCTCCCCTTCTAGCCACCCTAACAAGGTTAGACTAAGAGGAGCTAGGCCCCTAAAACTATCTGAATTGAGATATTTTACTGATGTGGTCTGGACCGATACAACGAGGGAACATACGCAGGAAATGTGTTCACGGAGAGTTCGCTCGCGAAGGCTGGCTGCGCGACGTAATGCACGGGCAGGGATGTCTGTAAGAGGGAAAAGAGCTTGACTTCGACGCCTGTGGCATTACTTGGGACTCGAGAAAACAGTCGATACTAGAATTGCTATCACTTGCTCACCATGCTCTCGCCGTAGCATCACAGTCGCGGCTCTACCTCAGCACACTCTTACCATTTCTCAACTTCCGCGCCACTCCTGTCACTGTATCTAAATCCATTAATTGAAAAGGCTTAATCAATTAAGTCCATTAAATGAAAGCCGGACATCGATGACGATAAATAGTTTTGCGGGACCCTTTTAATCGAATAAGCGATTAATCATTCATATATATGTTACCATATCCTTAATAATAAGCTTATAATATGGTATGAACGTTTCTTTAACTATTTTCTGCTCGTTTTACAATGAAGCACGGTGAATATCTCCAAAGATTTGTGCACAGTTTTGGTTTGTGTATCAATAGAAGGGAGGAACGCAATGAAGTGTAGTGTGCAACAAGAATTTAATACACTAGACATGCGACGCAGGATTTCGCTTGATTTATTACATTCACAATTCTCCTAAATTTCCTAATGCCTGCAGTCGCCCTGGCCTATACAGTTATATCAGGGATCAAAAAGCCACGAATTGGATACCAGGATTATCCAATTGGATCCAATTAGATCCAATTAGATAGTGGTATCCAGTTGGATAATCAGGATCTATCCCTGACAATTTTGACCACCGTCTCAAATTATTGACCACGCACCGAAATGTGTGCACGTGTCTTTTTCGTCGTCTCTTTTGCATTTCGTCCTCGTCGAAATGCGGCCGCCGTGGCCGATTATCTGATTACAGCGTATCGCCTTAGCCGCTCAATTACCACGGAGGTTGATGACAATTTCGAGAGAGAATTGTATAGAATACTTCGCTGAGCCAATGATGTAGGAAAAAAAAAGATACGACACCTATCCGAACATCATTTTCTGCCTCGCCACGCTGCTCACGTTGTGAGCTCTACAACCTGAAGAATCTTAAATTGCTCGAGTATACCAGCCAGAGGCTATGTGGTATTTTCTCGCAGTTTCGACTGTTTTCGTCCTAACATAAAGGTAATGACGAATATTCGGCCTCTGCAGTGACTCCTGATAGCCTTATGGCGTTGAAGCAATGCCTTATTTAGACAGCGGTCAGAGCGACGCTCCAACTGCAGCTTCAGGACCGTAAGGCGGCTGCGAAATGTAGATGGCAGCCGTGACGTGGAATCGAGCGGAACGCATCGCTAAAAGGTCGCGAGCCATTTGTTTAGGACGAGATGTACGACGAAATCCTCGACGAAACTCGGAATAGGAAAGTTTTCGTTACATTAGCGCGTCGTGTTTGTTCAGCGCGCCAGGCTAATGCGATATGGAACACCATGTGACGCAGTGTGCCTCGCGCGACAGCGCCCGAAACAAGCTGCCATGGAAGCTATTTCTGGAGAGTGCGCTTCCGGCGGCGGTTAATAGAGGAAATGGGCATCCACCAACGAGCTTTTTACCTCTATTCTCGTACAATGTGTGTCAGAGTTTACACACGCAACGCGAGACGAGTTATTCTTACACATCTGCCGTCTTGTGACTAAAGAAAGCGTTTCGCCTCCGTTTCAAAGGACACGTGCGATTCCGATCTGCGTATGACAACGGCACTCAAATCTGGAACTAACAAGAATCATACATCGACTAAGAAGAAACAATTCAACGCAGCTACGCGCCGTGGTGCCAAGCCTGAAGGAAGTGCGGAACTGGGCGGCCTTGTTTCTTTCAGTTGTTTATTTTACAGCGAAGGTGTATACCTCTACCCCGGAACGGTTTCGTCTCCGTGGACTAAAAACGCAACGCCAGGCCCCTAAACCATCAACAGACGCTCGCGTGCTTCTCTGCCATATAGGTAACTTCAGCGCAGGTCGCATTTACAAACTGCGCTTTCAAACTGCGCTTTCAATTCTTAGCAAACATCCTCCCACGCAGGGCCTTGCTCTCATGTGGACGCCCACGCATGCGGGGCTTTTGTGGCAGTGGCGGGGAGGCTCATGCCTGTCCTCGAGCACAGGCACGAGCTTCATAAATTTTCGTTCACCGAATTACAGGAAATACATGGAGCCATCCGCGCCTTATCGAAAAGTTCAAATGCCTGCACCCCCGAGGACTGAAGTTGCCAGGTGGAAATTTTCGAATCGCTAAGAGTCGTAGCATAACCCCTTCAATGGCTGTGCGTACACGCCGCAGCTGCGGTGCTTGTCACCCAGAACGTGTTGCTTCAACCGGATTTCAGCGCGATGCGCACATTTGTACACGCTCCCCGAATGCAGAATTAGCGCTCATTTAGCTTGGCTGGGCAGCGTTTTGCTGTAGTAGATCCCGTTGCTGAAGACACTAGCATGTTCGACGAGCTATTCTAAGTGCCACTTTCCTGGAGGCACGCCAAAATGATTATTCTTTGCCTGCTCGGAATGGATACTGCGATGAATGAATTGCGTATGCATTTGGAGCTTAAGGCTGCGTTCCTTTTATTCAAAAATTGAACACGACTCAGAGCAGAATGAAAAGATATTTAATTATACACGCTCATCAGACAGCAAATCAGCACTAACTATAGAAGTGACGCTATAGTCTAACGAGCCACTAGCATTCATAACAAAACACTTTAATGAGCACACTAAAAATAAGATGATTATCCGGGAATACTATCACTTAGAATAAGAAAGAGCGCGTTATGAAATTGTTCGCTGAAGCACCACGGGCCATTTATGGCCGTTACAGAAACTTATAATTCTAGAGGCGTAGCCATGATGAAAACCAACAGTAAAATGAGGCTAAGGAGGGTATCGGGGACGTTATAGTAGTTATTTAACGGTTTTGCAGTTTATGAAATATTTACTCTGACTTAACGCAACAAAAGATATAACAAAATTGCACAGGCGTTTCGCCACCTATGCGGGTGGCATCTTCAGTATATTCCTCACGTTCAAGGCATATCAGATTCAGACTCCGTTCGGGGAGCCTTGTGTCCGCACCCCAGCGGACGCAAGGTTCTCCAAAAAAGCCGTTCTTAAACCTCATTACACATAGGGGCACGTGTTCGCTAAGCCTAAAGACCGCACGCCTGCGAACGATCAAAGTGGGCTCTTTTACAAAGTTCAATGAGGGGATTGCGACGCTACACACATCGGCGAAACAGGCACGAAAAGATCAACGAGGCTCAAAGAACACAAAGGGGACGTCGCTAAAGCCACCCATGCCACGCGCTCCAAGACAGAGCTCGTCGAACACTGCTGGACAACAGAGCATACCTTCGACTTCAACAGTGCGACGACGCTGGCTCGGGAACAAAGGTGGGAGCAAAAAAAAAAACTCATGGATTCGTGGTTAATCCATCGCGGCAAATCACTGCATCGCACTTCGAAAAGATGGTTTCACATTAACAAAAATAAACACCCGCAGGGCGTCAATCACCTAACTGGTCCTGGTGATATGTGAAAGTATGCCAATAAACGAACATGCGACCAACAAAATCACGGAAAAAGCACGTGAGGATGAACCAGCCTACAACGTCTTGTTTTCTTTATATATGGTGGGTATAGCCAAGTATGCTGCATAAAAAGGCCTCTTGAAGTGCAAATAGACTCAGTTGTAAGTCGGCACTCGTCTGTGTCTCCTATATTCGTAAAAATCGCGCTGCATGCGTCCTAAAAATGTTACAGTGTACGCTGACAAAAAAGGACCGCGTTAGCGGCCTATGCTATATACCTACAAAAAATGTTAACGCGTTACCGTTACCGACAAAAAGTAACGCGCGTTACTTCTGCCGTTACTCCACGGTCAGAAAGTTTAATTAGTGTGTCCTCGCTACAGGAACCAGAATAGCATTTTGATACACCTCATATTTATATTTCGCTTAAAACCTCTAAGCATAGCAACGATATTAGCTAAATTACTGATATAATTAGAAAGCATTGCTCAAGTGTGCCAGACTTTAGCAATATTGTTATGGTCTATTGTTTACGGTGTAGAGCTGCATGTGATGGCTTATAACTTTGTGGCACACGCTAAAGCCATGGATCCAAGTCACAGTAAACAGAAAATGAGATTTCATCATCAACGCTGTCCGGAAGGAAAACATGACTGATCTCTCAACAAATTTAGTCATTTTGACGGCGTGGTCCTATAGCGTACGAAACATATGTGCAGATATTGCAGGAATGTAGAAATGTTTCAGTTACATAGTCGCGGAAAAGATATCTGCAGCTTAAAATCATTTTTGCCCCTTTAACCTATGTAATTGCCAGGAAAAACTGCGAGTATTTATGCGAAGGTGTTCAAGCCTCAGCCTTGCTCGCTCAGCAATTCAAGAAGCAGAAACGTATACCCGCAGTTAGACGCGGATGGAAAGAAATCTTATTTTGAAAAAAAAAAATTATAAACACCGCTAGGGGCAACTTCCTGACAACTACAGCTCCTAGCATTTAAGCAGCGTGCTCTGTTTCAAATCTGTCATCGTACAGCATGCCTCGCCTCTTAGTGAACACTTCCGCACGAACGGCAAACAGGCGCTTACGGACGCATTAGATGGTACTCCTATTGTCAACAACTGGCAGGCCGACAGCTGTCCGCCGCTGCGACGTAAGGATAGCTCTGGAAATGTGGCGCCCATGAGACGAAGGAGTTCTGAGTAAGACTCATAGAATGATTGGAATTAAGAGTACCGAGTAACGCGACACCTCTCGTTACCGAAAAAGTGTCAACGTAAGTACGTTACCTGTTACAGTTACAAAATGGCCACGAGTGCGCTACTAAATTACCGGAAAAAGTAACGCGTTACCGCGAACACTGGTACACAGGCATGCAAACGGAAAAATTTCCTGGGGGGAAAGGGGGGGTGGTGACAACCCTTCCAACCTTCCTTCTAGCTTCCCCTCTCTAAAAGACACCTTCGTGCATGCAAAGGTAAAGCACTCAGTGCACTGGCAGCATAATAGTTTGCTCCCGCCACAGAAGTGAGGCTTGCGAACACCTTAAAAATCACGTTGAAGTTAGAAGCCCAGGCAATTGCTAAGTCAGTCTTAAAAAGACGCAGTAATATCTCCAGTAGTTCAAATATCTCCATCAGTTCAAAATTTATTTGCCGCCTCAAATTTTCACTGCGTTGCAAAAACATTGGCGAAACAGGACAAGAAGTAACGGTTCAATAAACCGCCATAGCGCGGATGCGTCAAAAAAAGAAAAAAAGTACTGAAAGCGGCGCAACAGCACTATATGGCATGTCAAAATCCCCATGAACTCTTACTTTATATGACAGGAAATATATGTTCATATCTCACTTATAAGTTCAGTACACGCTAGCCAACGGGCATAAGCACTTTAGATGCAGCTGCAATAGGATCTATTCGCTATAGCAGAGACATAACCACGACCAGTAACACAAGCCATGGTGAACGACAGCGCAACTACTGAGACGATGACGATAAGAAGGAAGACAAACAAGGCGCTGACTTACAACTAGTTTATCTCCTCGATAAACGCGCATGTATACGCGGAACAGAAGGAGAAAAACAACACAGAAACAACAAAAAAAGGAGAAGAAAAAAAACGCACGATAAATCAGCCAGCGAAGAAGCCTAGCGATGGTATTGACGCGTGCTCAGTTCAGATAGTTCAACACTTTCTTGGTGAGTGCTACTGATGCCACGCTTATGCAGTGGTGATCAATGGGATGGTGTTTAAACGGGATGGTGGTGAAATGCTAAGGTCTATGGAGGAGTATGAATTGTTTGCGAGGCTAAAATACACAAGCTCCTTTGTATTTAAGAGACATAAGGTAGGCGGAAAAAGGAGCTGTTCAATGAGACGTCCTCGAGCATCACAGCGAGAATCGCCCCAGAGGACATTGTGGGCATTAAAATCACCTAGAATCAAAAGGGGCTGTGGGAGTTCATCTATTGCTGATTCTAAATCGCGTCTGTGAAGGTGATGTTGTGGTGGTATACACATGGATCATATGGTAATGAGTTTATTGCAGCTCGAACGGCCACTGCCTCAAGGGCCGTCTGAAGCTTCAAATGCTGGCATGCTATACTTCTATAAGCTATAATGGCCACACCGCCAGATGGTACGACAGCTTCCTTGCGGTCTTTTCGGAACGTAGTGTATTGCCGGAGAAAGTTTGTGTGTTCAAGGGTTGGGTGTGTTTCTTGCACACACAGCACTTTCGGATTGAACTTACTCAGTAATTCTTGGACGTCATCTCGATTTCTAAGTAGTCCTCTTACTTTCCATTGTATGATTTTGTCCATGATGAGAAAAAAAGTGCTGTGTGTAAACAGGACGGAGAATAACTCATTTTACGGGGCCTTTGTCAGGACCTGTAATTGGTGTTTTGTCCTTTTTGGAGCGGTCGAGGGAAGCTTGCCGCTCCTTCGGCGCTACCTGCGCCCTGTGGCTTGCACTGGTGTCCATAGCCTCTAGCGAGGCACTGAACGCCCGCTCCACAGAGTGATCTGTGCGTCGTGTAGACTTCGCCTCGGACGACGTAGTCTTTGCCCCTACCGAGCCTGAGGTCGATGGGACCCCCTTGGCCTCTTCATTGCCCTGGCTGCTGCCGGAGCTTGTGGAGGCCACTGGTGTGGACATATTGACAGTGGGCAGGGCAGCGCTGGCTGCTTCCACCGTAGGGGCAAGTGGCTTTAGCCTGGCCATGCTAGGCGTGGTCCAGGCTACCGACAGGGGCCGTTGTGGTGCCGCCCTTCGATGCACCACTTCGGGGAGAGATGTTTTTAGTGCGAATGATGAAGAAATTCATTGTCTTGCTTCCAAGAACGTGATCCCTTGCTTAACTTTTATGGTAATGATTTCTTTGGCCGAACATGTGAAAAGTCTGCACTACGTCAGAAGTAAGCCGTTACTATAACCAAATATAGTTTACCCTAGGTTGGTTAGCCACACAAGGTTAACCCTTGCCGCCAAGAAAATTGGAAGTAACTAGCAGATCGGAGAGTACAGGAAAGGCTAAAGGTGAGAGAAAAAGACGAAGACGTGGGAGAGAGAGAGACAGGAAAAGGCGACCGCCGATTTCCCCTGGGTGGGTGAGCCCGGGGTTGCCGTCTACGTGAAGCTGGGGCCAAAGGGGTGTGTTGCCTCTGCCGGGGGGGCCTTAAAGGTCCAAACACGCGGCGTCGACTCAACCCCCAGGATCCCCTTTTCCCCGGACACGGCTAAGTCACACATGGCGAGGCGTGGAAAGGAGGTTGACCCCCCCCCCCTGGTGGCTCTTGCCCGCGATGACGCCGCTCACCAAACGCCTGCTCGCGCAGACGCCCCTGCGGGAGTTTTACTGGAAGTTAAGGTCCGTTTAAAGACCATCGCATTCTAACTTAGGATGCGCTCTTCTAGCTGAAGTTCAAATGTGTTTCCGCTACATCCAAGAATAGTCTTGTCCTTTAAGTACTCTGCTCTTTAGTTGGCCGGCAATGGCCCTCCTTTTGGCGCCTGCTTACGCTCTGAGCGAGAGGCCCACGTACATATACAGATAATGTAAAGGAATAAATAAAGTGACAACACCGACACATAAATCAACTCTCTCAGGTTGCCTTAATCTCTAGCTGAGCTTGAAGCCCCTCGTCCGCGTCTGCTACGTGGACGACGGAAAACGCATGGACGGGCTTTACCTTCTCCCACCCGCCCAAGCCATTTCCTTTTTCCCTTCCGCCGTTTCTCGTTCTTGATTATTTTAAAGCAAAAGCTGTTATGCATGAGGTCAAAACAACAGTCGATATCGGTGGCGTAGTTGTCCGCCGCCGCCGCCGATGCCCGTAACCGCTATCGTGCTAAACGAGGAAAAAAAAAGCTACATAAGAAAGATATCCAGGATTGGATGGGATTTCAACCCAGGCCCTCTGCGTGGCAGTCAAGTATTCTACCACAGAACCGCGCCGGTTCTTGAAACTCTTACGCAAAAAGGCCCTACACAGCGCCATGTCGGACAAGGAATCGCGTTAACACATGTAATATAGCGTGGTAGGAGAGTAAGGTGACAACATGGCGTCACACGATGCGAATTGCGTAACGAGCCGGTCGTTTGACGCTTCCAACCCATTACAAAGGGCTCAGCCATATTTCTTCCTCATCATCAGCCCCAGCATCAACCAATTGCACGCAATGCCTTAGAGGCGCGTAGCGGGAACCTCGCTTCTCCGCAGAGCGGCTAATGACATAGTGAGTGCTTCTCTATTTAACAAAAAATATGATGATTTACGGGGTTGTGGGTACCTTGCAACTTGTATTGGTTGCCCCAAGATTGTTTACAAGGCGCTCTGGAAAGCTCGTTCCAGCAGCTTTCGCTGTCACTGTGCTGCGTGTTCGGCACAGGCCTGGCGTTTTTTTCTTGTTACCTCTGTGTTGCAAGCTCTCAGCTCCGTATGTAAATTTAAAACGCCGTCCTCCCCACCATTATACTCACATACGCGCAATGTAACTGCTCATTCCCTTTCCGGTTTCTAGTTTTGCAGACGACATGCACCGGCAGCTACACCACGTGACTCAAAACGCTGACCCTTTAACCCCTTACTGCCGGTTGTCACGAATTCGCGACATACCGAAAAACGCCGATTAAGTAACACACGAAACGCGTTGATGCCTTCACCAGCGGCTGTCACGTATTTGCGGCGAACGTAGCTTTCAGCACGAGAAATCTAGCGCCATTGCATGTAAGGTATTGCAAGCTGGAATCCAGTGTTCTGTATCAGTTACCGGAGAGCGCGAAGCACGTGCAGCAGCTCTTACTACTTCGTTGTTTTCTGCGAGTGAACGTAAGTTCCATCTCCTATAAAATTTTAAATGCGAAGCATTTCTTAGCGAACCTCTGGCACTTTGAGCGTTTCTATCTACGTATCTATCTATCTATCTATCTATCTATCTATCTATCTATCTATCTATCTATCTATCTATCTATCTATCTAGCCGCCTACGTCTGGGTGCTCTCATAATGGCCTCCTTAACTTGGTGTAGACCAAAATTTGCATGGGAGGGTAAGAGGATTTCACGAATATGATTGCCGGGTCGTGACATGAATAACGTTAAAATCTTGCCGCGTACGTCGTCAAACCCTTTCCACTAGACACGTGTGGCACATACCCGTTTACCACGGGCCGCGGTGTACGGGTATGCGCCACAGGTGATTGACAGTTTATATCTACCCAGGAACGTCGAGAACAGACATTGGTAACTTAAATGCTAGAGCGTTAAGGAAAACCAACAATGGCAGCGTTGACTCAACGAATGGAAAGAATGAAAATTAGGATCCCAGCAGGAATCGAACCCAAGCACTCTGCGTGGCAATCAGGTATTCTACCACTGAGCCACGCCAGGTCTATAAACTGGTTTGGAAAAACACCCTACGCAGGCGTAATATCGGTGCAACATCAATTGTGGTTGTGGTGCTGGCTATGTAATTTTACAAGAAAGCAATAAACACTACATGATACTGCTACGATGTGTACTCCTATGATACAGGCGTCATATGAGATTAACATCTGTAGTTCCAGTGTTGGCTCGGCTTTTATAGCAGTCTAATAAACATTCGTTTGTATTCCTATGATTCAGCAAGCTATATTGAAGCATTTCTCGACCCCGGAGGAATACATTAACGAAAGTTAAGCTACATATGATATCCACATCACCGCGCCGTAAGCTGCACTTCGTCCACCAGAACGATGCAGTGTCCTCTTCATTTCTTACGAGGCTGAGCGATGGCTTCATGCTGACCGAGAATGATGCCAGATTGATTGCAGCCGCTTTGTAGACTAGGCTACGTAGGCTACATACGCCAAGGTAGTCTACGAATACGACAAACACCATCCACTGATGTTGGTCTATGTAGCACTATCCAGGCTTATCAGCATCGACGGCCTATACCTCACCAACGTGAAGGGTGACTTCAGATTCCGACATCTCGCCGGCTCTGTCGACAGACAAATTGTCGACGAAATGACCGAGGCATCCACGAATTCCAACAGCTCTACTATACGACATACTTCACTACACGTGGACCCCTTGTCACCACGATCACGACCGGATCCTATAAGAAGTCATGACCAGCTCCTGGTGCTCACTGATCACGGTGATGGTGCCCTTGTTCAAGAACTGTCAAGAACTTCTTGCACACATGCACACGGGTTTGTGAAACGTGCATGCGTTCTCGGGACACGTATAACCACTACATATCAACTTACCGCTTCTGGTGTTGCTAATACCCACGTTGCCATTGGCAGTGTTACCCAACCGTAAACAGCTGGTTATGTAACACATATGCGGCTCTTCAACATATATATGTGTGCGTATAAAATTTATACAAATCTTTAACGTCATTTTGTAACGTGTCGCTCAGTAAAAAAAAAGATACGCCACATTCACCTACCCGCCGCATGCTTTGCATAACATCGACTCCCACGGTACGTGGGATCTGCCGAATTTTTTTCGATGTGCTCGCATACAAGAGGTTGCACACGACATGTCACGTTGTTTTGAAGTACATTATTTCCTGCGTGATCCTCGCTTCTGTGGTATGTCGCGAATTCGCGACATCCGGCATTTGAGTCAGTGAGTGATGACTGCCGGTATGACAAGTTCATGATGGACTTCCGCTCATTTTATGAAAAAAAAAGGCTCCGCATGTGCTTGCCACCTGAAGATAAAAGTGACGACAGCTGTCGCAATGACAGCGAAGACAACGATGTCGATCCTCATGCACAAGCACGAGTGTCTTCATCGAGCAGTGAGGATGAAGACGAAGATGTGGTAGACCAGCCAAGCTAGTGGCTCTCCAAACCATGCAGTGCGATGGAAAAAAAAAAAGACTGTCAAGAACAGCGGGAAGTGCCACGCTGGAAAACCGCAGATCATCAATGTGATACTGTCCGAATCCTATTGAATATTTCAAGGAATTTTTATGACACCTTAACGGAACGCATCGTTCAGCAGAGCAATCTGTTTGCGACGCAGAAAAATCCGAACAAAGGACTGGCTCTGTCTCGTGGTGAGCTAGATCAATTTCTCGGTGCCGTCACTTTCATGTCATTCTGTCGGCTCCCAAGAAGTCGGCTATACTGGGCAGCGGAGTCTAGGGCACACAGGGTGGCCGACACGATGTCACGTGATTGGTAGGAGGAAATAAAGTCAAACTTGCATTTAACAACAATGACGACGCCAAGTTACGCCACCCTGAAGAGATCCGCTTCATTGATGCGGCGATGCCATACTTGCGTTGTATTGAACATATTGAGCTGTTATTGGCCTAAGTGCCGATTGTCACGAATTGGCGACATACCTAAAAGTATGCATTAACGTTGCATTTTCGATAACACAACTGCTGATTTAAGTTATGGTTGCTATTTAAAGCTGAAAAATGAAAAAAAATCACAGCATATCCACGGAGTGATTGATGATGAGTGGGCGAAGCTGCGGAGGTTCATCGGTAAACCGTGAATCTTCCGTGAATTCTGCCCAGTACATCATCACCGACGTGAGATCGGGCGCGTTTATACTAAAGGTTCGATGAGTTATGACGACTTGCAGCTCACTTTAATTCTACATGTACGCTGTGAATTTTCATCGTTTAGAAAACCATTGCTTTAGAAAACATCTGGCGTCTTTTCGTTTTGCTTTAGAAACATCTGGCGTTCTTTCGTTTTGCTTTTAGAAAACATCTGGCGTCTTTCGTTGGTTTATTTCATCAATCAACGGCGTTTTGAACAAAATTTTTATTGTTTAATCACGCACAGGAGAAATCTCACTAGGCACTACCTTGGAGGTAAACAATGGCTGCTAATGGGAATGAGAGAAAGAAGAAGTCGGCTTTTAGCTAACACTTACACTTCTACTTCTACTAACGTTTCCTACTGGAACATGCATGCTGCTAATGGGGAATGAGAGACAGAAGAATTCGGCTTTTAGTTAACGCGCACGCTGCGAATTTTTTATTGTTCAACAACGCACAGGAAAAATCTCCCACCGGCACCACCTTGGAGGTCAAGATCTGGTACTAGCGTTACGACTGGTTACGCACTACGACTACGACAACTACGAGGGACGAACGGGTGCCGCCTTAAGGAGCTTCGCCCCTAAAACAAATTTTTTTCTTCGGCGCTTTCATAATCCAGGCATTAAAGGGTTAAACGCAACTCGCCCTGTGTAATAAGAGGCTTAAGCAACAAGTGCTGGCAGGCTAGTTGGTGATGCATAATTCATAGTAATAACAGCAAAAGCGTAAGACCTTGTTAATAAACAATAAACACAGAACATGAATTCTTATTACATTAGAGGTGAATGTTGTGTTCTGGACGGGATGACGCAGTGGCGCTCGAGTTTGTGGAATTTTGTTTTTATGTTTTCTTGTGCTTTTTTGCGCGATATTCTGTCTGCAATTGACAGTCTTCAATAACAATGCAAGATGACCGAAAAATAAGCTGTTAGTTGAAGCCCGCATTTTGTCCTGTGTGTTGTTGTGTCGTGTTACGTTTGTGCTGCTATTACTATGAACTATGATGGAGTGCCTTCTGACAAAGAAAGGTTCGCCTACCCAAATGTCGACCGGATAGGCTGAGGCACTCTATCTCTGCTTGTACATCTTTTATTGCAAATGTATTTCCATGTGTCACCAATAATCTTCACATTCGATTATTGGAATCGTGATCAGAAGAAAGTGAAGGATATGCTGAACAAAGGATGGAAGTGTGGATGGTGTGGTAGATGCCTGTTTCGTTTGGATTTCTACTGACGCCGTACTGACAATGGGAGCTGGACTTAGCACAAAATTCTAAAATGAAACTCCCCCGTTCACCTTGTCTTAAAATAAATTAAAAAAAAACCTACGATAGATATGCTGGCGACAGAGTTTGCAATGATAATTACGCAGTCTAAACTGACTTTGTGGCATTAGTGTCTATTTACTGGCATACAATGACTTCGCCAGCGCGATATCATGCCCGCAGCGACTTACGCTGGGCGGATGACGACGGAGCGCTGCGACATGGCGCGCGACATCATCATCGAGCGTTGCTGCTCCATCTTGGCGGCCGGGTGCTCTGCTCCGGTGGTTCACGCTGCAAAGAAAAAGAAAGGCTCAGAAATGAAACGTGCAACACTATTTCATTTTCGATATAAAAATTATATAAGTAAAACGGGAGCTACGCGCCTCAAAAGTACATTAGGGAGAGCGTGAGGCAAATGGAGAACGGAAATTCATATATTTGAAATATACGAAAATTCTTTTTCATAGGTCGGTAAAGTTGACGGAACCCGCATTTACTCACTCGTCAAAATGTACTTCCCAGTTAGGGCTCAGCAAGGGCTCGGCAAGGTGATGAAACGGCCACCATGACGGCGCGCTGGCACCTTATCATACATGTCATGACGTACATGAAATGCGTGACGAGCTTTTCATGCCATGACCTATCATTCATGTTCGTCAAACACCCATTTTGGACCGCGGAAATTGCGGTATATACCTAGGTAAAGAAACGATTATACGAGAACAGCAGCAGTAGGCGGCTATGTGCCTTTGGTTCGACAAGAAATGCTTGGTATTTAAAGTAGCCTAACTTAGTACGATTGCATGATGCATTGTTTGTCCTGGATTCACCAAGGTATATGTAAACTGGTAGCGTAACTTCCGTAGAAGCCCACGTGTCAAGCCGGTGGCTAGTTGTTGCAACAGTCGCCATCTATGTGAGGAGGGGACAAACAGAATTAAAAAAAAAGAAAAAGATGACGTCACAACCGGAAGCGGAAATGACGTCACGTTTTAACGCGATGGGCGCGAAATTATGAAATTTTTTGACAGGGCGCCGCTTCTTTTTTTATAGCTGCATGTTCTTTTTCTTATCACTATGACGGCTCCATAATGGAAGCCTGCAAGATAACGGGAATACAAAAAAGACAGATTTGATAAATAAGGTGTATTTTATTGGCGAAACATTGCAGTTGAACAGGATATTACCCCAAAATATATAACACAGAAATCAGAAGTAGCATAACAATTCAACGTGCACACTGTGATGGTGTAATGTGGGCCCAGGATCCGAAATAATTCACCAGCAGTCAGGTGATTCTGTACACACAACACAGACTTTAACACAACCGATAACTCTGCCGATTCACACACAACACATTACAGCATTCCTTATTTACATCCTAAACGTCCTACGCGCCTCGCACACAAACTGTCCTACTCGCAGTTATGAACTGTTGCCGCTGCGGCGAGGTCGGTCGTCACCGGTACTCCTTGGGCAGTCAACAGTCACGCTGCCTTGACCGTGGCGAGGTGGTAGTAGTGGTGATGATGGCACTGCAGGCCGGTAGATCACCAGGCCACTGCAGCCCAGGTTAGCTGCCCGTCGCCAACATGAGCCGCGGCCACCTCGTGACACCACTCGGGCCCCAGGACCTCAGGCCAGGAACAGACTAGGCTGCCGGTCTCTGTGTCAGCACCGGGCACAGAGCGGGAATCAGGCTCACCAGGTCCACATGGCTGCCGGACGCCTGGTTAAGCGATGTCGCGACCCGAACCGCCGACCAGCGGCTGCCGTTCCAACCGTGTCGCGCTCCAACTCCTCGAGCCGCACGCCCCGCTCGCGCTTCCTTTTCGTCGTCTTCCCCTCCAAGGCGTACCGCAGAGCAGAACTGTCGTTCCCTCTTCGCCCCGTCACGGGCCACACAATCCACATCATCACACACACAAACCTTGCACACGTGTTGCTCTTGCATCCGTAGACAGCGCAGCGTTTCTTCGCGTAGCGTGGCGGACTCATCGTCCCGAAGGGCGACAGCACGCCGGCCGTGCGCTGGCAAAACACAGTCACTGAAACGGTTCCCGATGGCTGCGATGGGCTATATTACCTTCTGCCAAGTACCACGACTAGAAAACAACGGTTATGCGAGGAAATATCTACGGACGACAGGCACAAACCTACTGCGCAAAAACGAGCGACGCCATTTGCATCTCAAAATGCGCAAAACCGTTGGCCCATGTTACCAGACTGCCTGCATGTGCCCGCTGTTTCTGAAAATAAACGAAAAAAATTGGCCACTCAACCACATACCCAAGACTAAAGTTTGATTAAAGTAATCTACTAATTTAATTCGTGACAAATAAATTTAAAACTAATGAAAATAAACGCTTAATTAATTTTTTGTTTTCATTATTTGTCCCCCCCCTCACCTAGTAGCGCTTTAATCGTCACGCGGGTGTTGATGTTTGTCGCAATAGGTTTCCGACCACTTTTCGTTCCGACTTTCGCGACCTATTTAGATTGACCTTGGATTCACTATCAATGCCTGACATTTCTGGCGAGCCTGTCACTTTTTGAATGAAAAAACCACGCGCAAGAAACACGAGGCCCACAAGGAACACTTACGACGGACGAGCGCGAACTATAGGCTTCCAAAGCAACGTCGAGCGGCGCCACTGCTCTTATCGCAACTGGGGGCATCCACGGCCGCAACACTGCCGCTCCCGCTTCCGCGCACGCGTAGAGCTCTTGGATTTCATATGTGGTGCTTCACAATGTAACTATTGCTGACCACCGTAAAGTGCCGAGCAAGCACCCCCACCCGAGCAAGCGTCCACCTCGCTTTTTCGGGAGATCTGACATAAGCGCCAGTGACCGAGCAAGCGCCCCCTCCCTCCCCTTCTCCCCTGCGGCCACTTTTTTTTTTCAAGACGAGCATCGCTTGTGTAAAAAGAACCACAAGAATGAGTACACTGAATGCGTATCTAATCTTGTTTACGAAATTCCGTCGTCATGTGGTCGGTCGTATATTGGTCATACCGGTCGCTGTCGGTCGCTGCCGGGAAAACCGGGAATAACAACAGGAAATAACTAAAGCATTTCATTGAAAACATAGACGGGCATTTTTTATGTTTAGCGGCTATCCCGCCGCCATTATGAATTTCGGTCCGGGACTGAGCAAGCGCCCCCCTCCTAATGTGCTCGGTTTATCCTTCACCGTAAGGGGGGGAGGGGCTTGCTCGGCATTTTACGGTAACAGTGCTCTGAACAGAACGAGGAGCGCATGCGCGCACGTGTCCTTGCCGCCGCCGCTGGCAAGTCCGGCGACAAAGCACCTTCGCGGGCAGCGTCAGCCCCCAGTAACGCATAGCTCAGCCGCGCGAGCGTCGCGCCCAAACTTGAGCTTGGGTTCCGTATCAACCGAGTTTATTTGAAGAAACATGAATACTTATCCATGAAAAGACCAATATCACCATCATGACGTAGCTAAGGCTCTATCGCGACATGAAGGCAACCTCTTTTCAAGCGCCACTGACACGCAGCTAATGCACGTGTCTCCTGCGTGCGCAATGTAAAAGGTCCTTCGAAATCTGAAATATTAACGTAGCTTCAGCCGAAAGCTCCCGCGGCATTTTATTCACCACAAATACACGCATGCGCGTGTGAAAAGCCTGCGAGGGCAGTCCGAGCATGAATTTCTCGCATGTCCGGGCGATACAGGAGATGCAGACGGTCACGTGAAGCTACGACAAGCTGCTGACATTTATAGACAGCAAGAACGAACGCAATTAATGTGCGAGCAGGAAGATCAAGGAAGCTCCAAAAAGATTATCAGTTTCATCAGACCACGGTGTCCCTGTGGGAGTATTTGTAGGGACAACCAACCAATACCGCCCAGCGCCATTTGATATGTAAAAGCGCTACCGACTGCGGCGTGCAGCCTCGTCAAAATAAAACTAGTGTCTTGGCTAGGGTCGCTAGATGTTTCAACGCGACAGCGTTAGAATGCGCGTCCGAAGAAACAAAAAACGTATCTGTAAAAATTGGTAAGCAATCACCGCATTCTTACTCATTTGTTGCCGGAAAAACCTCGTTAAATCGAGTTTAGTGCCAAGAAAGCTTCGGCAGTTCGATTTGATGACAACATTGAACCCTATGGGTACCTGCCGGGGAAATGGAAATTTCTTCGTTAGATCGGAAAATTCGTGAGATCAACTTTCGTTGGATCGAGTTTCAACTGTATTCAGATTGTCGGCCTGGTGGAAAAGAGTATTTAAGAAAACAGACTGCTTAAGAAAAGAAACAAACGCTCACGGCTTGCTGGGCAGAACAAGGAGCTGCGTTTGGGCGGCTGGTAGTTGTGGGCGCCTCTCCGTGGTACTGACGTGGCAGCTCGTGCTGGGAGTCGGGACGTTCTTGCTGTAGCCGTCGGGATCTTCAAGAAGGCGACCGACACGTAACGCGTTCGTCTTCTCGACTCGTGTACGCCTGCCTGCGCGAGCTGACGATGATAATGATGACTGCCTTTAGGAATGGCTCACGAGCTCAGGCTCGTATCTTCTTCTTCTTTCCTACCATTGCAGAGTACTTAAAAGAGTCGTGGGATTAGAGAAAATACGCCATATTACCAAATCGTCTTCTTGTTTGTCAAATCCAGATAAAAGATCAGCACTTACATAAATATACGCCATAAAAAAATATAGGCAGCAATGTGAGCACTGTCATTCTCTTCTATCCTACGAAGATGCAACCGATTCTTTAGGTGACATAAGAAAAAGAATTTTAGCTTGCATTTCTCAGACGTGTCCCTGACCTATAAGCAGGGACATAGCCATAAATTTTTATCATGGGTGGGGGGAGGGGGGTTGGGGTTCAACCATACTTTATCCGTGTTCGTGAGTGCGTTTGCATGTGTAAGTGTATATTGTAATGATGTGGGATCGACGAGGACACGGAGAACGACAAACAAGCACGCTTTATCAATGAGAGAAAAAAGTCACAGTTTCGCCGCAAGGGCGAAGCAATGAATGCGATAGCAAGAAAAGCTGCCCGTGATGGACGCGCTGCTGCGGTGCAGAAACATCTGCCCTCTAGCTGCAATTACCGCGCGAGCAGACAGAGGAATGCCAAGGTTCTCCCTGCGCAAATATTAGAAGCGAGCGAGCTGGCAGACGACTTTTAAATGCGCCCGTTGCCCTCCTCGCGCCATGTCGCTGGTAATGAAGAAACGCTTATAAGCGCCTGCCGTCTCTGAGTCCTGCCAGCGGTAAAGGGTGTGTATATAACGCTCGCCATTAGCTACCTGAAGGATCTGCGCTTTGTGGCGTAGTGGTTAGCGCCACGCGCTGCGGAGCGAGAGGTCGCTGGTTCGATTCCGCGCTTCGGAAGCATTTTTCTTTGGAACATTTATATATATTGCCACCTGGATGATGAACTGCGGCGAGCACGAGCCCGCATCCAGCAAAAATAAACGAAGAAGTCGTTTTGGGACAGCGCGTGCTCTCGCTCAGTCTTTGTTGGTTTTGGCGCGGCCATATTGTTAGACCTGCGTCAGTCTTTCTGCCTGTGTGGTACTTCTTGCCCGGGGACCTTCTTTTCGCACGTGACAACAGGTGCCGAAGATTACGTGCCGAAGAACGATCTGGTCGATGAAAAACTGGGCGACATCGGAAGCTGTAGCTCGTTGTAGGGCCCTTGTCTCGGCGTATCTCGTTAGGTAATCTGTCGTTACGACGATCCACTTGTGACCGGCAGATGACAGCGGAAATGGCCCCAGTAAATCCATTCCTATTCGATCGAACGGCGCCCTAGGTGGTGGGATTGGTTGCAGCAGGCCTGCAGGCTATAGTGGGGGAGATTTGCGGCGTTGGCACTCACGGCAGCTTTTTACATAGCGCTTCACGTATGCAGCAAGTTCGGGCCAGTAGTACGCCTGTTGAACTCTGGCGAGGGTTCGTGGCAGGCAAGAAGAATGTCGTCTCGCATGTCAGAAGGGACGACTAACAGGTGGGCTTTCCCATTGCCGTTCGAGTTTTTCTTGTACAAGACACCACTTCGCAATATATACATGCTTATACATATATATACGGTGCATGACGACGGCGACGGCAAAAATCACAGCATATCCACGTGGTGAATGATGATGAGTGGGGCGAAGCGAACTCGCGCTGGAGCACGGCGATGGCATTGGCGCGAGCGTGGTCCTTCTTGATGGAAGATACTGCGACTAGATTGTTTGAGAACCACAATCTGTTGCACACACCGCAACTATGGCCGAAACTGTTATCAAGGAAGTCCCGCTGGAAGCGCGCGTCGGCGCCTTCGGCCAGAGCCCGCCTGATGCGTTTTGCAGCCACTTCACGTGCTCGCACAGCCTCGGGCTCTGCCTGCCGGTACGCGCGCTTTCTCGCCGCTTCACGGTCCTTCACATTTTGAAGATCCGATTCGCGCCGCAGCCGTGCAGCTTGTCGAGCAGCTTCGGCCTCCTGGGCTCGAACGGCGGGGTCTTCGCGCCGCAGCCGTGCAGCTTGTCGAGCAGCCTCGGTCTCGCGGGCTCGAACGGCGGGGTCTTCGCGCCGCAGCCGTGAAGCTTGTCGAGCAGCTTCGGCCTCGCGGGCTCGAACGGCGGGGTCTTCTCGCCGTAGCCCTGCAGCTTGTCGAGCAGCTTCGGCCTCGCGGCTCGAACGGCGGAATCTGCTTCGCGGCGTCGACGTGCAGCTTCGGGCTCGTGGGCTCTCACCTCAGGATTCTGTCTGCGAGCGCGCGCTGCCGCCGCCTTCCGTGCCCTCCTTTCCGCAGCCTCGTCTTCCATCTGCCGACTCCGAGCTAAAGAGAAAGCGTGCCAAGAGGGAGCCTCATGGCGCGTTACTTCTGAAATGTTGTTTTCGGGTGTCGATGAAAACACGAGACGTAGTAAAGAAGAAAGAACGCCACACAGGCGAACACGCAACGAGAGTGTCACTCGCCAACGTCCTCTTCTTCTTCTACTGCATACCAGAACGTGCGCTTCTCACGAGCTAGAGGTGGCTACTACAACGCTACAAACAAACGGAGGATGGACAGACCCACGGCATAAGGTGCTTCGCCCCTAAAACCAGCCGAGATTGTCCATATGATGATGATGATAACTACGATGATGATGATGATGATAATGAAGATGATGATGATGCTTCTGGGATGATTAAATTGCTATCGCAATAAAACTACAAGGTCTTCTTCGTCCCCGCGCTGGGCCAAGAACACTCGCGCTACTTCGTTGCCGTCACGACTGGCACATGCGCGCGGCAATAATAATATCTGGGGTTTTACGTCCCAAAACCACGATATGATTATGAGAGACGCCGTAGTGGAGGGCTCCGGAAATTTCGACCATCTGGTGTTCTTTAACGTGCACCTAAATCTAAGTACACGGGCCTCTACCATTTCGCCTCCATCGAAATGCGACCGCCGCGGCCGGGATCGAACCCGCGACCTTCGGGTCAGCAGCCGAGCACCGTAACCGTTATACCACCGCGGCGGACAGCGCGGCAATATATATACACATGCAAAATAGAAAAAAAAAATAGAATGATCAGGCGTCGAGCCGGAATCGAAGAAAGGTATTCTGCGTAACAGTGAAGTACGCTACCACAGAGCCACTAATCGTTATAATAATTGTTGGGGTTTAACATCCCAAAACCACGTTACGATTATGAGGGTTGCCATAGTGGAGGGCTCCGGAAAATTCGACCGTATGGGGTTCTTTAACGTGCACATAAAGCTAAGCACACGGGCCTCAAGCATTTCCGCCTCCACGGAATATGCGGCCGCAACGGCCGGGATTCGATCCCCCGACTTTCGGGTTAGCAGTACGTCACCATAACCACTAGACTACCACGGCGGATACCACGCAACCACGCCAGTGCTCAAGACCGCTTTGGAAAAAGACCTCACAGGGCTGTAATGTGCGGCAAGGAGTCACATTAACAGATGTAGTATTGCGTGGCAGAAGCATGGAATCGGCACCAGGCGCCACACCATGCGATGACTGCGCAACGAGTGGGTGGTTGCAAGCTACCCGCCCATAAGAAGGCGCCAAGCTTTAAATCATCATCATCGTCATGAGCCAATGCATAAACAAAGTGCGCAGCCACTCCCGTGACATTTGAAGCTCCCACGATGGTAATGAAGACGACGATGAAGGCAATGATCACGATGAAATAGCCCAAATTCTCGGTTTTATTGCTTCAATTCTATTCTATATTATTATTATTATTATTATTATTATTATTATTATTATTATTATTAGAATCTTAATTCTAATTCATCTATACTTCTTCCGTATTAATTCAACAAAGTTCGAACTTCATTTTCAAATTTGCCTTTAAAAACTAACCGGTTCTTGGCCAATCCCCCAATGTGGGTATGAGCCGCAGCTTCTAGGGTGTACTCTACTCTATTACATAGGATAGCTTTCGTCTTCGAGTCGTCTTAGGCACATGCACAAGAAACCCTGTGAGTTTCTTTGCCCGCCACGCCACGGTGGTCTAGTGATTATGGTGCTCGAGTGCTGGCCCGAAGGTCTCGGGATCGAATCCGGGCTGCGGCAGCTGCATTTTCGATGGAGGCAAAAATGTTTCAGGCCCGTGTACTTAGATTTAGGTGCACGTTAGGGGATCCCAGGTGGTCAGGATTTCCGGAGCCCTCCGCTGGGGCGTCTCTCATAATCATATCGTGGTTTCGGGACGTTAAACCCCAGACATTATTATTATTTCTTTGCCCAGGATACTACAGATACGCTGACATAACGTCAATCATATTGCTATGTTATTGTGCACCGCTTAGAGGACGAGGACAGCAAAACTGCGCAGTGTCACTGATCTCGGAGGCGTGTGCGTTGGAGATAGATTGAGAAGGCGCAAGTTGGCACAGCAAACATAATTTAATTGCACACAGGAAAAACTATAAGAAAAACACGCAAAACAACTAACAATGAAAATATTACAAACGCTTAGAGCAATATGCGAAAATAAACAAACACAATTCTCAGTACTTCTACACCTCCGACTCGCGTCGCTACTAGAGTGTCTGGCCACTTAGGCCTCGCCAATGGAACACTCTTACTTGGTTCCGTTACACGCCGTAAGTCCAGCCTCCGTTGTGCTGGTTCCCCAGTCGATGTCGCCGATGATCCTCTGTCGTCCCGATGAACTGTCGTCCCGATGCATAACAGACCACGAAGCTGCCGTAAGCCTTTTCCCAGTCGCTGACGTGGCAAGGCGTCTCTGTCGCTTAGGCCTAAGTACGAGCTCGGCCCATGCTGTACCCGATGACGTGGCGTCCCGGGGATTGTTGCTGGCTGAAGCTTGAAGGGGGAGTGCTGCTGGTGCGTCCGGAATTGCCGCAAGGTGCTGCAGCACCTCCGAGGAGCCTCTCCCGAGCGTCGTCGAGGTCAACGGCCACGCCACGGAGTGCCAGCGTCACGGCCTCCGGTATCGAACGATCGCTGCCTTCCCGTTGACAGAACGTAGCTGCCAATGCGACCTTCTTCTCCAGTAGCCACGCAAACAATGCCGGCTCATCGAACTGCTGCCTTCATTTACGGCTCGTGTCACGCGCATCGCGCCGTGTGCTACCCTGCACGCGCTCGTGCCTGTTCCGCGTGCTTCTCCTCCTACTTCGTCGTCTTCGTCGTCCATACGTCCTCTCCTTACTCATGACACGCAGACACAAGCGCTTGTGTCTGCGCATGAATAAATACCAACTAGCCCAAACTAGTACCATCAATGACATGACTTACATGCCAGAACATGCTCCGTATTTGTTCGGAATAGAGTGCCTCGATGCGCGCGCCCCCGCTTAGAGTGGTGTCAGCTTTTGAAAGGGCAGGTGCCGCCTCCTCGGCCTTGGCGGCAGCGTGGCCGCCATTTTGAATCCCCCTCCCGGTCTCTTGTGTGTGGCGCGCGTGCTGTTTTTAGGTCGGCGCTCGTTTCCCTCCAGTTTTATGCGCTCGCTACCGTCACCATGGCCGGGTGTTGCGTGCCGCAGTGCACCAATCATTCCAGAAACGCCGGGAGCTGTATCGTTTTAGAAGATACGACGTTTCTTTGAACAGTAAAAATCAAACGTGATAAGCGGCATCCGAAGAACACATTATGCACTTGCAGTGTAAGTTTCCGCCCGGTATTTCGAATGCACATGCAAGGATAACTTCTGCCGGTGTTAACCTTGCGTAATAAATGGACACACTGATATCAACTGCATGCTTAAAATGCTTTGGTTCACGTGTTCATCAATCCTGCATTTTTCTTCGCAAACATTCTTTACTGCACTTTGTTGGTCCTGTATCTGCCTTTGATTTTTGTTTTCGCTATTTTTGTGATTTGAAATGTATCATGGAATATATTATGTGTGTTTGTCTGCAGACCAAATCCTTATTTTTTCCTAATAATAATTATTTGTGAGAATTTACGTCCCAAGAATCCGATATGATTATGAGAGGCGCCGTATATAGTGGAAGGCTCCCGAAATTTTGACCATCTGTTGTTCTTTAACGTACACCTAAATCTAAGTACGCGGGCCTCTTTCATTTAACCTCCATCGAAATGGGGCCGCTGTAGCCGGGATTCGATCCCGCAACCTTCAGGTCACCAGTCAAGCACCATAACTAAAACCACGGCGGGTTCTTCTTTTTTATATTCCTTTCCGTGTTTCAAGTACGCCCTCTGTGCTGGTCTGATGCCCATGTATTTATTTGTACAGTTAAATTTTTTTTATCCTTCCCTGTTTCTGTGTTTCAAGGTAACATTTTCGTCCTCTCTTAAATAATTACGCAGTTCCTGTTTCTTAATCATTTACGATCACTGTGAATCTACTAGTGGCAGTTGTGTTTTATTGTGTAATTTGCGTTTTATTTGTGTAATTGCTTCTGTCAGCGCAGCATTAATGCGCACAAATAAATGGCCTGTTCACTGGATATTAACGCGCGCGCGCGCGCGCGTGCACACACACACACACACACACACACACACACACACACACACACACACACACACACACACACACACACACACACACACACACACACACACACACACACACACACACACACACACACACACACACACACACACACACATTCAGTATTTTATTTCTTTGAGCAAGCATAATTTATTTATTTATTAATAATGTATGCCCTGGAGGCTCATACAGGAATGCGCATACAAACAGTTCTCGTGAAGCGTCTATACAAAGAAGACGGGGAAGCATTGTGTACAGTAGACACGCTATGTCAGTAAAAAATACAAGAAACAAAGTCAAGTTGTACAATGACTACGTCATGAAAAACCAGTTAATGAAATAAAAACTCACAGGATCCCTTATGCGTTCGCTTAAGACGACTCGAAAGCGAAAGCCATCTTCTTCTTAGTTTTTTGCGCACTTAGCGCGATCTTGCATTGCCTCCAAGATCGGAGGCACCTCACCTGGTTTTGCACTGCCTCCGTGATCTGCCCACTTTTGACCAAACTACGATGTCATGTGATAACGGCATCATATGACGTCACGCCAAAATTTCTGAAGCCATGATGACGTCATATGGTGACGTCATCACGTGACGATGACTTTTTGCATCCCTCGTCCCCGACGTCGTGGTACGCTGACGCCGTAGACGCGGGACGCCGACGGTCAAGTTTCGCGTTTGATGAGGCATTTAAGGTTTTCGCCTTTAAAAATACGTCTGCCACGGTGGTATAGACGGAGCTCGGCTGCTGACCCGAAAGTCACGGGTTCGATCCCGGCCGCGGCGGTCGCATTTAGGTGGAGGCGAAATGCTAGAGGCCCGTGTACTGTGCGATGTCAGTGCAGGTTAAAGAACGCCAGATGGTTGAAATTCATGGAGCCCTCCACTACGGCGTGCCTCATAATCATATCATGGTTCTGGCAAGTAAAACCCCAGATATTATTATTAATAAAAGAGACAACTAAACGACGCCCTGAATCTGCCACACGAAGTGTAAAACAGTATTGGAAACACTCAATAAAATGGGCATGCGAGAAAACCTGCAGATACAGAAAAAGAAGCTGCAGATACAAAAAGAAGGAAAAACGCACTGATACTGCGCACATGCAATGTTTTACGGCATACTACTCAACAACGCATTCATCGTTTTGATAAGCACTCAAGGTGCAACTCGAGTGTCGATACAGTAGCGGCTACAGATCGTGAGCACGAAATTTCAGCAATAATAATGATAAAGAAGCTTTCGTTTCATTTTAGCAGGATATTCGCATCGTATGCCCCTCGACCCTTTATTCTGTGTACAATATGTATGATGCCATTTATAATAAACGAGTAAATTGTTTGCGAACTTAGCAAAATGAGCCACCTTAATCGCGCTTAGGTAGCTTCGCAACACTAAATTGTGTACAAATACTTTAAACGATTATTTGTATATGAATGCAGAGCTTACGAGAAAATTCAGTAAAGCTTTAGACTTTGTCGTTTCCGGCGTAATTAAGGAAGCGGATTCGTTTTCAACGTAACAGAGTCCACGTCTACCTCTAGCGCATAACACATGCACAGGCCGTCAGCTTACATAAATTACATGCTTCCTAATAAACATTTAGGCAACAACAGCAATAAAAGCTGCTCAAGCTTCAAAAAAGAAAAGAAAAAGAGAAAGCTCACTAGCGGGCACTTATTTCCGGACGTATCGGCGCACCGCAAGCGCTTTGTGTAGCGCGTTTCGCATGCTGCCGAACTGCGGCGGGATTCACAATGGCGGCCGTCGTAGCAGACGACGCGCCTGTCCTCACCCTCAGCGGAGCGCGCGGGCATCAAGGCACCCTAGTTCGGAATAAAGCCAACAATGTTTGGCAAACTGTAGGCAAGTGTTCCGTGATGCTGCCTTGTGCTGCCTGTTTGGTCACTAGTGCTAAACGACTGCAGGCTAATTGGGGCTAATTCTGGCTAGTACTTGCTCATGCTGGCGTGTACCGGCTAAGCGTTGGCTGGTGTAAGAAAAACTGTGCAAATATTCGCTAGTGCTGGCTGAGTGTTGGCTAAGTGTTAGGAAATGTTGGCTAGCGCTAAATTATGATGCTTAACTGATACTAGGGCCTGAAAATGGCGATTGTCTTTTCGATAATGTTGACTAAAGTGCGCTAATTTCGGCTAGTGGTAGTTAGTGCTTACTAAAAGTGCCTAATATTGGCTTACTCGGCTAGTGTTGGCTAGTGTTCGATAGTTTTGGCTGACTGTCTAGCTCTGGCTGATGTTGATTAACTGTCGGTTCGTTCTACCTAACGGTTACTAGTGCCGGCTAGGCTAATGCTTGTAATAGTCGTGCAGTGTTGCCCATCCACTGTTACGACAGTGTGAGAAATATCACATAATGCATTACTACAATTCATCACCTATAGTACAACGTCGCTATACCGTGCAGAAGAGCGCCACTGAACGCTGTTCATTATATGCACGTCAGTACGCCGGGGCGTGCCTCTCTCTTCGATGCATCTGGCGCCTGCGCTCGGCTGCTAGCGTGGAGGTTGCGACGCGGCGCTCTTTGTTGACAGCATCGCATAGCATCGATTCTCATAGTGCGCCGGATCTGCCTGAATTTAGTAACTACTATACCAAATAACTTTTGGATGTAGTGAAGTGTTTCGTGTGATATATATGGATTATGAGCTCACGTAAAATCGCAAATCGTCTGCTTTAAGTAAATATGGAAGTCTTTGATATGCTGTGTATAACATTAACCCATTCTTACTTTATTCAATTGGAGTTGAAATGATTTTAGAAAGTTACAGGTTTTACTTAGTTAACTTGATAAGCCAGACTAGTTTCTGCTCGAGGCAAATATTACCTAGGCAGGAATGTTCAATATGTATGGCACAGCTAGGTATACAAAGCTAAACTCCTCTTGCAGGGCTATTAGGAGAGGTTTCAGCACTAGCAGCTTCATATGTCGCAAGTGCTTACGAAATCATCCATGGATGGATCCTAATTTGGAGGGATCCAATGTAAGTCTTTTTAGACTACATTGTATCTAGGGTATAGAAGTTCTTTTCTGAAAGCAACTGATTTTGGTCGTAGAAGCGTTTCGTTCTTGTACATATAAGTAAACGAGAGACGTGCCGTGGGATTCGGCTCATTCTCCGCTTTCGTTTCGCGTTTGCTTTTTTTTTAGTTCTACTCAATCAAGAGTTTCACATATACCTCTGTGCCGACGGTATTGCCTTTTTTCTCGTCATTTCACGAAATGAATAAGTTGTACGAAGTTCTTCTATCTTATTCGCCTCAACCAGAGACCTGGCTTTGAAGGTGAACAAATGTCTTTTATTAAATTATACTTACCGTCGTATAAACGAACATATGTTTCAAGTGAGGCCATTGAAATATGTAAGTATTGTACATGGTGAGATGTCAAATTGAAAACAGGAAATCGAAGGAAACAGTTGTAAAAGAGACCGTGCTATAAGGTTGTTGCGCTGTTTAGCAATAAAAATACCGGAATGCGTTGAGCACCATTACTCGCGATAGATAAATTGTACGTCCATCTTGTGCTGATAGCGAACTCTGTGCTTCTTTTCCGGATGCACTGTTTAAGGGCTATGACCTTGCATAATGCTGTTAGCCAAGCGCTACGTCATTGAAGTATCTGGTGCCGGTTTAGCAATAGATATAGAGATTTGCACACACACACACACACACACACACACACACACACACACACACACACACACACACACACACACACCACACACACACACACACACACACACAAACACACACACACACACACACACACATATATATATATATATATATATATATATATATATATATATATATATATATATATATATATATATATATAATGTTTGTTGTTTTCAACGTTTACACTGCACTGGATCCGCAGAAATATCTTTCGATATATTCTCTGTTCCGTCTAACGAATCTTTTCTGAAATTGTACTTTGGCGCAGAGCATGCTTGACCTTGTTCGTGGTCTTGAATGTGAAATGTACAACCATGTATTGTATATTGCCATTACTGTGAGCGCTGTCACTTACTCTTCTTTGTCAACTGTGAGGGCAGTAACTGTAATAACATACAGCGGTTAGTTGGAGGATGACAATGTAACATCAAAAGATGGGAAGATAGCAGAACGGATTAGAGAACAAAGTGGACGTAGCCGAAAATGTAGCGGACATTAGCAGAGTAAAGTGTACTTGTGTAGGTCACATAATGCGAAGGGCAGGTAACCGATGTTCAGTTGAAGTGACAGGGTGAATACCAAGAGGTGGGATACGTAGGCCAATATGGCAGAGGGCGAGATGAGCAGATAAAATGGAGATGTTTTAGAGGATAAAACGGAGATAAAATAGGGTGATGATGGCGCTGAATATTGATGCATCATATTGGATTGTCATAAGAGTTATCACTTGCTCAACTATTTCATTAATTAATCTCTTTATTTGGTTCTGCACACTAGAGCGCAATAAGCGCCAAGAAAAGAGTGAGTTCACAAAGGTAAATGGGCACAGAAATATAATATACTACAATAAAAAAGGAAATAAATAGGGAAACGAAGCGCCAGAAGGGGTCAATAGCTGAACTGAAGCTTGTTATGAACCGCATAGTAATGCATAAAGTTGAAGCTGCGATGACGTCTGTTCTATGGCTCTTTCGCGAAGTTAGTGTAGTTTTTATTGGAGCGCTCAAGCGACGAGTTGACGGTGCTGTGCGAGAAATTTAATTTTTCGATTCGGGCATGTGAAGAGTGCCAAGTGAAATTCAAAAGGAAGTGTGTAAACGTGTGAGAAGTCGCGATCGTTACGATGACGCCTAGATCTTATAACGTGCTTCCGAATCGCGCTTCTTGCCCATTAATCTCGCACTGTTTATAAGTGTTCCAGGCGACTGATGCATAGTCAACAACAGGATGCATTAGTGATTTATACAACAAAAGCTTAGTATCACTCGGAGAGATTCAATTATGATATGATGTAGATAGCCTAGTGTTTTAGTGATTTGCTACAAAGGTAATCAGTGTGCATGGATTGTGTCATGTTGCGTGTAAAAATTACACCGAAATACTTATAGTCATATGCATTGTGCATCTCGTCCGGACCAGTGAATGCCTTGATATTCAAGCTTAACGTAAGGCTAAGAATATTTTCATTAGTCATTTTAACGTCACTGATTGCTTCAGAAGTAACTCTATCGGTTAAAGAAGGAACAAAGTTGTTGCTAGGAACAAATGCGGACTGAAAACACTTCGTGAAGCGTCTGATTTTACTGACGGGTCACAGATGGCGTCATCATCAGTTTGTAAGGAAGTGGCTAAAGCATCGTGCGGTTCAATAGGACACTCGAATTTACGGGGGTCGGTTGTGACAGATAAGGCAGTTCAACGTGAAAAAAAGAAGATAGGTCTTTGGCCGTTTTCAGCTGGCGATTAAGTTCATGCTTTGCCTAATGAAATTTCCTTATGCTATGGGATCGTTAGTTCGCAGGGAACGCCAGAGTTTACGAACTCTACGAAATAAATGCAATACGTCACGAGTTATTCAGAGAAGATTACCATTACTTTCTTTATTTTAAAGGGCACAATTTGTTAGATACATGGCTTACGGTGTGCCCTAATGTCCATTTATCTACTCTATTTCGGACAGAGCACACAATTTAAATGTAAACATTTCGACAGAAGTCTGTCTGGCTGGGTGGAAGAATTAAGAAGGTGAAATACCTCCAGCCACAAATTCTTGGAGGAAACCCGACGTTTCGAGACCGGCTTGGTCTCTTCTTCAGGGGTGACTGTGCTGATCAGGGAGGCTTCGTCGCAGCTTGTTTTTGGCTCCGCCTTTCTCTTTCCCTCACGTTCCGGAGGCCGTGCACGTAGATCGGAGGCATTGTTCCGAGGGACCGGTTCACATTCGCAGGTGTGTTCTGCATGTGCCACGACTCGAGCAAGAGCCTCCTTCCCAGATTCCTTTCCGTTTCTATGATGGAAGCGCCCTCGAAGTCAATTCTGTGGTCGTGCTTCTCGCAATGCTCTGCAAGGGCACTGCGTTGTATTTCCATCTTCCTGACGTCGTTTTTGTGTTGGCGCATTCTTTCCGGGAAGCACTTACTCTCGCCTATGTAGCTCGCTGGACAGTCAGCACATGACACTTTGTAGACCACGCCCTGGTGTTGCTCCCGGGATGGTCGATCTTTCGGCCGCGGTAGTAAGCGAGCGAGCGTTGAGGCCGGCTTGTGAACCACCGTGACCCCAGCTTTTCCGAGAACCCTGGCGAGCTGTTCGCTAGTTCCCGGAACATACGGGATGACGACTCGTTGGGCTGGTTTCTTCGATACCATTGTAGCCGGTGGAGTGGCCAGCGTGGGAGGAGGGTCGCGTGTGTCGTTCGCAGATGCGTCTCCGCGGCGGGGAAGCTGATCTCTCGACATGCGGCGTGCCACACGGCGGATGAAAAAAAAAATACCGAGGGTAAGCGAGTACAAGTACCTCGGAGTATGGGTAAATGAAGGGGATAGATATATGGAGGTACAAGAGAAAGCAGCGGTAGCAAAGGGAAAGATGAATGCTGCAATTATGAAGCACAGAGCTTTATGGGGATACAATAGGGACGAGGTGCTTCGAGGGCTGTGGAAGGGTGTGATGGTCCCGGGGCTTACATTTGGGAACTCAGTGGTTTGCATGAAGTCAGAGGTACAATCAGGAATGGATGTAAATCAAAGGATGGTGGGCCGCCTCGCGTTGGGCGCTCACGGGAAGACGGCAATTGAGGCTGTAAAGGGTGATATGGGACGGACAGGCTTTGAAGTGAGGGAAGCTCAGAGCAAAATGAGATTCGAAGAGAGGCTGAGGGAAATGAAGAAGAGTAGATGGGCAGAGAAGGTTTTCAGGTATTTGTATAGAAAAAGCGTTGACACGCAGTGGAGAAAGAGAACTAGGAGGCTCACCAGTAAATATACGGCTAGCAGTGCGGGCGATATGGCAACAGGGAGAATTAAGCGGAAGGTCAGGGAGGCGGAGAGGACTTATTGGATGACAGCGATGGAAAAGAAGCCGGCTCTGAGTAACTACCGAAAGGGAAAAAACGAAATAAGGAGGGAAAGGTTTTATGATAATTCAACGGGAAGCGCTTTACTGTTTGAAGCAAGGTCGGGTTGCCTTAGAACGCGAAGTTATAAAGCGAGATTCAGTAACGAAGCGAACACTGTACATGCTGCGGGGGAACTAAGGAAACGATGGAACATGTACTGATTGAATGTGGCGATATTCACCCAGGTATACTTGTGGGCACGAGTCTACAGGAAGCCTTGGGTTTTAGGGACAACAATGGAAAGCTGAACACGTCCGCGATAGAAATAAGTAAGAGACGGTTAGAGTATTGGTGGCAGAAGAGTAGAGATAAAGTACAAAAATAAATAATGGGGGGGGGGGGGGGGGGAATAAGGTCATTCTGCCTTAAGAGGCAGAGAGATAGACCGTACGTGAATTTATAAAATATTTTGGTATAATAAGATAGATTTAATCAATGTAGACAAGGTATTAGGCCAGCATGAAACAAGGAAGTTTTTTTTTTTCTTTTTTCTTCGAGCATGGTGGCAGACATGTCACCGCCCCGTTATAAAGGGGACGCTCATAGCATCCATCCATCCATCGAAAGCTGTCGTGTATCCGTTCTTTCTTAACTCGGCCACGACCCTCTGTTCTTCTCTCTTTCTCTCTCCTTCTGATGTGCAGATGGCTCTTGCTCGTGAAAAGAGTGCCGACACCACGGAAGCTTTGTGGACAGTGGGATGACTCGAGGTGAAATGCAAATACCTGCCGGTGTGCGTTGGTTTTCTGTACACCCAGAAGGTCATGCGTTCGCTTTGTCGTCGTACTAAAACATAGAGGAACGGTAGCGCTCCGTCTTGTTCTCTTTCCACCGTAAACTGGATTGCTTGGTCGACGGAGTTAAGATGTTCGAGGAAGCTGTCTACCGCTGTCCTCTTTATGATGCAGAAGCAGTTGTCCACATACCTCACAAATACTTCCGGCCTGTCAATAAAGGAACGCAGTGCCGCCTCTTCTACGTGCTCCATTGGGAGGTTCGCAGCTGTAACGGAGACGGCTGCTCCCATCGCGGTCCCGTTGGCCTGTCTGTAGAAGTCCCCGTTGACACTAAAGTATGTTCCCTTGAGGCAGTACTCCAGTAGGCGGCACAGCTCATCGGTGCTCAGGCAGGTACTTTCACTCAGGAGTTCGTTGTCATTCAAAGCTGCCCGCGCGCAAGACACCGCTAGTGTTATGGGCACGCTGGTGAACAGGGACACGACGTCGAACGAGACGAGGCACTCATCACTGCTCACGGTCACTTCCTTCATGCGTTCCACGAAGTGGCTGGCGTTGCGTATGTGGGTTGGTGTTTTTCCCACGAGCGGCGCCAGAGTCCGGTGGAGATATTGGGACAGCGCACGGAGTGGAGAAGATGTAAAATCCACGATCGGACGGAGCGGGATGGTGGGCTTATGGACCTTTGGAAGCCCGTAAAATCCTGGTGCAGAGCCGTTCCTGCAGATGAGCTGGAGATAGATGGTTCTTGCCTCTTGGTGTCCTTTGGCGTCCGATCGTGGATTTTACATCTTCTCCACTCCGTGCGCTGTCCCAATATCTCCACCGGACTCTGGCGCCGCTCGTGGGAAAAACACCAACCCCACATACGCAACGCCAGCCACTTCGTGGAACGCATGAAGGAAGTGACCGTGAGCAGTGATGAGTGCCTCGTCTCGTTCGACGTCGTGTCCCTGTTCACCAGCGTGCCCATAACACTAGCGGTGTCTTGCGCGCGGGCAGCTTTGAATGACAACGAACTCCTGAGTGAAAGTACCTGCCTGAGCACCGATGAGCTGTGCCGCCTACTGGAGTACTGCCTCAAGGGAACATACTTTAGTGTCAACGGGGACTTCTACAGACAGGCCAACGGGACCGCGATGCGAGCAGCCGTCTCCGTTACAGCTGCGAACCTCACAATGGAGCACGTAGAAGAGGCGGCACTGCGTTCCTTTATTGACAGGCCGAAAGTATTTGTGAGGTATGTGGACGACTGCTTCTGCGTCATAAAGAGGACAGCGGTAGACAGCTTCCTCGAACATCTTAACTCCGTCGACCAAGCAATCCAGTTTACGGTGGAAAGAGAACAAGACGGAGCGCTACCGTTCCTCGATGTTTTAGTACGACGACAAGGCGAACGCATGACCTTCTCGGTGTACAGAAAACCAACGGACACCGGCAGGTATTTGCATTTCACCTCGAGTCACCCCACTGCCCACAAAGCTTCCGTGGTGTCGGCACTCTTTTCACGAGCAAGAGCCATCTGCACATCAGAAGGAGAGAGAAAGAGAGAAGAGCAGAGGGTCGTGGCCGAGTTAAGAAAGAACGGATACACGACAGCTTTCATCCGCCGTGTGGCACGCCGCATGTCGAGAGATCAGCTTCCCCACCGCGGAGACGCATCTGCGAACGACACACGCGACCCTCCTCCCACGCTGGCCACTCCACCGGATACAATGGTATCGAAGAAACCAGCCCAACGAGTCGTCATCCCGTATGTTCCGGGAACTAGCGAACAGCTCGCCAGGGTTCTCGGAAAAGCTGGGGTCACGGTGATTCACAAAATGGCCTCAACGCTCGCTCGCTTACTACCGCGGCCGAAAGATCGACCATCCCGGGAGCAACACCAGGGCGTGGTCTACAAAGTGTCATGTGCTGACTGTCCAGCGAGCTACATAGGCGAGAGTAAGTGCTTCCTGGAAAGAATTCGCCAACACAAAAACGACGTCAGGAAGATGTAAATACAACGCAGTGCCCTTGCAGAGCATTGCGAGAAGCACGACCACAAAATTGACTTCGAGGGCGCTTCCATCATAGAAACGGAAAGGAATCTGGGAAGGAGGCTCTTGCTCGAGTCGTGGTACATCCAGAACAAACCTGCGAATGTGAACCGGTCCCTCGGAACAATGCCTCCGATCTACGTGCACGGCCTCCGGAACGTGAGGGAAAGAGAAAGGCGGAGCCAAAAACAAGCTGCGACGAAGCCTCCCTGATCAGCACAGTCACCCCTGAAGAAGAGACCAAGCCGGTCTCGAAACGTCGGGTTTCCTCCAAGAATTTGTGGCTGGAGGTATTTCAACTTCTTAAGAGCACACAATGTACCAAAATGATCAGCTAAGACATCAGTAGTGGAACTACCCGAACGAGCGAAGCCTGGAAAGGTAGTAAGCGCATGGGGTTATCTTGAGGTTAGACAAGAGAATTATAACAAAGCGCCTTCATGATCTGATTGTTAATAAATTTTTATCCCACAGGAAAAACTGTTTTTGGTTGGATCCATCCTTTCAATATCTGGGGTTTACGTGCCAAAAGCACGATAGGAATATGAGGCACGCTGTGCTGGAGGACACCGGAAATTCAGGTATCTGGTGTCCTTTAACGCGCACTGGCATTGTACAGTACACGGGTCTTGCATTTCGCCTCCATCAAAATGCGACCGGCGTGTCATGTGATCGAACCCACGACATTCGGGTCAGCAGTCAAGCACCGTGACCACTGTATTACCGAGGTGTACAGATACGCACTTTGGGAATCTAAGTTGATGATGGAATTTGACCTAGTTGCACTACAGACAATTTCAGTGAACCAAACTGACAAAGAAAGGTTTATTAATTCATTACTGATATCTGCGCCACGAGATGTCACTGTTGGCGATGGCCAGTTGATGTCAGAAGCATTGAAATCAGCCACACCGACTAATCTTGATAAAGCGATGTTAACCCTCGCACATGAAATTTGTAATAGCATGCCCCGCCACGGGGGTCTAGTGGTTATGGCGCTCGACTGCTGACCCAAAGGTCGCGGGATCGAATCCCGGCCGCGGCGGCTGCGTTTTCGATGGAGGCGAAAATGTTTGAGGCTTGTGTACTTAGATTTAGGTGCACGTTAAAGAACGCTAGGTGGTCGAAATTTCCGAAGCCCTCCACTCTGGCTTCTCTCATAATCGTGTCGTGGTTTTCGGACGTTAAACTACAGATATTATTATTAAATTTGTAATAGCATAAAGGACGTCGCGAGATGAGCGGGAGAACGACGTATAAAACAAGTCACAATCCATTAATCATTTCGATATATTTCCTGTTTTCGGCGGCAAGTGCAGCAAACTGAGAAACGGAAACCCGACTGTGTAACTAATGCGACGCCCACGCCAGAGTCATTAACCCTGTCTCAGCGCACGGCAATAAAATTGGGTGCAGTAAACGGGGAATCGCAGATGTTGCTATGTAGCCGTGAATCAGCGATGTCGATGACACGAAGGGAATAAGTAGAAACAAAATACAATGACTCGATGTTTTTCGTGATTCTGAGCATTAACGTTCAGAATCACGAGGATATTAAAATGGCTAGGATGACGTCGGAGAGCTAATGAGGCGGGAGTCAATGACCCAGAGATAGAAGAAAAACGACAACCGGTTTGGTGATTAGATATCTAGAACAATGTGTTTCAACCGTCGTCTCAGTCATAACGAACCTTATCAATGAACGCATGGCCGCACTTTAACGTGACGACAATGCCATTGTTGCAAAAAGGAACTGATGTGTCCGATGTCTTCTTTTTTGGATAGACCTACTCCTTGCAGAGCAATGTTGTGTAACTAGGGAACCTGTTCCCTTGAGATTAGAAATGCGTTTACAACCTCAGCTTTGTCGTTAAAGTATTAAGATCTTGTAATGATAGGAAGAGTGCGACCAGCACGTGCACTGCCAGGCCTGTGGACGCATTTATTATGACGATAGTTCATTTTCAAGGACTTTACAAACAGAAGGAGCATTAACCCCCTCGTAGATGCTGGCGAAATGCGAGGACACCCAAGGCGCTTTTTGGTTCTCTTGTGAATCGATCGGACCGCCGGCACATAAAAAGTGTTCGGCGTCGTTGTCACACACCCACACTTTAGTTGTCTCAAAAAATAACGCAGAAGATGCAGAGAAAGCACCAGAACTATAAGCTCGTGTCGCACCGCGCAAGCGTTTCGGCGCGCAAAAGATGCCTTCCGTGGCACAGTGACGCCGTGTTGCAGCAGCTTTGGGCAGCGTATAAAGCTGTCCATGGCCTCCGAGATTGCGTGCCGGCGGATTTCTTTCGCACGGAGAGGGTGTAATTTCATAGGTGGGCGGGGCGCACTTCTCCTCCGCAGCGCGGCGCTCGCCACTGAGGGTCGGAAAGGCTGCCGTGCTGTTGGCGCGGCTTGCGTGAGGCGAGAGGAAAAATGGTTTTACGCTTTATGTAACCTCCCGCTGATTTCGTATTGTCAGGTCAACGTGTACGAGAGGCAAAGTGCATGCTGGGGCCTATTTTTCCTCATATGCGCATTTTTTTTTTTTTTTGCTGTAGACATGCGCCTCTTATATTAAAGCACTTGGAAGTGCGATGCCTCTGCAAGAGATCCGCATGTGCTGAAAACGCACTAAGAAGTTTGTGGGCTGCATTGTACGGGGGAGTTGGCGAAGGAGACGCGCGTCGAGCAACAGTTGCGCAACGCCCATTTGAAGGAGCAACGCGCAACTGTTGCGCGTTGAAGGACGGACGCCGCCGCCGCGTTGCGCAACAGTTGCGCGTTGGGACGGACGGTCACCGCGAGTACGAGGTACGAGACATTAAAGGCTTTCGCTTTAATACTACCAGAGACGAATTTATACGTCCTTGCAGTGATCTATATCAGGAAAATTGAGCAGTTGCAATGCTTTCCTCCGTAAATCGGACCAAAATAAATGCAGTAACAGAAAAGAAAACTTGCCTTCAGTGAATTCAGAAGATCCGGTCGCTCATCCTTCATTGCACGCGAAAAATAACAACGTGCACGCTGGTATGCCGTGCGATCTGTTTTCTGCCGCGGTCTCTGCTGCCGCCGGAGTCCTCACTAAACGCGCCCTCTCGTGGTAGCCAGGCGCGAGGGCCGTTACATTTTTTTTGCTGGGGAGCGCGGAGATAGGGACGGCCGGAGAGAAACCCGTCAGTGCGCAATCTCGGAGGCGATGAGCTGCCCCATAGCATGACGGCGAAGTTTCGTGACCATAAATATTAAAGGACTCTGGTAATATTCAAGAATGGCCCGATACATTCAAGCCCGGCTTCCGCCGAACGATAAAAATATATTCAGTGAAGCCAAGTTAAACCACGTCAGAAATTCACCTGGTGAAACCAGGTCCAACAATTTGGCAGACCTCATGCGTTGTGGAAATCGGTTTAATGCGAAGCAGTCAGCTAGTACTTCTATGCTGTATTCTATGGCTTCGAGCCAAGCGTTACGAGGTGGATCGACGTGTTTTTTATAAGTGTAGTAGCTGTGTGCCCACCGTGGGCTTACCAGGCACGCCGACAACCCTGGCGTTTAAAGGTTAACTTATGGTGCAACGTAACGTGAGCCTTGACGTTAGAGCACACATAGCAGCATTATCGAAATTAAGTGCACTTTATGGTGCAATCATGTGAATATCATGTTAAATTTCGTTAATGTATTCCTCCGGGGCCGACCGATGCTTCAAATTAGATTGCTGAATCATAGGAATACAAATGTAATGTTTATTAGACTGCTATAAAAGCAGAGCCAACACAGGATCCACAGACGTTAATCTGATATGACGCCTGCATCGCAGGAGTACATATGTAGTTTTTATTGCTTTCTTGTAAAATTAGATAGCCAGCACCACAACGACAATTGACGTTGAACCGACATTACGCCTGCATAGGCTGTTTTGCCAAACCAGTTTATAGACCTGGCGTGGTCTCTGTTGTATGATAGCTGACTGCCACGCAGAATGCTTCGGTTTGATTCCCGCAGGGATCCTAATTTTATTCTTTTCATTCGTCGGGTCAACGCTGCCGATTACCAATGTCTGTTCTCGCCGTTCCTGGGTAGATATAAACTGTCAATCACCAGTGGCGCATACAGTCGAAACCCGCGATAACGAAATCCCGAGGGAACGAAATTCTCACCGCAACGAAATATTTTCGGAGCACCGGCGAACGCCCATAGGAGTCAATGCATTTCGTAACTCGCGACTACGAAAGATATTCGTACCGCAGTCCCTCATTAACGAAATTTTTGAAAACGAGGGCGCAAATAATCTACTTTCGCAACATGAACTGCATTCGAAAACTGCTGAAATGCATTCATGCTACACTTAAATTGTGCAAAATTATCGCTACAGCGCACTTGAGAAGCAGCCGCCATCATTGTTTACAAAAAACATAAAGCTGGCGACAATGATGATGATGATGATGGCTTGCCGAAACACCTGCTCCTTATCGCTGACTACGCAGCCAAATCCACATTCCTCCGGAGTCAACGTTTATAGAACCAGGTTGTTGTCCTATAAACGGTTGTCCGGAGTTTCGTTCGTTGGCTTGGCTCTGTGCTTGGCTTTGTCGGCTTTGCGCGCACATGGTCGCGTGTGTGCAGCCATTTGTGGAGCGTTTGCTTGGTCGCTTGGTGCAACGTGAACTGTGTGCTGCAATTGCTTCGTCCGATTTCACTGCCTGCGAAGATGCCGCCTCCAACGAAAAAGCGGAAGTTCATCGCGCTGGAAGATAAATAAGGCTGCAATCATCAGTGAAGTGGAAAAGGGCAGGAAAAAAATGGACATCGCCGAGGAATTCAGCGTTGCGTGCAGCACGCTGTCAACGATTCTGCGCTGATCCAGCGGAGCCGGAAGAAGGTTCGCCTGTAGGCGCACTTGCTGACGGTACTGGTGACAGCGCAGTGCCGCCGTCACTGACCAGTGCATGGGGCGAACTTTGTGCCGTGGCCAACGAGATTCCCGATCGAGAGGTATGAAATTGCTGCATGGTAAGGCCCGCCAAAGCAAACTCACTGACTTTCGGAAATAAGATGTGTTTTTTGTAAATTCCATGTCTTTTCTGCCGCATTCTCGCACCAACGAAATTCCCGCAAGAGCGAAATTTTGTGCTTTCCCCGCCGATTTCGTTATTGCGGGTTTCAACTGTACCAGTATACCACGGCCCGTGGTAAACGGTAATGTTTGCCACACGTGTCTGGAGGAAAGGGTTTGACGGCAAACGCGATAGCATTTTCGCATTATTCATGTCATGACCCGAGAGTCAGGTCGTGACCCGAGAGTCATATTCGTCAACTCCTCTTAGCCTCGCATGGCAATTTTGGTCTACACCAAGTTAACGAGGCGATCATGAGAGCACCCAGACGTAGGCGGCTAGATAGATAGATAGATAGATAGATAGATAGATAGATAGATAGATAGATAGATAGATAGATAGATAGATAGATAGATAGATAGATAGATAGATAGATAGATAGATAGATAGAAGAAACGCTCAAAGTGCCAAAGGTTCTCTAAGAAATGCTCCGCCTTTAAAAAAAAAGTAAGCGAGGCGATGCCCTCCTCTTGAAAAGCACCCTGTTGATGCTGAAAAATATAACTGAGAAAGTATATATGCATTATACAAAAAAGGCAGCCCTTCTCCTATCGGAGAAATGGCGACGAGCGAAGCTTGGCGTGGGCGTGCTTGGCTAACCGCTTTTTTTTGTCTTTCGCATTGCGCAATGCTCCCTCTTAACGTAAGCGTTCAGTTTTATTGTAGGTAACGACCGTCCCCGGGACACTGTTTTCGGACTGAATTGGCATGGTATCTTGCATGTTCTTTCCAGCATTCGTCAGCCTGTAGAACGGCCCAGCGAAAGGTCCATCATACGATCACCAAAGGCCTCATACAGGCTTCATGTCCGGAGCGAACCTCGTTAATATATGTAATGTAGCGTGGTAGAAGAGTAAAACATCAAACAGGCTTCACACAATGCGAACTCTGTAACCAGGCTTCACACAATGCGAACTGCACAAGGAGTGGGTTGTTGAATGCTTCGAACTCATTACAAAGGGCTCTGCCATAATTCCTCATCGTCATCAGCCACAGCATCAGCAAAGTGCACGTAATGCTTTAGAGGTGTTTAGCGGGTGCCACGGTTCTCCGCAGAATGACAAAAAATTGCATAGTGGCTGCTTCCCTACTTCACAAAAATTATGATTTATAGCGTATAGTGGGTTCCTCGCAAGTGCACTTCTCTTGGTTGCCAAGGAAGCCCATAAGGCTCCCATGATCCATTTCCTCAGGGTCTCAATAAAGTTCATTCCCCCCCTCTCTCTCTTTTTCTGACGTTAACGTATGGTATAAAGCGTTGTGGGAGAGTTAAATAACGAACCGGAGTCATACTATGCGAATTACGTAACTAGTGGGTCGTTTAAAGATTCCAACCCATTACAAAGGACTCAGCTATAATTCTTCATCTTCATTAGCCATCGCATCAACAAAGTGCATATAATGCCTCAAAGATGGTATCTCACTTCTCCGCAGAATGAAGAATAATGTCGTGGTGGGTTCTTCCCAACTTCCCAAAAATTATGATTTGAGGCGTAGTGGGTACGTTGACTGCCATGTTTTGGCACCATATACTCGAACACCAGCGGCTGCGATGTCACCAGACATTGATAACTTTGCTTAAATCGAGGGGACAAGAAAGTAGCCAAGAAGAAGCCAAGTAGCCAAGACGATTTTTCTGCCGCCACCGGCCTAAAGAAGTAGCAAAATTGGCGTAAAGTAGCCAAACCTGGCAACCCTGGTGGCGTGTTATAAGCGAAGGTAACATAAGGAAGGATAGCATGAGACGTTTTTATTGCAGTAACTCATCCCGCAGAACGACTCTAGTTAGCTCAGCCCCTAGATGTGCCGAATATGAGAACTTCCGTAGTAACATGAGTCAGCAGGAACTTCTCTACAATGAATTTCGCTAACTAGGCGACACTACGTTCGGGCACGGCTTCCATTAAGGTGTAGCGGAAAAAGGTAGTCTGTTGCCGCGGCAACGCACTTATTCCCTGATGTTGACGTCAGGAAACGCTTAGGGAAGTCCATTCCGATCAGCCAAAATTAAGGTGGTTTGACCGACAGTAGGAACCCCGCTGGCCTTGTCGGCGGTATTTGCGTTGCTGAGAGTTCCTGGAAATTTTGACTAATGGGCGACATCGGTGTTTATGCGCGGCCAGTATTACTTCTGAATCTTCGCGAGCGTACGCGAGGGGCCGAGGTGCGCAGCGTCGTTGCAAGGCCTGCAGAACTCTTGGGCGCAGTGCCGAGGGCACAACGGGGAGGGAGTTGGCACGTACTGCCGAGAAGGTCTTTACGAGGATGCCGTTTTCTAAGCACAACCATGAAAATCCGCGCCTGAACACTCTAGTGACAAAATCGGTTGTGCACTGTAGGCCCTCTACTAGGCTTCTTAGCTCTGGCTGGGTCCGCTATTGTTCCACGAAGTCGTCTGCCCTCTCAGCTTGGAGAAAGGTGTCCTCACACGGTGGTAGGTCATCTGTGGTAGGTCATCTGAGGCGCGGGACAAGCAGTCGACATCAGAGTGATTCCATCCGGATTGGTATACCACGGTAATGCCGAATTCCCGGAGTCTGAGGCCACCGTACGAAAAGAAAGGTAGCGTGAGTTTCCAAGCCAAGACAAGGCGCTGTGATCGCTTATCACTTTGAAAGGTTCAGGGCTAAAGTTCAACGTAGCCCAATAATTGACAAGCCGTTGCTTTTTCGTCGCGGAAGAGCTGGCTTTTTCTTTTGATAGCTACCGGTTTGCATTATCAAAGACATTCCTAGTCCGTCTATCCTCCGTGTAAGTCCCATGCTGCTTGTGTGGATGCGAATTTCAGTTTCTTCGACAAAATTCGAAATAACAGTTGGTGCATATGACTCCGGCGAGCATGTATTGTATCACTCTCCGCATGAGGAAGATATATTCTCTTTTGCTTCAGACATGCCAGAGCTGACGTGGTGGAAAATCAAGTGATCGTATATGTGCAGATTTTCGATTGATTGCTTTGGGAAGTTGAAAGGCTCTTTCTCACTGGCGAATCCGCCATCTACAGCGGACGGAATTCTCCTACCGCCGAAGTTCCGCATTGTTCAAGTTACTTGCCCACAGCTCCGACGGAAAGCAACACCGCGGCATCCCAGATGTTTCCGCGGCTGCAGTATACCTACAGCAGCTTGTGTACCACAGTATCCCGCACCCGTAGAGATCACGTGTTCCTGAAGGTGTAGAAGCGTCGTACTACTATGCCTGCTAGCAAGCAACTTTGTGGCGGTGCATTATGAACACAAAGAATAATGTCTTAATTCGAATGCGCCTTTCAGCCGCGTTCACACTGAGACATTAGGTGACGGTGAGATTCGCCGAAACAGCCCTCGCCGCGCCATCGATCCCGGGTCAGTTTTTGTGGCAGCTGCCGCGAGATTCCTTGCCCACGCACCAATCGGAGCGCTAGCCGATAATTGAAAAAACCTGCTTGATCGCCCCGTCATAGGAAAACGTACAACACGAAAGTGAAACGTGTCTTCGCAAAAGTAATTGACTGTTAGTTGTACATTGAATATATGAGAGATTGCACAACGTTTATTGGTGTTTGGCAGCTGTATCACCGATTGACGTGCATGCACCCACATTACGCCTGGTGGCACATCTCCATCCCGACGACTAAAGTCCTTGATCATGATTAAACTTTTGTGGTAGCCGAAGTAGAAAAATACAACTGGACACAGCATATGGTGAACCCTGCGCAAAGATGACATCAACAAGCACATAATACACATTGTAAACACTGTTACTCAATATGCGCTCTTTCAAAGCGTCATCATTTAGCAAAACAAATGACAGTGTGTGCACTCCCGAGTAATAGAGTAACCTACGCCTGTGATCATGCAGACAATGCCACAGAGCGCTTCAGGAAAGCGAGATGCCGAGTTCGTCCCTTGAGCCGCGAGCGCGCGGAGGCGTTCCGCTTCCCTCCGGCGTGTCTCTCTCTGAACCAATGCGCTCACTTGCGCGAAATTCGCCCGTGAACATCGCTGCCTTTCTGCGGCGCTTAGTGCAGCACTTTTTTTTGTTTGTGCCATCGCACTCGAAGCAAAAGGTGGCGGAGAAATACCGTTGGTGCAGACGGAAGCTGCACTACTCTGGCGACGAGCCATTACGCTAACACGACGCGAAAGACAAAGCACGTAACTGTGCCGTCACAGCATTGAACCAGCGCGTACGGCGCGTTGTACCGACCGTAGTTTCCTACAATACTGCGCCGGCAACCTCCGCTGAGCCGAGACTACCGAAGCGCTCCCTGTCGGCGCTCGTTAGTGTGATGATGCAGTACTTCACCGCTCCCAGATGGCGATACCGCCAACCAAGAGCGAGAAGGTGCGAGATATAAGGCGCGGTGGTAAAGTGTCGTTGTTCTGTTTTGGTAGCGCAGTGGTTAAAGCGCCCGGCACCTAACGTAGCGGACCGAGAGGTCGCGGGTTCGACTCCCAGGTCATCTGCATCAACGAAACTTTTTCTTCTAGTTTTTCTTTGTGATCTGTTAGAGCGCATTTTACTGATGTTATTTCCGCGGCTAAAATGACTTCAGTAGGGTCTTGGTGGACCGCGGCACAAAACACTTTCGTGTTAAAATTGTGGCGCGCTTGCCATATACCACTCGCCGAAGCCCGTAGCAACAGTGAAATCCTTCGTAATCACCCTGTTCTTCCTCCCTGCGTTTCCCTTTCACCCATTTTTCTCATCGACACGCGCCAAGTGAAGCACAATGACTGTGGCCACGAGTGCCAATATACCTGGACTCACTCTTTGCAACAAACGCGATCTCAAAGAAACGGCAGAATTTCTCGGCGCGTCCAAACTTCTGGCGCTTTTGCAAAGCAGGACGAACCAATCACCACCGCTGCCGTCGTTTTTTCTTCGGTGAATGTATGTTTCTGTTCGTCACGCATCGCCAGAAAGTTGCTTCCCAGCAGGCCTAGCAGTGCGAGGACTCTGCTGCCGTTTATGTGGTTCGCCATAACGAGACAGAAACGCAACGTGAGCCGACAGTCGCGGAAACATCCGAGATAATCGGCGCCTGGTAGTAATAAAGCGACACTGTAAATAGCCCATTCCGCAGAAATTCCGGTGTCGGCATCGGTGTTGGGGTCGTTGGTTGCGAGCGAAAAATCACGATGGATGAAAATAATTGAAATCCCGGGTCCGAGCCGGAATCAAACTCAGGTCTACTGCGTGGCATGCGGTGTTCTACCACAGAGCGACGCCAGTGCTTGAAGCTGTTTCGGAAAAACTAAAAAACCTGTACAGGGGTCATTTAATGCGAGGAGTCGCGTAAACACAGGTAGTACTGCGTGGCAGAATCGTAGCATCGCACAAAGCGTCACACCATGTAAATTGCGCAACGAGTGGGCGGTTTAAAGGCTAACCCATCACAGAGCGCTCAGGCATATGTAACCGGTACCACCAGCGACCGCATCAGGAAAGCGTGCAGCTGCGTAGGTGCACGTATATATTGCCCTAATTAGCAGAACGATGAGTGATGGGGTAGTGGGCATTTCGTAACTTTACTTGCAGTTATCATTCTAGGATAGCTTGAACTCTGTGCCTCCGTCTTTCTCTTCCTCCCCTTAAGCAGCTAACGCTACGCGTACCGATGTTACTCTCTTCGCGGCACGGTTTAGTACCCACCCAGAGGCGAAGTCTGGCCAGTGAATGAGAAGGCGATGCGAAAGGGGCCCAATTACGTCATTGTGTTCTAACATTTAAGGCGAAAGTCAAGCATCCTTCAACCTGTAAAAGCGGAGCTCTTTAAGGTAAGGTCGGTGAGGTGGACAGAATCCTCGGCTGGTATGCGCCACAAAGCAACTCTTAACATAGCACGGCCATGCTGAGTGGTATGTAGAAAGGAGGTGGGAACGGGAAGATAGGCTGAGGAATAGTGATGTGGCGGTGAGGAAGAGGAGGAGGAGATTGGAGTGATAGCAGTGTTTTTTTACATTATTTGCGAATTTACTGATAAGTTTTCAAGTCTTCATCTGAGACCGATGTCAAAAAAAAATTCGGCAGATCTCACGTACCGTAAGAATCGGTGTTATGCGAAGCATGCGTGGGATGCTGACTGTGGCGCAATTTTTCACATTGAGCGAAACGTTACGGAATGACGCTAGAGAAATGTGGTAGTGGTATACGCACACTCATATGTTGAAGAGTCGTATATATATTATATAACCAGTTGTTTACAGTTGCGTAACGTTGCCAACAGCAACATGGGTGTTACCAACACCAGACGCGGTATGCTGATATGTAGTGCTTATATTCTTGAATACTCGATAGCGCGAATCCGAACAGGACAAACAAGGAACACAGATGTACAGAACAGGCGTTACTCGCAACGAAGCTTCATTTGGGAAAGTTTCCCTAGATATATGATACGCAGCCGAGTGGCACGTGCAGGCGCACTGTACGTACGTACGTTACATTCACAGTTGCAGCTACAGTTGCGTTACAGTTGTTATGCTTATACTTGTCCGTTATGACGGAGAACGCACGCACGCTTCGCGAACCTGTGTGTATGTGTAGGAGGGGTTCTTGATAGCGTTTGAACAAGGTCATCTGCACCGTGATCAGTAAAAACCAGCAGCTGGGTCAGACTTGTTATCGGATCCGTTCCTGATTGCGGCTACGAGGGTTCTAGGTGTAGTGAAGTGCGAGGTATAGTGCAGCTGGTGGAAATCCTGGATGCCTCTTACGATGAAGTGATCTATGATGCCCCTTGTCCTGGACGTGGCAACGGGGTCTTTTGATGCCCTGCCCACATCCAAGCCGTCTTTCACGCAGTATAAGAACCAGGTGTTGTTGGGTCTTGATAATTCAATGTTGAAGTCACCGGTAATGATGAAAGGCCTGGTTCTCTCGGCAGCTTTATTGTAGGGAAGCATCGACCCCGGTTTTTTGTAATTCACGTAGCCCATGCTCCGGGCCACGTGGACGAGTGGATGGTAGTTGAGAGTCTTCTAGGGGTGTTCTGTCTTCAGCTTCCTCACTTTCCTTGCGTCGGCCGCGGTGGTGTAGTGATTACGGTGCTCGGCTGCTGACTCGAAGGTCGCGGGTTCGATCCCGGCACCAGCGGTCGCATTTCCATGGCGGCGAAATGCGAGATGCCCGTGTACTGTGCGATATCGGTGCACGTTAAAAAATACCAGATGGTCAAAATTTCCGGAGCCCTTCGCAATGGCGTCTCTCATGATCATATTGTGGTTTTGGGACATAAAACCCCAAAAATGATTAATATTATCACTTTCCTTGGGTGTCAATGTGTGTGTTTGCCGTTACTGTGGTGGTTGAGACTGTATCACCCATGGCATATACCCGCATAACATGAACTCTGGTATGCGGGTATGCACCACACGTGACTGAGAGAAAGGGTTTCATGACGTACGCGACAGGTATTTTGCGTTATTCATGTCATGACCAGTGAATTTTGTTCGTCATACGCTGATCCCCAGCTATGCCAATTTCGGTATAATATAAGTTATGGAGACGACCAGGAGAGCGCCCATATGTAGGCGGCTAGATAGATAGATAGATAGATAGATAGATAGATAGATAGATAGATAGATAGATAGATAGATAGATACGAAGATACGTAGATAGAAACGGCCAAAGTGCCTGAGGTTCGCTAGGAAATGCTTTGCATTTAAAACTCCCCTGGCAGGGGTTTCTCTCCCAGCTAATGACTTCCCTTTGGATTTTTTCTCTCGCGGCAGAGTCACAAGCATCCCGGTGGCCTTGGTACCTTCCAGCGGAGTCTCCGTTCGTCTGAACAACCCTCAGGCTATCCAGGAATCGCTTTATGCGGCCACTCCCTTATACCAGCCGATAACGAACGTGGGACAGTTCGGTCGAAGAGGTATCGTGTGTAGATTGCCAGACCAGACCTGTGTTTCTGACCTGCTCAGATGTTACATTCGCGAGAACTCCGGTGAATGCATCCGTTCCTGCTCACCTAGCTTGCGCCAAAGGAATTGTATGAGGTGTCGATTCTAGTCTAACGCACTAGTAAACACTAGAGAAATTAGCGGCAGCTGGTGTTATTGCAGTTTATCGATGTAATAGAGTAGTTGACAATACCAGGGTGCCTATTGAGTCAGTTATTGCCACTTTTGCGGGAGCTACATGCCCTCCAGAGATTAAGATATGGCCACTGGTATTCAGAGTAGAACAGCTAGCTCCACGTCCTCTTCAGGGTCACAATTGATCACAATGTAGACGAGCGCATATCGGTCAAACGCTACTGCAAGCGTGGGGAAGATCATGCCCAAAAAGACTGTACTTCAAAAGATGAGCGGCATTGCCTATGTGGTGGAGATCATGCTGCTGATCATCCAATTGTTCAGCTCGCGGCCAAGTAGTACAGATTCTGGAAATAATAGATAAACGGCGATGTTCTAGGAGAGAAGCAATCATCACTGTGAAAGAAAAGGCACTTGGATATGCAGGAGCTGCTTCCAAACGTAATACAGTCCCAAAACAATCACTCACTGCAATTATTGAAGCAGCTGTGCAGAACGCAGTAGCGAAGACAATGGACCAGCTATTGGCGAACCTGGGAGAGAGCATTTCACAGGCTATTTCGGAAAAAATTAATACCGCCGTGCAAACTGCTGGTCAGTGCTCAGCAACATCTTTGAACACTATACCTATACAGCGTACCATTGAGGAAAGAAATCGGATACCCAACTCTGAGTGTGGTGTTGCGTCAACGAGCTCATTTTTTACTCCTTCTGGCTCTGAACCAGCCCATCAACGATATGGAAATGACAGATGCAGAACATATTGTTAGGGCTCGAAAGAGAGCAATGTCGTCTGTCAGCGAGGACGCGTCTTGTCTACCTCAATCGAAATCGAAGAAAATCAGCCTAAATCAATTTTGAGGGAAAGTATACTAGAGAAAGCGATTTCGACTGCTGCACTTTCTTCACTATAGGGTTGTTGAAAGTGCTTCAGTGGAAATGCCGCTCCATTTTATCAGCTTCAGTAGACCTAGTTTTTCTTGTTAATAAACTTAATCCGTATTTATGTTTATTACAAAAAACTTGGTTAACTAATGAGAAAAATTTTTATTTAATGCCTTACAGGTGTTTTTGATTAGACGGACCTACGAAAGGTGGAGGTTCAATCGCATTACTTTTAGGTAAAATATGCCATAAGGCGAAAATGATCTTTCAAGTTATGGATCCTGAGTGTGAAATGTTAACAATAGAGCTGGTACTCCCCGGATGTCTTCCGATATATATTGTTGCGAATATATTTACGAGATATTCACAGTAGAGAAGAGTCTAGCAGTCAATGTGGCTGTTGTTGTTTACCAGCCCACGTCGTCCTCCTCTTCTTCCCTCACTTCACCGTGGTGATAGCTGCGACACCGCAACGTCGACCCCCGGCGCTTGTTAGAAGGTGTTCGGTGAAAGGTACGGCTTCAGGCGGACGACGTGGACGACGCCCGATGGTGCGGAAGACGCTGTAGGGTCGTGAGGCGTTATTTCATACGTAACGTCAGTGACCTGGCACAGTACACTGTAGGGGCCGGAGTGTTTAGGAAGAGGCTTTTCGGACATGCCGACATGCCGAGACGGAGACCACAGGAGGATGAGGTTACCCGGATTAAATTGGGCGTCCCGGTGGTGGCTGTCGTAAGTATGCGTCTGGCGCACTTGCGAGACGGAAAGGCGTCGATGGGCCAACCGACGTGCCTTTTCGGCTGTGGTAATAGCATGGCGGGCATACGCTGTCCACAGGTCGGCAAGGCTAGGCACGAGCGTGTCAAAAGGCAGGGTCGGTTCTCATCATTAGAGAAGATAAAAAGGAGAATATCCAGCAGCGTCGTGGCGCGAGGTGTTGTACGCAAAATCGACGAAAGGTAGCGCAGTGTCCCATTCGCGATGACCTGTTGAAACATACATGGCGAGCATGTCCGTGACCGTGCCATTCAAACGCTCCGTGCGGCCGTGGTAAGCTTGTGCTTTGATGCACAAGAATGAACGAGGTCATCGATGACCTTGGATAAAAAGTAGCGATCTCGGTCCGTGAGAAGTTGGCGAGGAGCGCCGTGGCGTAATATGACGTCTTGTATTAAGAAGTCGGCGACGTCTGTAGGGCAACTGCTCGGGAGAGGTCTCGTGATGGCAAAAAGGGTCAAGTAATCTGTAGCGACGGCGATCCATCTGTTACATGTGTTAGAAAGTGGGAAGGGACCGAGAAGGTAGCGGCCGACATGAAAGAAAGACTCGGCAGGTATGTCAATAGGCTGAAGGCGCCCGGCAGGGTGTAGAGCTGGTTTTTCTCCGGCATTGGCATGACTCGCAAGTAGTAGTGTAACGATGTACTGAACGGTAGAGGCTGGGCCAGAAGAAGCGTCGGCGGACACGGTCACAGGTTCTGGCAACAGCAAGATGGACGGCCGTCGGCACATCATGTAGTTGCTGTAGTGCGGTCGACCGCAGATGAGTGGGCACCACAAAAAGCAGCTCCGTTCCCACGGGGTGCATGTTCCGGTGGTATAAGATGCCATCTATAATGACGAACATGCGAAGGGAACTGTTCGTCGGGTCATTATTCGGGCGGTTGATCAGATCGCGTAGGGAAGCGTCACGCCGTTGCATGTCAGCCATGCTGTTTAAACTGAAGAGCAAAGAAATGTTCGTGGACGTGTCGTCCATCGCGAGATCTGGAGCGTCGACGGGGTACCGATAGGCAGTCGGCGTCCTGATGCAAACAGCAGGACTTGTAGACCACTAGTAGAGTTAGGTGTCGGGCTAGGTGGTACATGGCTGAAGATGAATTGATGGTGTAAATGCTCGGACACGAACGAAGAACACAGGACGCGGACAAGCGCACCCGCTTGTAGACCACAGAATACGTGAATTTCTGGAGACGGAGAGCCCAGCAAGCCAGGCACCCTGTTGGGTCGTTGAGTGTGGAAAGCCAACGTAGAGCATGGTGATATGTGGTTGTGGTGAAATGTCGGCCATATAAATAGGGGCGGAATTTACCAACTGCCCATACAAGCGCCAGGCATTCACGCTCAGTAATAGAGTAATTGCGTTCGGCAGGGGAAAGTAGTCGACTAGCATACGCAAGAACACTATCGACCAGATTTACGCTTTGCTAACACAGCGCCAATCCCACTAGCGTCAGGGCGGACTTCCGTTGGAGCAGACGGGTCGAAGTGGGCGATAATCGGCGGTGTGGTGAGCAACGTACTAAGGCGTGAAAAAGCAGCGGCTTGATCAGAACCTCACAAAAATGGTACGTCTTTCTTGAGAAGATCAGTTAGAGGGCTCGCAATGTCCGCGAAGTTTATGACAAATCGTCAGGCCCACAAAACTTAGAACGTCTTTGGCGCAAGCTGGTACAGGGAAATCGAGAACAGCGCGAACTTTGTCGGGATCGGGGCGTGTTTTAGATGAGTCAACGAGATGCCCGAGTATGGCAACTTGGCGGTGCCGGAAGTGGCATTTCGAAGAATTAAGTTGTAGCCCAGCAGCTCGAAACACTGAAAGAATGGACGAAAGTCTGTCGAGGTGAGCCTCAAGTGTTGGGGCAAGCACGATGCCGTCGTCCAGGTAACAAAGGCAGATATACCACTTAAAGCTGCGCAAAAGTGGGTCCACCATCCGCTCGAACGTGGCCGGCGCATTGCACAAGCTAAACGGCATAACTCTGAACCGGTAGAGACCGTGAGGCGTTACAAAGGCGGTCTTCTTACGGTCGAGGTCGTCCACAGTGATTTGCCAGTAACCAGAGCGTGGGTCTATCGATGAAAAATAGGTCGCACCGTGATGGCAGTCCAGAGCACCATCGATGCCAGGAAGCGGGTATACATCCTTTTTAGTGATCTTGTTGAGTGCCGATACTCCACACAGAAACGTCAGGTATTGTCTTTCTTTTTAACTAAGACCACAGGGGAAGCCCACGGACTAGAAGGCTCAGTAATGCCTTTTGTGAGCATCTTGTCGACCTCGTGTTGGATAACTTGGCTCTCTGATGATGACACGCGGTAGGACGGCTGTGGATCGGAGCCGCGTCACCGGTATCGATGCGGTGCTTCGCTTGCGATGTTTGACCTAAGGGCCTGCCGTCAAAGTCAAGTATGCCAAAATGAATTGTAGGGAGATCACTGAGTTCTTTTACTTGAGAGGGCGAAAGGTGTGAGGCAATCATCTTCGTTACATTGATTTGCAGCGTTGAAGATGTGGCTGTGTCGGCACTATGTGGGCACTATACAGCGGGCAGTTCAGGTGACACTGATGAGATTTGGCACTCTTGATGGCGACAGATTAGCGAGAGCAGTGCCTTGTGGTAGGACTTAAGCGCTGAGTCCGAAGTTCAATAGATGAAGGCATGGCTTCTTCACCGTAATAGTTATAACGGTTTATAGAGAAGATATGCTGTGCGCCATTGAAACACTGAGAGAGGGACTAACGACGTAATCACCATCCGGTACACTAGGACACGGTTCAACGGCGACACAGGTTAGTGCTTGGGGGGCTAGACGAACAAACTCAGCACACGAAAGCTTGTTCCGAACGATCTCGGACACGCCGGCGAGTGCAGGTAGGTCAAGTTGTACGACAGCGGAAGAGCAGTCAATGAGAGCGGAGTGGTCAGAGAAGAAATCGAGTACGAGGATGACGTCACGTGAACAATGAGCAAGAACATGAAACAGAACGTATTTTGGTCGGCGACCCACACACGTGCGGTGCACATTCCAAGCACAGCCGGCGTTCCTTCACTAGCGACAGGTACAAATAGGGACTCGGGCAGCGTAAGGACCTTACTTAACCATGCACGAAGATAAGAGATCATAATGGAAATATGTGCACCGGTGTCGGTGAGGGCAGTGAGAGGCAGGCTATCCACTTCGACAACAAGCAGATTTTGGTCCATAGTCCGGGTGAGCAGTGGGTTTTCTAGTCGGGGTGTCCAATACAGCAGCACCTCCGGGAGCTGCATTGTTCAGTTTTCCGAGCGTGAGCGTCAAGTGGGTCGGGGCAACGAATATCGACGGGGCTGAGGTGACCGGGAGAGTTGATCGTGCGGGGACGGCGAACGACTGGAGCGTCGTACCACTTTCTGTACCCACTCGTGATGTGGAACGAAAAAAAAAACACCGGGCACACCTTGCGCCACACGCCCCCGTGTGGCAGGACACGCAGATAGGTCACAACACGCGCCGCAGTTTAAAAGAAAAAGAAATATCTAAGAGCGCCTGATTCTCTATTGTCAGCATGTTGGTGTACAGCGCGAGGAACGACGAAGACCGAAAGAACAGAAGGGACACGGACGAGCGCTGTTTTAAAAAAGCTTCTGAAAGGATTTCTCCTTTCCCTAAGGACCGACTGACCCATGTTCAACTGCTGTTCACATGGAACCCTTCTCACACCCACTCTGGGGGATTGGCCAATAAACGAATAAGTTATAGATAAAAGTGGTCACATATGAATTGTATTACTAATGAACTATAGAATAGTTAGAACAAATAATAATGCTATATAATTTAGAAATCTGAAATCAAAACCACCCTGATTCAATTAAGAATTTTCGTACAGCGGAACAGACATCCCGGTGAGAATGACCTAATGAGGAGGCTCCCAAGGATAGAATATTAGAAGCTATTAGAAAACTATGGCACATGCCCACCCACCCTGGGGGTCTCTATTGTCGACACGCAGTCTTGACCGATCCCCCAGAGTGGGTGGGCATGTGCCATAGTTTTCTAATAGCTTCTAATATTCTATCCTTGGGAGCCTCCTCATTAGGTCATTCTCAGCGGGATGTCTGTTCCGCTGTACAAAAATTCTTAATTGAATCAGGGTGGTTTTGATTTCAAATTTCTAAATTATATAGCATTATTATTTGTTCTAACTATTCTATAGTTCATTAGTAATACAATTCATATGTGACCACTTTTATCTATAACTTATTCGTTTATTGGCCAATCCCCCAGAGTGGGTGTGAGCCATTCATAAAGGCAATCATCATCCTGATGATCAAGAAAGAACTCAATCTGCCTTCGCCAGGTGGTGGCGCTCGCTTGCCAGCTCTGCTGTTTGCTCAGATTTCACCAACGTGGAAATAAGTCTAATTTTTTTTTTGTAGATGTGTACATTAGGGTTTCAGTGGAGGAAGACGCGCGCACCGTTGGTTTGAGAAATCACTGCGTTTCCTTTTTCAGAGCTTAACTTCAAATGGTTTTCTGTTTATTAGTGGCAGAGGCTACACAATAAGTCCTCCACCATAGTATTTAAGTAAACGTATAGAAATCTGACACGATAAAAACGCTTCCGTCACTTATGCGAATTTTGAATTACGCCGTTTCATAAGAAATACAACATTAACATATAAAGTGAATAGCGACGGCCGCAGAACGCCGCTCTGTGTGGTGATAGAAAATTTTTCGTTAATGATTGATGCAATATTACGGACGGAAACAAACTGATATCTGTGTGATAACATAGCAACAGTTCAAGTCTAACGTCCCTGATTCCATATTTCTCTAGTTTTGTACAATAAAATGTGCTCGTTTATGCGGTCAACAGCCTGCGTAAAGTCGACAAACATGCCCATTGTCGACAGCTCATGCTCAAAGTTCTGTAACCCCTGTCCTTTATGAGGAAGAGGCGCTCATTCGGCGGATCTCCTTCTACGGTCACAGTTTGTTAAATCATGGTTTGTCCGTAACGCATCCGGGAAAAAGAGCACAGCTGCATACCGCAGTAGTGCGGACGCAACGTTTATGCGTATGCGTAACGTTGCCCAACGTTACCTGGGTCTTTACTGCTGAACCGGCGCGACGACCCCATGGCGCGCTCTAGTTTACGAGTGTCTGGTTCACTTTGCTGCCGCCATTTTAGACTATCGTAATACCCAATACATTGATACTTATGCGATGCCAGTGACGCTATGCATTCATTTCGCTTGTGAGGACAAGCAAAAAGTGGATTTCATAATGGTTATATGATAGAATTCACTAATGTTAAGTGCCAGAGATAGTCCATCAAAACAGACCTCGAGCTCACAGAACGAATAAGCATTTATTCACATAGCCGAAAAAAATAAAACGGCAAAATTTAGCATACATTGTTAACGACGAAAAAAAAACAACGTCATAACCACAGAGCTAACAGTAAGTGAGTAAATGAACAGGGACAAAAGATAACAAAATGGTGAACAGAGAACAGAGGAGAGGACAACGAACCTGTGGGTCGTCTCGTGTTCAAGTATTTGTGCGAGGGGTGAGCCCTCCTGAAAGCAAAATATTTGTCTTTCAGTATCTATCTACCATTTCCGCAGTGTACCGTGTACTCTGGAAAGCGCAACCTACTAACCTAGAAATTCAAATCCCATGTGTGATGTTTTCGTAGGCTTTTGCTGCATATAAAATTGCTAATGTTACTCCTGCAAGTCGAAATCGACTTTCTACATCAATCCAACATAATTCTGAATAAATGCACTGACTCGCTAGCATCGTCGCCTTTAAATGACTCGGCTTATAGCGGACCACCAGATTTGCATTTATGGTAGGGGCGAGATTTAAAGGCCATTGATTTCTAAAATACGGCGAAGCAATAAATTCGCTCTAATAATTTCCGACACTTCTCTAACACGAGGGAATACCTGCTCGAGAATGCGAGGGGACGATGTCAAGTTTCCGCTGTAAAGTTGTACGTCCAATCCTTTACTTTCGTAAATATGGTTTTGTGAGTAACCTGAAGTAATTGACCGGTTTGTTTGTTCACTACGCCGCTTTTCTTTCCTCCGTAAAAATAAAAAAAATATATTATAATGCCGACAGGGCTTAACTTTAGCTAAACTAAATGTAGTCTGTCTGTCTCTCTCTGGAAGCCTTTTCAGCAAGGTATAAGCGACGGCTATCTTCTAACTGCTCCACGCAAGTTCAATGAATGCAGCAGAAACATATGAGCAGGAGTACCTGTTAATAATTAACAATCCGAACAGTGAGTTCTATCTGACTCCGTTATTCCGTTATCTATTCCGTTAGCCATAAGCCAACGGAAACTTTAGTTAATGATAGTGGAATTTGCTAATCATAGTGGGCGTCTATATTCAACCGATTTGGTTTTTCCAAATGTTTTCTATGGGGAATGTTCATAATTTGTGCAATGTAGAAAAAGATAAGAATAGAAAATTGGGTGAGTTGAATTACGTTCATCGTTAACAGCGCAAACGGACACCGACAAAAAAGAAGACGAGAAGACTCGAACGCTACCTTTCCACCGAACGTTTGCTCAAAAGCACATAAAAATAAATATATGTACCAGCAGTTACAAGAGCCAAAGAACGATGACAAATTCAAAAAGACACGTGATGGGTGAGCTTAGTTGTTATTAATAAAAACAATCTCTTGACCTCAGGCTTCCATCTCGCTCACTAATCACAAGTTCGTTGTCCTCGATAACACTCAAGTTCACCACACACGTGCCTTTTGCGCTGTGAACTATCGTCCCGAAAAAGAAATATTAATGTAGTTAGCGCTCGAGGCGCAATGCTAAAGAGACAGGGCAGCTGGTGGGCACTTAGGAAGTCCTGGCTATTGCTGTTTTGCTAAGTTTTGCATATTTCTCTTTATTTCTTCCGCTATTTTTTTCTTCTCTCTTTTGTGTATGTCTCTTTTTGCCTCTGTTTATTGGTAACTCTCTTTCTGTCTCTCGCTCGCTCTTTATTTCTCTTTCTCGGTCTTTCTGTCTTTCTTTTTCTATCTTTCGTTTCTTTCTTTCTCTCTCTCTATTTGTCGCTGCTCTTTCTTTCTATCACTCTCTATTTCTTTCTCTTTCTGTGATTCTCTCTGTCTCCTTTTTCTTTCTATCTTTCGTTCTCTCTATTTCTCTCTTTCTCGCTCTTCCTTCTATGATTTACTCTCTTCACTCCTTCTCACCCTCACTTCCATTTTCTACCCCCTTGCGATACAATACTATACAAGGCTATGCTAGGCTCTGCTAGAGTGCCTGAACAGCCGAGTGCTTTAACCCTTTCTTGCCGTTTATGTTACCAATGCAGTAGGATGTTCTTCAGGACATATAAACATTCTTATTGGGGATTATTTCGTGAAATAAAAAGTAGCACTCACAAATGAACAATTGCATGAAAATTACAAGCAATGAACTTATTAATGAAATATTATAGTTAGCCATTTATCCAGAGTGGCCGAGCTACGAATTATCCATTTTATTCGTAGTCCGAATCCATGAAGAGCTCCTGAATTTCTTCTTTTGTGAAATAGCGTTCGCACGTGGCACGCTGACTCACCATGGCTGTGCTGCTGATACGCTGGCCAAGAAACGTGAACCGGCGCTGATGTCGAAGCATGCGCTCCATCTGTTGTCCAAATTTCGACTACAAGTTATATTTGTTATATACAGTTTATATGTTCTCTCCATAGACGGTGGCGTCCGAATTATTTGTTTTAGGGGCGAAGCTCCTATAGCTGGGGGCTTGTCTCTCGTCGCTCCTACCGTGTACGCTAGTTCTCATTGCTCCCGCTAGAGGCGCAGCTGTGCTCGCGGTTGTAGAGTCACTGGAAAATTTCAGAGTACCGCAAAGGTAGGCTGCACGCGGGCAACATTGGGCGGCGGCGGCCATATCCCTTCCGGACCGTCCGGCGCGTTGGTAACGTGTGTTGAGAAGTGACCGATCTTTTCGCCTCGATGCCGTGTTACGCTCGGCGTAACTGCAATATGTGTGTGTGTGTTTCTTCAAAAGGATATCAGAAGTGATTTCGAGTCATCGACAGTCATGAATCGACTGCGCGGTAAGCGGTGTAGCTAATGAAACGTGCGGCGAATGTTGCCATGTGCTCGCGAACTCTCTTCGTGGCTTCAGCGGTCTCTTTTCGTTTCACGGCCGAGTGTGTTCGCAAGATCCGGAGCTGTATAGTTGCATTAGCGTAATGACCGTACGAGATGCCCTTTACTTCGACACTAGGTGAATGTTGACTGTTTGCGCTAGCTTTGCAGTCGGTGTTCAGGTTCACTTCATAGCGCATTCGAGAACATTATCGAACATCGAGAACGTTCAGCAATGCGTCCTTCGACTGATCGCTGATGCATACCTTACTTGCGCACCATGCTTGCTGTTCAGCTGGGTGTTATCTGTAATAGAAGTGGTGTGTGTACGGTAAGTGGAAGTTGTGCGTGAAGTATTTGTCTCGGTTCGGAACGCCAGCAGCCGAACGCACGGGCGAATCGGCGTGCGGTAGGTAAGGTGCATCTTATTTTGCGAATACGTTGTCATTTCTTAACAGATATGTAGAAAATAAGCCATCAAAATGATTGACGTCACTACTCAGTTGTTTCATTTCCTATTTTTTGTCTCCTTAATATTCCCAACGTTACAGTGCATTTGCAAATATTTTGCTGTGTTCCGACAAAGTTTTTTTTTTTTTTGCGTTGCCAGCGCGTAAACAGCTAGGGTTCGGTTTCTGCACTGCTTTTAATTTCAACTTTTTTTTTCGTAATGCACTCTTGTTAAAACTTCCTCGGCGCAGTGCTTTATGTTATTTTGATCAGAAATAGCACATGCCGAAAATTTTCAACGCACATGCTACTGCAACACAGTATGTATGTAGATCTAGGGCTCGCATGAAATCGATTCCCTCAATGCGTGGGAAGATGGGCCGATTATTATTATTATTATTTTTTTTTTGCTGTGACAATTTCTCGCCCACTCAACAGTATTGTAAGGGTACGCTCGGCGCAATGCAGCATTAGCAACAATATATTTTTAGAAAAAAAATAAAATACGCTTAATAACATATTGCCTTATACCAAGTTTATCAACAGAGTGCCACGCCTCAGTTTTGCGCAGTGGCAAATGATCATGCGACAATTGCCTTCAAAGTATACAGTAAACAGTTATTATTTTAATAAGTCTTCGATTTCGCTCTCGTGCGTGACACGCTTAAAACTCGAAATGCATGCACAATCTGTTCAACAGGTCGAGATATAAACAGCCGAGCAAATAGAAAGGTATGTAGTGTGTAGTTTCCAATATCGCTGAACATAGCGAACCGAAAAGGTGAAGTATCCTGTTGCATGAGAGCTTTTCCAGCAAAGTTTATGTAGTTCACTGCAGAAAGGAGTGTTCTTCGAGGGGGGCGAATTCATTCCGCGGCCGACTATGCAGCCACGTACAACGACGCTCTTTGACGTTAATGTTTCCCAGACGGAATGCAAAAATATACGAAATTCCCGGAGTAGCTCACCAGCAACGTTCGGTTACTGGTGAGCTACTCTCTGGCATCTGCATGACGCGTTTAAAAAAGCGACGAAATGCTTCTAGGGACCGTGGTACTGCTAAATATCCGGCTGTGCTCTGCATTCAACGCGCCTGCACCCAAAGCGCTTGGAAGGGATATGGCGGCGAGAGGTCACGTGATGCGAGTAAGCCAATCGCGTCGGCGGCGGCGCGCGGAAAACAGATGCGATACTCTGAAATTTTTCTAGTGACTCTACGCGGTTGATGTCGGGAGCGCTCGCTGCCGGGAACGCGCGCCGCCGCTCAGGCGGCACTAGCTCCACATTCGGCGCGTGCTCTCGGCGCGTGCTGTTAGCAGATGGATAAGGGCAGAGAAGGAGTCTGCTTGCTCGACGCCCCACGTGAAAGGAACGTTCTTTTTTAAGATATTAGCAAGTGGTCGGGCGATGTCTCCGAAGATGCGGACGAATTGACGAAAATAGGAACATAATCCCACAAAGCTTCGGACGTCCTTGGCTGAGCATGAGAGGAAATTCTGGTACTGCTCGCACGTTTAGACTTTCAAAGGGCTCCAACCAAAAATGGGTTTATTTCCCGACGTTTCGGAATCAACTCGATTCATTCTTCAGGGGGAGTGACAGTGGAAGGGTCGAGGTGCAACTCTTAACTTCTCTTTCGAACCAGCTGGGGAGAACGAGGGAAGGCGCGTCTTCTTTGATGGTGAGAGTGTTGAGGGGGTTGCGTTGGACTGATGGGCTGGGGGCGGCCGGGGACGGTTTTGCTCACTTGCGACTTTGTTCGAATTGGTTTTTCTGGCTGTAGCTAGTCCGTGAATGTATACTGACGGCAGGTTTCCTTTGCATCGGTTTAAGTTGCCTTTGGTGTTTTGAATGAACCACGACTCCAACAACAGCCGTTTTTGTTGGTTAGTTTCTGTTGTTAGGATTTCGGTTTTTTCAAAGTCGATCTTATGGTCGGCATCTTCCGAGTGTTCTGCAAGGGGGTTCCGTTATCTTGAGAATGTCCTGACGTCGTTTTTGTGCTGTTTAATTCTTTCGGTCAAGTTTGTTGTTTCGCCAATGTATGCGGCCTGGCACTCGGAACATTTGATTTTGTAGACGACGCCTTGCGCTCTTTCTCTTGGTGGAAGGTCCTTGGGTTTCGGTAGAAGAAGATTTATGTGTTGGTTGGCTTGTGTGCGACCGTTATGCCGTCCTTCTTTAAGAGTCTGCTTATGGCTTCACTGGTGCCTTTCACGTAGGGGAGAGAGATTCTCTTCTGGGAAGGCGGCGACGCTGGGGGATCCATTGGAAGTACTTTTCTTTTTGGTTGCCGGATTGCTTTCCGAATGAAATGGGGCGGGTAGCCGTTTTTTTTGGAGTTCGTTGAACACGGTGTTTCTTTTTTTCTGTCTGATTCTAACGTGCAATGCGTTTCCGTTCTTCTCACCAAAGTGTTGACTACTGATGTTTTGTGGCTTGCAGGATCATTTGAATTAAAGTGCAGGTAGCGGCCTGTATGCGTAGGTTTGCGGTAGACTGAGAAACTTAGGAAATCTCCCACTCGCTTGATTAGTAAATCAAGGAATGGAAGGGATCCGTCTTTTTCGCGCTCACAAGTGAACTGAATGTCCGGTTCTATAGAGTTTAAATGGCTGAGTAGATTGGTGGCTTGCGATGTCTTTATAATGCAGAAACAATCGTCCACGTACCCGTGGAACACTTTGGGTTTCTGTGCAAAGGTGCTCAGGGCTCTCTCTTCGATGTTTTCCATGGTGATGTTGGCCACGGTCACGGAGATTGAGGCTCCCCTTGGTGCTCCTCTTGTCTGCCTTTAAAGGAAAAATCACACCATCTCCCGCTAAAGGGAACCATGAGGCGATGCGAATCAGCGTTTCGGCATGTAGAGCTCGCGTTTCAGAGGGGGAGTGGAGAGGGGAGGGGAGAGAGGCAAAGGGGAGAGGGAAGTGGAGAAGAGGTGTGTGGAGAGGGCTTGCACACGCGCAGTAAGGGTGGTCACGCCGCACACCACCACCGGATTGAACTCCGATATAGGATGCTTCACATCTAAAAATACGTATTTGATAGGCAGAGTTCCAGGAGTCGACAGATTTCGTCCACACTCAAAGGAGTTCTCTCGTTCAGAGCACTGTCGCGTCCTAAGTCATCCCTGGTTACGGCGACTGCCAGTTGTATCGGTATACTGGTGAACAGAGACACCACATCAAACGATACCAGGCACTCGTCGTTTTCTAGTCGTAGCTATGATGTCAGTCCGACGAAGTCCTCCGCGTTGCGCACATGAGACGCGGTCTTTCCGGTTAGGGGTGAAATTATCCGGTGCAGGTACGTGGATAGTGATCGCATTGGTGAGCGCGAGAAGTCTACTATTGGGCGCAGGGGGACTCCAGATTTGTGAATTTTCGGAAGGCCGTAGAATGCTGGAGCTGACCCGTTTAATCTCATTATAATCAAGCTAGCCGAGCGCTGCAGTGCCACAAGGGGAGTGCATCACACCACATGCGCAGACTACATCACGATTTGGGTATGCGAGGGAAGCGACAGAGAATTCGAGCGGCGGCTACAGACCGCGGTTGAGGTAGTGGAAGAATACCTCGTCGGAATCGGTCTCGTCTGCTCGAGAGAAAAATATAAAGATCTCTATCGCCCGACGCTCAAGGGAAAACCGCCAAAAGGATACGCCCGGCATGCTCCGTACGAAACAGTTTGTCTAGGCACCAACAACGAACAAATACTTAAGGTCAAGCAAACAAACGTGCTCAGACTCACCATAGAGTCCGACAGCACCAACGGATAAACGGTAAGAAAATTGGAGGCTAAGATAACGAACACGTTGGGTATCACCAGCGTCGTCAGACTTATACACTCCTTCGTCATTAGTAACGTCACCTATCTGACCGCCAACCACAACGGGCGCACGGCCGAGAAGGCGAAACTAAAAACCCTCATTAAGAGAACGCACAAGATGGCGCTGACTTCCAGACAGCACTAGCGCGGAACTTCTGCTATATTTGGACGTCCACGTCACGCTCGAAGAGTTAATAGAGGCACAACAATTCTCGCAACACGAGAAGCTAACCAGGACGCGAGCACACAGGAGCATCCTAGCCAAACTAGGGATGATAAGCAGCACAGCGACAAGACATCCATCGAAAAGTAAAGCTTCTGGTGGCTAACCTACCCAAGCACATGCTCCCCGAGATCAATCAGGGTAGACGAGAGTCAAAGTTTTACTACAAACCTTCGGAAGGGACAAGGAAGCACTGTTCACAGACGAGGCAGAATAGCAGGATCGACGTACCTTCACTGCGGCAGTCCTCAATACCGACAAGCTGAAGAACTGGCGATAGCCCTCGCGATAGTTAACCTCGGCTGCATATACGTTCTCAGTGACTCGCAGACGGCGGCCAGAAACTATGCACAAGGCAGAATTTCGCCGGAGGCCCGAGACTACACTGAAAGGCAACGCGATCTATATCATATCTGGGGAGACGAAGGAAGGACATCTTATGTGGTTCCCGGCTCACACACGTCCTCCCACACCCCGCACCCAACCTCAACGAGGAGTCCACCGCGAAGCACGAGGTCTTGAACCTGCAAGATCATTCCAAGTCCACTGAGCAAGCCTGCGAGAGGCGAGGACACTGGACGTCCGGAACTCTCCGGGGGCGGCCTAGGCCCAGGGCAGTAGCGTAGCCAAAACTTTTCTTCAGGGGGGGGTGTCAAGTGTACCCTATGTATGTTCGTGCGTGCGTTTGTATGTGTGCGTGCATATGTGTACACATGCAACATTTAAAAACGTCGGGAAACTTCAAACCCCCTCTCCCCCCCGCTGGCTCCACCAGTGGCCCGGACCGTGAATTTGCCAGTGTCTTAAGTAAAGTTGTACCATCATCAAATCAAAAGGATGAAAGCGATGGCAGCCAAAAGGTACAGAGATGTAGCTTCAGTGAACCTATCACTCCACACATAAACTAGGCGCGACAGCGTGCGATTCATCCTAGAACTACTCATTATAGAGCAACGCAGCGCGAAAAACAGTGAACTCGATGAAAGACACACACAGAGTTCTGAAAGTGCGCGTAAGCTGTCTGTGTGATTTGTCGCTTCTCGCACCCGTTTTCTCGAACTGTGTTCAATTTATCAAACGTTAAAACACACAAACTACCGATATAAGTATATAAATGAACAAGTAAATGAATGCGTAAATATTTGTATCTTTGTGTGTAGAAAGAGAGGAATGGGAAAGCTGGTGGAACCAGCTTTGTTCCGCCCTCCATGAAAATAAATACTCTCAGCCTATGGGATGCGCAGTAACGCTTGAGGTTTTATGGGATCACAGCGTATGCCACACCTTTCACGCAACAGCTGCAGAGTAGCATGCCAGGCCATCAACCAAGGAAACGCCTCCAGGTTTCCATCGAAAAAAGTATTTCTCTCACTCCGATCTAAAAAAAAAAAGATATGACGCGCGGCAACAGTATGAACGCAGTGCTTTAGAGCCCGCCAGTTGTGAGCGCGGATATAAAAACCCGCTGACGAAGCTCCCCTTCCACAAGCTCACTGGGTTGCTGGTTGTCCTTAACGTCGTCGCTCTGGGCGTCTTCATACTCACAGAGTGAGGTTTTCACAGCCGTATAATATCTGGGACACCAGTGACCAATCTAAGGTCTACATACAGAAGAACCAACAGGAGTTGTAGCAAGTTTTAGGTGTTAACTTTAGGGTATAGTCACTATTGATAAGTAAAGTTCCGACAACGTTGCTTCATTTTCAACTATACATAGAACAAGCAGCCATGAATGACGACGCCACCTTCATCAGCAGCCTCCCAACGAGGGAGTTTGCCAAAGAAATCATCAGCAATAATGCCAAGGTAAGCATCTTCTCTGTTTTGCTGGTCTCGCTAAGAAGTTCAGGCCCTTTCAAATGAGTGTTTATATCCAACTATAATTCAGACTTGCGATGCTTGCCCAAATGAGGTGCCTTTAACGCCACAGAAGACTAGACAACGCGCTTATATTAGAGTAGAATGTGTCGGCATGGTACCGAATGTCACATACATGCGCAAAAGGGTGTTATATTTTTATTTCCGGGATTCTAGTTTCGTGTGCGCCACTACGTCGACAACGGAGTTGCGATATTCTTTGCCCTGATGCTTTACGAAGCTCACGGTGTAGCGAGCGGGTGAAAAGAAGTCGTAGCGACTCTGCGCAGAATTCATGTTCTTGCGAGGCACGCAGTAGAGGTCGTGCTCAAACGCGGCAGTATTAGAATATCTTTGTAAACTGCCTGGGGCGTTTTCGACATCGTGTAATTTTTGGCACACCATTACATCGAGAATAGTACCGTAAATAAAAGAGCTGCATCTTTCTCTAGCTGGTTTGTAAGCTTTTGCAGTATTTTGGGTGTATAAAGGCATGCAGAGGTGTTACCATTGTGGAACTCACCCAGCCAGGCACTCTTAACCGCTGCCCCCTTCCCCTCAAACGCACACACACACAACACACATTATTAAGGACAAGCTTGCCCTCCCCCCACCACCTCTCCGCCCCTCCGTCCCCCCCCCCCCAAAAAAAAGAACTACACACACGCAAGAGAGCGTATGATATGCGGCTCCCTGTTACAAGAACTTGTGAACGTTTGCAATATGTGGCAAAATAGGGACAACTCGTAGCACAGGTGATTTTCTACCTGCGTCGAAAGCTCAAAGGCGCTCATAGTGCTCGTTTAACGTTCCCTCGTTTTTTTGGTGTCATCATATTTTCGCCTAACGTTGCGCGCAAGCGCCCAAGTTTCATTACTACACTCCATTGATATAGAACGCAGTTGTAACAGTGCAGGTCACGGGGAACTCGACAGTTTCCAATTAAACCAAGGCTGAACGGACGCGCTGTATATGCTCAGTCGTTGTTTAATTGCTATGGCGCTGCGCTTCTCAGCGCGTAATTGCGTGCTCGAATCCGATCGCCGCGCCCTGATTTCGATGGGGGCGATATGCAAGGTTAAACGCCTGTGCAATTACATATATGTGTACATTTTATTTATATATCCATTTAGATTGCCTTCAGGGCGCATAAAAGCGCTACAGAGGGGTTGGGTGATGTTAAGAAACAAATCCAGTAAAAACAGAACATAAAAATCGAACGAATTATAGAGAATATATGCTTAACAATATTAACTTATTAGAGAGTCGATACATAATCGGTTAGTGCAATCATGAAAGATGACGGGTCCTCAATGCAGGTGATGGAGGGGGAAGAGGCTTTCATTCGGTATTGGTCTTTGGCAGAAAGGAGTTTGAAAAAAACATTGGTGCAGCAGAAGGGAATGAACACTTTATACTGACGATCAAGACGTGACGATATGTACGAAGGTTCTGATATGAGTTCCTGTCTAAGTGAATTGATTTGGTAAAGGGTTTTTTGAAAAACGCATAGACGATAAAGTTTTCTTCGAAGTTGCAAATCGGTTAGTCCGAGGTCTGATTTCTTTAGTGAAACGCTAGCTGTGCAGCAATAATTTGAATTAATGAAGCTCGCCGACAGATTTTCAACTGACTCAGTGATAGCTGTTAGTCTTTTTACCATGGTCCCAAACAGATGACGCATACTCTAGCATGGGTCTAATTATTGTCTTATAGAATAGCAATTTTAAATGGCACGGTGCTTTAGAAACGTCGCGAACTTTAGACCTTTACACCTCGAGTTGCTCGCTGTTGCAGACGAAGGTGCTTTCGATGGTGCATGCAAAACCATTGTTTTTGTGCCTTTCCGCGTACGTTTATGCACGCGACCAGCACGCAGCTCCACGGCTATCTCAGCTTTTTGTTAAAGCAACAAAAAAAAAAAACGACAATCGCGAAGCTTCAAGTTTCACGCATTGCCGGCGGTGTAGGAGCAACCAGCTTCGATGCATCCGAATCAGCTTATTTCGAGGTCGTGTTATACCGTGTATTCAACGATACAGTGTTCACAGCGTTGCTTAAGCCATCGTTATTTATATAATATTATTTTTTTTTGCACAGGATGGCATAGAAAACCCATTTTTCGTCGTCGACATAGACGACCTGTTCTACAAGATCGACCTTTTGAGAAAGCACATGCCACGAGTGAAGCCATTCTACGGTGAGTTCGACTGGTCTTGCAATTCCTGATTGGACTGAAATTCTAGGTGATATATTTTTAGCTATTTAGTCACAAGTGATAATGATTACGATGGCGTTAATGGTTGTTACATGAAGGTTCATTGTTATAAAATATATGCTAATGACTCACGCAAACAATATATTACACGGATAGATGACGTTGATCAAGGAATGTGGTTGCAGTAGTGATGCAGAACTATCGATAGTACTATCGATGCTATCGATAGCTGAGTCACTATCGAACTATCGATGGTAAAATATATTATCGATAGCGCTATTGATAGTAAGACATTCGATGGTACTATCGACAGTATAAAATCAACAGCACGAACTCATTGCAGAATAAACTTCGTTACCTGGACGCGTAGTACATGGTGCAGCCGGAGGAACAGGCTGAAGAGCAAGAAAGTTGACATGCTTTGCGTTCTTCACCGGAGTGCTTTGCTGACACATGATCATAAAGTCAAAGTGTTCATGTGTAGCGGAAAGGAAGGCGTTACATGTGGTGGAAATGCATGGCTTCAAATTTATATTGCATTTTATTATTAAAAGAACATCTTCTTTGTTAAGGTGTAACTGGTTGTTTTCGGATGTGAATTTATTGATGGACATATCCTCCATTTTCACTGCGGAAATCATTTATTTCTTTCGCCAAAGATTGCTCATAAATTAAGCGAAGCTAACAGCAGGCTATCGCAAATATTTTGGCCATATAGCCGGCCAGCAACAGCATCATTATTCACACCACTATCTACAGTATTGTCACGTGGTTGTGACGGGGAAGAATGCTGGAGCAAGACTGGGAATTACGGAGCTTTTTATTTGGGCGAACTTGTGCCCACAATATCAAAACTCAAAATACAAGCGATACACGCTGCGCACTGATAGCGGCGACAAAGGTAATCGACCGTCGAGTAATCTGATCACCGGTGGAACGCGTCGTCTTTTGTACATCAGCCATCGAACCTTCCAGCGTTATCGCTGGTGCTCGTGTAAGCTCTCGAATAAACTTGACTATTCACGCCCGGTGCATAATCTTAACAGAATGATCTCAAACAATCGTGTAGCTTCTCAAACATTATGGCGCTGTCAAACGTTGCTAACGGTCTTTGTGGGTGAAGCTCCAATACTTCAAAACAAAGCAATAAACACGCGTGGCTGTAATATCGCTAGTAATAACAGCGATGGTACTACCGATTGCACTATCGATAGTTTGTCGATAGTAGTACTATCGATAGCTTGTTTACACTATCGATAGTTTCATGAAAACTATCGATACTATCGATAGTCAATTTACCGATAGTTCTGCATCTCTAGGTTGCAGACCTTCAAAATGAGAAGTATTAATGACCCGGAATGTCTTTTAGCGCGACATCTGTTGACACCGACCTTAATTCTAGGGTCACGAAGAGCGGAAATGAACGCCGGTGCGAAAAGTAGGTCATGGCGGAGCTCTGGGATATGGTAATAAATATTATAAAAAGAAATGACTGCCTAAAACTTTTATCCACCGGATGCGAGCAAAATGATGACATTTCCTCTGTACAAAGCTAATAGCATTATTAGGATCTCGCGCCGAGTTTTCGGGACGGCTTTCTCGTTTGTCGAGCCTTATTTTCTTTAGAAGGGTACGCATTTGGGCTGGTTGGTTCATGATTACGGGTGAGAAACAGCGCTAAAAAGACGGGACAAGAAAGGACACGAGACGACGGCGCTGACTAACAACCAAATGTGCTTTATTCCTTCAGTCAGCATAAATATACTTCACCACTAACGTATTTTCATTACGTTAGTGGGGAAGTATATTTATGCTGACTGAAGGAATAAAGCACATTTGGTTGTTAGTCAGCGCCGTCGTCTCGTGTCCTTTTTTGTCCCGTCTTTTTAGCGCTGTTTCTCACCCTTATTTTCTTATTGCAGTCTTTCTGGCACCCGCACTTGTATTCAACTATATAGCTGTTTCCCTGCGCTTTAATACCACCAGATTGCTCCGTGGTTTGTGCGCCCGCAGTGGTAAAAACGACAGTAAGGTGTGGTTCATACTAGGGGCGCGGAAGGACAGTGAAAATGCCAAAGCGGCCGGAAATTCTTTACGGGACTTGTTCAAGATGGCCACATTCGTCTGTATACAGCGCCACAGCTTCTGCCAATTCTACCTACTCTTCGACAAAAAAACGGGAATGAATACGTGTTGTTTTGCGTCTTTTCTGAGCTCCTTATTTTGTATCACATTTCAGCTACGCATTCAGAACACTGGGCAGAAATAGTTCTGGCCGTTTGAACGTGTTCTTTTCTTGAGATGCGCCAAGAGAAGCTAAGCAAGCGGACACCTTTTAGCGACGACCATGGGTGTGCCCGGCTCCGCAGGAGCAAAATATCTTGGGACACGCCAACGCATTGTTGCTGCACCTTCTGCTAAATCTCGTCTACTCTGAAATTCTCGGTTCTTTAGGAATGTGTCTTTGTCGAGGCTGTGAGTTTTGTAGTGCGGCGAGGAGTAATTTGGGATCGCATCGACGAGTGTCATCGCCGACGCTTTGGCCATCATTCTGAATTTGCCACCGGATGTTTGCATGCGAGTGCAACCAAAGGCCTCCCGTAAAGCGGAAAGATGTTCAGTTTTCGCCATAGAGTTTCCTATAATTACCTAGAGTGAACTGTGGTGCTGCTATCGTTCAGCCACCATGGGAATCATGGGTAGTACACGGATTTGCCTAATCTTCGTGCTTCGTTCATTGCTGTGTTTTGGCGTTTGTTTCGGACAAAAGAATGGACCGTTGCGAACTTCGTGACCAGATTTCAATTGGTGAGCCTGAAAAAGTTAAAGTGGGGAAGTGGAACTGCTGACTTTTGGTGAACTTCGTTTTTCGACAAAGCGGATGCAGGCGACGCGGAGCCAAACGGAGCCGAAAGAACGAAGTTTAGACAAATACGTGTACTAGCCACCGTTCCCATGCTGGCTGAAGCGCCATGCGTTGCAGCTTCCATAGACACTAGCGCCAGAGTTCCCTCTAGTGTATCTATAGGAAACTCTACGGTTTTCTCCCTGGCGAAGAAATAGGTCTCTCTCGCCGCCTCGTTTACCGCCAGCGTAGGGGGAGAACTGAGCGTATTGGGTTTCACCCTTTCCACCTGCGTCAAGCTTCAGTGCCAAAGAAGCTCAAGGAGAGAGCCGCGTTTAGTGAACGACGTATGCCCTTGGCTTATGTGTAACACCATCTGCACTACTCCTCTGATGCGCCCGTTGCTGACTGTTCTCAGCACAACTACGCAACAAAAGCAGGAAAGTGTGTCTAAAAGTCCTTGCGGCAAATATATTCGCCACAGAGCGTACAATTATTCAAAAAAAAAAAAAATTCAGGAGCCCTTCTAACACGGGAAAATTGGGGCAAGCGAAACTTGGCGGTGGGCGTGCCTGACCTACTGCGTTTCTTTCTTTCTTTCTTTCTTTCTTTCTTTCTTTCTTTCTTTCTTTCTTTCTTTCTTTCTTTCTTTCTTTCTTTCTTTCTTTCTTTCTTTCTTTCTTTCTTTCTTTCTTTCTTTTTCTTCCTTCCTCTCTTTCTTTGTGTCTTTCTTTCCTTTTCTCCTTGTTTCTTTTTTTCTCTCTTTCTTCCTTTCTTTTTTTCCTTCTTTCTTTCCTTCTTTCTTTTTTTCCTTTTCTCCTTGTTTCTTTCTTTCTCTCTTTCTTTCTTCCTTTCTTTCTTTCCTTCTTTCTTTCCTTATTTCCTTCTTTCTTTCCTTCCTTCTTTCTTTCTTTCTTTGTTTCTTTCTTTCTTCCTTTCCTTCTTTCTTTCTTTCTTTTCTCTCTTTCTTTCCTTCTTTCCTTCCTTCCTTATTTCTTTCTTTCTTTCCTTCTTTCTCTCTTTCCTTCCTTCTTTCCTTCCCTCCTTCTTTCTTTCTTCCTTTCCTTCTTTCTTTCTCTCTTTCTTTCCTTCTTTCCATCTTTCTCTCTTTCTTTCTTTCTTTCTTTCTTTCTTTCTCTTCCTTCTTTCCTTCTTTCTTTCTTTCTTTCTTTCTTTCTTTCTTTCTTCCTTTTTCTTTCTTTCGCATTCCGCAATGCTCCCTCCTAACGTTTTTCTTCCTCCATGCCGGGAATTGTACCTTCCTCTACTTGCTTAGCAGCGCAACACTTCAATTGCTGCAGTCAACAACGACGGTCATGGGTTCTTACACAGGTAGCGATGGAATGTGACAACGTGAAATGACCAGTGACCTCGATTAAAGATCGCATTGCCATATTAGAAACAGCTAGTCGCCGACAAGCTCACGATTCAGAAAGCATCAGTTATTGAAAAAATTCGGCAGATCACACGTACCGTGGGAGTCGATGTTATGCGAAGCATGTGGCGGTTAGGTGACTGTGGCGTAACTTTTTTTACTGAGCGATACCTTACAAAATGACGCTAAAGATTTGTATATATTTTACACGCACACATATATATGTTGAAGAGCCGCATATGTGTTATATAACCAGTTTAAGGTTGGGTAAGGCAGCCAATGGCAACGTGGGTATTACCAAAACCAGAAGCGGTAAGCTGATATGTAGTGCTTATACGTGTCCCGAAAACGCACGCACGTTTCACGAACCCGTGTGCATGTGTGCAAGAAGTTCTTGACAGTTCTTGAGCAAGGGCATCATCACCATGATCAGTGAGCACCAACAGCTGGTCATGACTTGTTATAGGATCCGGTCGTGATCGTGGTGACGAGGGGTCCATGTGTAGTGAAGTATGTGGTATAGTAGAGCTGTTGGAATTCGTGGATGCGTCGGTCATTTCGTCGACAAATTATCTGTCGACAGAGCCAGCGACATGTCCGAACCTGAAGCCACCCTTCGTGTTGGTGAGGTATAGGCCGTCGAGGCTGGTAGGCCTGGAACGTAGACCAACTTAAGTGGATGGTGTTGGTCGTATTCGTAGACTACCTGGGCGTATGTGGCCTACGTAGCCTAGTCTACAAAGCGGCTGTCAATTAATCTGGCATCATCCTCGGTCAGCATGAGGCCATCGCCCAGCCTCGTAAGAAATGAAGAGGACACTGCGTCGTTCTGGTGGACGAAGTGCACTTTACGGTGCTGTGATGTGGATATCATATGTAACATTCGTTAATGTATTCCTCCGGGGTCGAGCAATGCTCCAGTATAGCTTCCTGAATCGTAGGAATACAAATGTAATGTTTATTAGACTGCTATAAAAGAGGAGCCAACACTGGAACTACACACGTTCACCTGATATGACGCCTGTATCGTAGGAGTACACATCGTAGGAGTATCATGTAGTGTTTATTGCTGTCTTGTAAAATTAGATAGCCAGCACCACAACCACAATTGACGTTCCACCGATAGTACGCCTGCGTAGGCTGTTTTTCCAAGACAGTGGTAGAATACCTGATTGCCACGCAGAATGCTTGGGTTCGATTCCTGCTGTGACCCTAATTTTCATTCTTTCCATTCGTTGAGTCGACGCTGCCGATGTTGGTTTTCCTGAACGCTCTAGCATTTAGGTTACCAACGTCTGTTCTCGCGTTCCTGGGTAGATATAAACTGTCAATCACCTGTGGCGCATACCCGTACACCGCGGCCCGTGGTAAACGGGTATGTGCCACACGTGTCTAGTGGAAAGAGTTTGGCGACGTAGGCGACAGGATTTTAACGTTATTCATGTCATGACCCGGCAATCATATTCGTCAAATCCTCTTACTTTCTCATGCAAATGTTGACCTACACCAACTTAAGGAGGCGATCATGAGAGCACCCAGACGTAGGCGGCTAGATAGATAGATAGATAGATAGATAGAGGAGGGGGGAGGGCACGGGCCCGGTGCGCCCCCCGCCTCCCCCCCCCCCTGCTCTGGCCAGTGAAGAAGCTCAGAAACGGCGTCGGTGCTCTTCAGCGGCCGCAGTTAACGCGCAGTTGCGCAGTTAGTTATCATCCGATGGCTGACCTGGTGCACGGCTTTCCATTTTCTTGCAAGGATCCTTTTAACTCGCTCATATAGCCACATTGTAGTTATGTGGAATCTAACACGACGCTGGCAGCTACGTTCGTTTCGCTGATGCGTGAATATTTGTTATTTTCGGCCAGGTATTGCATTGTCATGCTGTGTTATGTATAATGTATATTTACATTGATCCTATACGTGTCCGAAAGCTTATGCTTTCTACCATTCTGCCGACTTCCGCTGCAATGTGATTTGCGTGAATCCACACCCGCTTGATGTCTTCAGCTTGACTGCAGTGTGTCGTAATAATAAAAATAAACCTGGGGGTGCTAAGCCGTGCTCGTCGAATGAAAGTGCCGATTGCAAGTTGTCCGTGTCATTTTGGGAGATAATGCTCGGAATGTTTTGTCATACAATTTGTTTGTTGTGAACGCTAACTCACGGTGCAAACGGGCAAGACACGCCGTCCAGTTTGTTTTGTCTCTGAATATGAAGGCGAGCCGTTTACAAGCTCCCGATAATGATTTCGAGATGATAATTTTATTTCTTGGATTGGAACAGCATTACTAGTTGGCTGTCAGTGAAGGATATTCTCTGTCCTCACTCGTGAATTGTTTGTACTGGTGCCTGTAGCTACATGGCCTTCGGCTTCATGCAAAACTAGGCCACCAGTACAGCGTTTCAAAGGAAGCTGACGTATGCTGCTGGGCGTGTGAACGCTCTCAAAACAAGCGGGCGAAATAGTATAAGGCACATGTTGCCCTAAACAAGTCCCGTCCGCTTTCGCAGCGCCGGCGCATGTGCACAGAATACGTAAACAAAAAAAAAGAAAGAGAGAAAGTAGCCTGCAAAAACGGCTGTTTTTTCACCCAAAAAATGCAATACAAAATAGTTTTCGCTTCTGCCACCTGTTTGCGCCGCGCCCTATCGTGCTTGCCATGGGTAGTTCGATGTGCCGCCGCTGCCTATTTTTCGTATGACTGTTAAAGCTAGTTTCCCTCCTCTACACTGGTTCTTTATTCTCTGTGCACGCTACAAGAGACCGATTTCACAAATGGGACATGTACACTTGCGCGTAAAAAAAAACGAAAAAAAAACACCAAAGTGAAACGTGTCGTCACAGAAGTAGTTCATTGCTTTAGTGCATTGGTACATCAGAGCTCGTAGAATGTCTATTGTTGTTTTGGCAGATGTTGCACCGCCTGATGTGAACGCAGTCACGTTGACGCCTAGTGGCACATCTCCTTACCGACGACCACTAACGCCCATGATCATGATTTAACCCTTGCGGTAGCTGAACTTCTTAACATATACGGGGACACCGCATATGGTGAATCATCCCGTGCAAAGATGGCATCAACAAGCACATAATAAACACTGATACTCCATATATATATATATATATATATATATATATATATATATATATATATATATATATATATATATATATATATACACACACTGCTTCAAAGTGTCGTGAAACCCAAAGAGAAACCTTACGCGCGTCTTGTTTTCCTTCTAGCCTGGCCGTTAATTCACACAGGGCGAGCGGGGAACGCGGTGCGGCAGCCAGGCGAGCGTCGGAGAGCTATTTTTCGATATGGATGGATGCTATGAGCGACGCTTGCGCTAACGATATTACACTTCTATTGGAAACGCGCCGAATGGGACGGTGGCAGCAACGGTGTGTTTTTTTTTTGTTTTGTTTTTCGAGCCTGGTGGCACACATGTCACCACCCCGTTATAAAGGTGACGCTAATAGCATTCATCCATCCAACTATGCAAGAGGACTGTGAGAGGAAAGTGTCAAAGACAAAAGGCGCGTTCGTGTAATCTCCGTTGTGTTTGGCGGTAGCTCAGTGGGATAAACGCCCGCCAGCCATCGTCGTGGACCGAGAGGTCGTGGGTTCGACTCCTCTCGACGGAACTTTTTCTTATAGTTATTTTTTTCTTTGCCATTTGATGGCGTTTGTTTTGCTGACGTATTTTCTTGACAGAAATACGTCATGAAAATCCTGGTAGACCGCGGCATAAAACACTTTCGTGTTAAAATCCTTTCTATGCTTTCTTTGCAGTTATTTTTCTTTTTGGTGCGCCTGCTTTTTCAGCGTCAACCGTAGGAGTTGAGTACTGAACTGTCTGAAGCATCGGCTCACTGCGGTCGGCGCGCCGATGCTGTTGCCAATGTTATAGCGATGTAAGCCGATCTCTGGGAGTGTATGATGCCGTCATTAATTCCTGAGGCAGTAGAAACAACAACCACGGTAAAAGCGCACGTCCGTTGTACGTCCTAAAGCCCGTCTAGCTTAGCAGCGGGCCTTTAGTTCGTACAAGTTTGCCGCGTCCCCTAAGGTTAGGAAGCTGATGATGAAAAATGAGCGCATTAATAAGTAAACACACAACGGAAGGTAGAGGACAAAACAATAAATAGAATAATGGAAGAACTAAAGAAACACAGAGCGAAGTGCGGAAGAATCCAACCCAGGAGAAGTAACAGGGCAAGTCCAATATGAAACCATAACGTCGCGCACGCTGGCGTCGACAAACATAACGATACCCCTTAAGTTTCCACGCGCAAGCTGGAACGCGTTGAAGCGTTTTGAATTCACCGCGCACCAGCTCCACGTCGTGCTGCAACACTTGATTGATTGATTGATTGATTGATCGATTGATACCTGCATTTAGAATGATGGCCTGTGATAATAAGTCGGGGCACGATAGCAATGCTGACTGCCTCTTTATAGCGAAGGGCAAGCAGAGCGTTGATTTTTTAGATGCGAAGCATCTTATGGCGGAGTTCAATCCGGTGGTGGTGTGCGGTGTGACCACCCTTACTGCGCATGCGCAAACCCTCTCCACTCCTCCTCTGCCCCTCCCCCTCTTCACTCTCCCTCTCCCCTGCCCCGTCCCCTCTGATGCGCAATGCCGCGATGAGCGCCAGCGCATGCGCGTCCCCTCCCCGTGTCTCTCCTCTCCTACGCTCCCACCCTCGCGCTCCTGTCGACCACGTTCCCCGCTCGCCCTGTGAGAATTAACGGCCAGGCTAGCGGAAAGACACGACGCGCGCAGCGTTCCTATTCGCGTTCCACGACGCGAGGTCGGTAGCATGCCCAACGAATGCGACGGAACGTGATTGTGCAAGTGCTCCCGGCTTCGCATCGCCTAATGGTCCCCTTTAGCGGGAAATGGCGTAATTTTTTTCTCGTAGCGACTCCTTCGCTGTACAACTCAGCCGTCATAGTAGGTCACGTTGAGACGCCTAGTTTTCTTCTCTCTGAGGCTGGCTGTTGCAAGAACTGCAGGCTGTCCCGAACCGTGGAGGGACCTTGTTCGACTTTAGCCCTTGCCCCTGCAGTGAGCTCTGTAATGTGCTTACTGTAAATCAAGCACAACTACTGCTACTGAAGAAAATATCAAATAAGACGTTCGACATCTACGACGCATGTCAGATATGGAATCCCACTTGTGCACCTCTCCGTTTACTCAACACATATCCGGTGGAATGAGCGCCTTGGCTCTCAGTTACTGTACAGGAACGATTCGCGCAATGCTTCTGTGGTTGATAACGCGGCCGACCCATATGGCGCGCTGTCACAATTGAGCATAAGTTCAGCGCTCATCTTAAGCACTGCAAGTGACTTAAGAAGAATGCCCTAGCTTTGAAAACAATCTCTTCCCAGCGGATCTCTTCCACCCACATGCTACAACTAGGTATGAATTAACGCGATGTCGATTTTGGGCCCAAACCTAAGGCGGAAAAACGACAGAATTAAACGAAGAAGAGCATCGCAAATCTAGCGCATGCTTTTCAAGAGCACCGACCGGCATTTGACAATTCAAGAGTATTACACTGATATTCAAGCAGGCGCTAAGGAACCGAAGCTGTAACATTATAAATGTGCTTACACTGGCCTTCAGCCGGCAATTCTCTGAATTTAGATGCTGAAACAGACACATTCAAATAAACAGGGTGAAGGAAAAACCAAGTTTGGCATTTTGCTACGATATTTCGACATTGGTCGCACGCCTCCATGCGCGTTCTTTCGACAATGCGCAAGCACATGCGTAAAATAATAAAGTAAAAATACAAGAAAAGGAAGTACTGAAACAGCACAAGCTGTATTAGAAATGAAAAAAACAAACAAACATATTTATTACACCAATACTGATAATACTACATAAGAACTAAGACTCAAGAAAGACTCGCTTCTTTATATGCCAAAGCACCGGCTCCCGTGTTTTCTATTGTCGGTGACATGTAGTGTGATCTCCCGTCTGAATTCTTCCAATTGAATGACTGCTGCTGGGACTGCGGCATAGCAGATAATGCAAGACGAAGCGCAGCTTGGTACAGCGCGATTTAGGTCAACATCATTTGGTGACGCTAATAAAGGATAAATTCGAAATGCTCTCTCAGACATATTTTACTGCACAAATTGTACCATTGTCCGCATTAAAGTTCAGTTCAGTGATTCATTTGTTGCTGTCTTTTAGTCCGTCGTTGCACAAGCTGACCTAGGACAGTGACGGATGTTTCGGGACGCACTGTTCGCCGAACGAGAACTGTTACAGGTGTTCGATACGCGCATCCTGTCTGCCTGTACTACTGTTGCAGATGTGCTAGTCTACGGCTCCGCTCTTAACAAAATTAGGCAATTACGCGACAAACCCTACTTAAGTGCCTCACTCTAACAAAAGATTCCGGCAGATCTCAGGCACTTGTAGCGGCATCATCATCATCCTGCACAATCATCATCATCGTTGTATCACTTACGCGCCGCGCCTCTCGCGCAGCTCATGCTGAGAGCTCGAGGCGCGAGCAGAAGAACGAGCTCACGCTCCTGGCTGTCAGCCGCCGTCGCAAGGTCGGTCGTCTCTAGAATAAAGTAGCGAGAACGGCACGGTCACTTCGGCCGCCTTGACGTCTCTCTCTCTCGCTACACACTATTGGAAATGGCAGTGTGCGAAGAGGTGAGCAAGGGCAAGCCTTTCCGATTTTTTGTTTTTACTTTATGTCGAGAGTAAGCTGCGGATCGAAATTTCGCTTTCTTTTTTGTGCGTAAATTGAGTGGTTGTGCGCATCACCCAGGCTTAGCAGGCTCGTACAGTGCAGTGTGGCGCCTAATAAAGAGCAGTTTCGAGTTCGAATTAACATCTGCACACGAGTTCGAAAGAATATGTCAGTTCCATCGGGGAGAGATGAACCCATGCCGCCCTGATGTGCCTATCATAAGAAGCCTTAATTAGCGCATTCTTGTGCTGCAAGGCGATGCTAGGTTTCAGAGTCATAGTGGATGGCAGAGTCATAGAAATGTATGTGTGATTTCTTTACACTGTTATATAACCAAATAGTCAATACAAGGTGAATGTAGCCTATAATATGCAGCACTGGGCGGCAGTTAATCATTAGCCCGTGCTAGCCAGCACTATAGTCGATAGTTAGCCGGTCCCGAAATTCTCTGGTTCCATCGCGGCCGCAGGGGTCGCAATGCGATGGAGGCGAAGTGCTACAAACCTGCGCACTTACATTTAGGTGCACGTTAAAGAGCCCCAGGTGATCGAAATTTCCAGAGCCCTCCACTACGGCGTGCCTCATAATCATATCGAGATTTTGGCACGTAAGACCCTATATACTACAGCTATATTATTGAGAGTTAGCTTCGAAAACGACCACGAAATCACTGAGCCGTCGGGAGCTAGAATAGATATATAGACTATATAGATATATATAGATTATATATAGATTGCTGCTTACATGGAAAGAAAGCTACATGGATAGACTGAATTCATGTGTTCCAAACTAAATGCGAACGACTTAGTGTACTGAGTACTCAAAGCCTAAGCAGTGGCGGATCCAGCGGAGGGACGGCAGGGGCGTTCCACTCCCCCCACCCCCTTTCATACAGTGTCAGGCCTCACCCTTCTTTGTCAGGTTGCTTCGGCTACCACTGCCAAAAAGGGGCAAGGAGAATCTTGTCCCACCCCCCCTCCTCACGATCGGATGAAGGAACCGCCCCCACCAAAGTAGGCACCTTGATCCGCCCCTGAGTCTGATAGGTTAGAGCTCTGTATAGCGGTCCCTACAAAAAAAGCTGTTTAAGGAGACTTGTCCACGGCCTATTTTACGTCCCCGGTGGCTCTCGTTCGCGAAATAATGCTTCGCATGTAACACACTTTGTCAGGTGCACCGTTCCTTTAATGTAGCGAAAAGACTTCTCGAAGAGCATGGCAATCGCATGCATCGGCAGTCGTCGTCGGTGATTTCTGCACAATTTCTTTTACCCTGATGTATGCATAAATGTTCGTTCGTGCTGAAGCACGATTTATCATTTTTATTGGGACCATCAGCTCAGATTAGCATCCAAAAAAAAAGAGAAAGAGATTCACAGGGTCGCTTATGCATTCACGCAAGACGATTCGCATGCCAGCTATATTCTGCTCCTTCTCAGTCGATGTGCTGATCCTGCCCCGCCTCCCTCTGAAAGCTTTCTGTACTTCGGCTGGTTTAGCACTGCCTCCGTGATCGGCCCACCTTTGACCAAGCAAGGATGTCACGTGAAGACGTCACAGTGACGTCATCAGGATGTCACAAACTTTGGCGATAAGTGTGACGTCTTGCTGACGTCATATGGTGACGTCACGACGCGATGATTTTTTTGCATCACTCGTGTGGACGCAGCTGACGGGGACCCCGACGCGGGACGCCGGTCAATTTTCGCGTTTGATGAGGCACCTAAGGCTTTCGCCTTAGTAATCTGCGTGAAGCTCGCGGCTTGTGCACAGCCCCGCGCAACTAAAGACGAAGAAACGTGCCTCACTAGGACCGTAGAGGTGTAGCTGCGCTAGAAGAACGGCCAGATATACAGTAAATATAAACTAACCTGCACAGAGTATCACATGAAACACGACAAATTTACAATGAAGATATCGAACTACCTTTTGCGCAACGTAATAAACCGTGAACAGAGTAATAAATCAACCACGCCACATGAGCAGAAACGAAAAGTATGCAGGATGGAAACCTGCGAACAGCCGAGAAAGTATAATTTCGATCGAGGAGAGATGCACCTTGTGGAATGAGGTCAAATACTAGTTAATGAATATTTAGTAATTTTTTAAGCGCACTTTTATGCACCGAGTGACACAAATTCTTCACCTTTTTATATCGTAAAAACCAGGGATTTAAAAGGATATACAGTTGTGCGCGTGCATGCCGGAATATGTTACCGAAATATGTTTTGTATTCGAGAAAGGCAATTTCATGCATTTCTTGATGATGCCTAATATTGATGTTTAATATGGAGCCCCGTTTGAAATATGAAAGTGCACCTCATGCACACTGGAAAATTTTGAAGGAAACCAGCACGTTTTGCTCTGTACAATATGTAAGCTTTACAATTGAGCATTATACCTTTGTTACACGGACAGCCTAAACCTCGGTTAGTGTAACCGCGGTTACGCGTAACCGCGGTTCGCTTATGTTACACGGTATGCGAAACCGCGGTTATGCCACTAACCGCGGTTGTACGAAACCGAGCTTGGCGACCTCGGTTTGGCGGCTAACCGAGAAAATGGCGGCCTCTATGGAGGACGTGTGTACGCCGCGAGCGTTCGTGAAAAACGAATTGGACTGCACGAACCACAGAAAGCCTCATTAGGCTATGGGAAAACAATTAGCGTCATCTGCGGAGCACCTCAAGGAATGCGAAAGTGGACGCGGCAATAACAGCTGAGTTGAACGCCGGACTGCCGCCAGACGCAGAGCCATTCACGCCAAAGCAAGTCCGCTTTAACCGAGGTCGCTTGCGCGCCGTGTAACATCGGCGAACCGTGGTTGGCGCTAACCGTGGTTGGTCGTAACTGCGGTTAACTTGCCTGTGTAACAAGGGTATTACATGTTAGAACCCGTACAGCAAACAATAAAATGAGAAGTTGGTACAGCAAACATGCAATGAGAAGTTGGCGTTGGAAGGGGGGGGGGGGTCCTGCGCAGGTTTCCGCGGACGAAAAAATTGAGAAACTGGTGTTCTTTATCCTAGACTCAAATGTAATTTTAGATAAGAGCTTGCCCATTAATTAGCGGTAATATTGGAACAATTGTCTTTGGAACTTTCTGAAATATCTAGTTTGCATTGTGTCACACTGAAAGATTATTGAGTGAAATATTGATGACTGGAATCTGAAATGATATGCTAGGGAAGGAAAAAAGACGTCCAGGTCATCTTCACATAATACTTTGTCAGATGCGTTGGCGACGTTAAAGGTAGCTGCTTACCAAACCAAGTCTACTGCATCATATTCCGTATCGCGGTAACCTAGAAAATAGGATACGCATGCTCTTTAATTATGTCGAAGAATTTGCTAAACTGTAAAAATATTCCTATCGAGTAGTGCTGACTTTTCATGTTATGAGCGAATTCCTCGCCAATGTCGAGTAGCGCTAAATCAAGATTTATCATTTTTATGCGATGGTATGAAGGAGCCCGTGTCGCAGAAAATTCGGAGTCGTCGTCGTCGTCGGCGTTGTCCGTGAGCGAAAAGTACCGATGTATGGAAAGAATAAAGAAATCAGGGCTCGAACGGGAAGCAGACGTAGGCACTCTGCGTGGGAGTCAAGTACTCTACCACAGTATCTCGCCATTGCTTGGCACTCCTTCGAAAAAAGACTCCATACGGGCGTCATGTCGGGGGAGGAGTCACGTGGATATATGTAATATCGCGTGGCAGAAGCGTTGGATCGCATCAGGTGTCACACCGTGCGAATGGCGTAATGAGTGGGTTGTGTAAAGCTACCCACCCATTAGAAATAGCTCAGCAACGATTAATCATCACAACAGTCAGCAGCAGCCAAAGCATCAACAAAGTGTGCAGCTACGTAGGTCCGCGTATTGCCTTATAGAGGTTCGGTGGGCGTTCCCTACATCGCAAAATTGTGAATTATGGCGTAGTGGGTACTTCGCAACTGTGCTTGCGGTAGGCGCCCCAGGAGAGATTACAACGGCCAATGCCACGCGCACAAACACTCAGTCCCCGAGGATGGCAAGCGTATGACAAAGCGATTTGAACGAGGCGTCATAACGCTATCGCGTTCCACCATTAAAGTTGAAGATTAAGAGTCGTCCAAATGTTTGAAGGCAGTACTGATTTTCTGGTAGTAAGGCAAATTTCTGAAGGCGTTTTGTTCTTCTAGGCTTTAAAGCCTTTTAAATTACCTCTGAGAAAACAGGCGATGTCATATTGGTCGGTAGTTGCTTATGCAATCAATATCACCCCATTTAACGAGAAAGAAAGTCACAACAATCTTCGCTTGTTTTTTTTTTTTTTTTGAAATATGACAAAGCGCGGTACATATCAGTGCTGCGAGTAGCTTGATTGCTTGTATCGACTCATTCTCGCGTTGATTTCTATTTTTCTTATATGGATTGAAGCAGGCTAATTTCGTCAGCAGCTAAACAGGAATGAAAAAAAAAAGAAACCAAAAACGATCATATCCAATGCAAGTACAGTGCAGCGGCACCTCTACGAAATAGTTCCCGCGGTTGCTTTTTACGTAGCGAGACGGACGGACTAGTCTTCTAAAATAATTATACCGCAACTAGAGCACGAACGACTGCTGCGGGATAGCTAAAGTAGAGCGTACTTGAGTACAGTGCGTCCTGACGTGACCGTAATTATAACGGCATTGTGATCATATTAGGAATCAGGAACGCGCTCCACACATAACCTCTGCATTTGCCCCTTGCTAAACACAACGTACGCATATGCGCGGGATGCGCCAGCGGGAAATCAATGTCATGAGACGTGGAACAGCTGCTGAGGATAGAAGGTGCGGCGCGGCAGCACTTTGGTGACGCATTCGAACGCGGTATACGCAGCGCCCATTGAGAACATCCGCTATTGATACAAAAACGCCCGGCCAGCGCCGGACAGTTAGCAGTCGCAGCGTAAGATGGAGGAGCGGATGGAGCGGACAGATGAAATGCATGGAGTTGCATGTGCACTAGCGAATTACCCACTACAATAGAACCCATGTTCATTTCATTAGGCGGCGTAGCAATGTACGCACTATGCATCTGTCAGGAAATGCGTGCACTTACCCAGCTGCACCTTCGTTCATGCTGTGGCTCACGATGGTGATGAATTATGGCTGAGCACTTTGTAACGCATGGAGAGCTTAAACCACCCACTCAAACTCAATTCACATAGAGGGACACCAGGTGTGTTTTTACGCTCATGCCATGAATTAAGTAGATTGTAACGTGACTGCTCACCCGACACGATGCCTGTATGCAGTTTTTTCCGAATAATTTTCCAGCACTAGCCCGGTTCTTTGGTAAAGCACTTGACTTCCACACAGAACAGCTGGGTTCAAATGCGGCTCAAACCCTGTACCTTTTTTTTCCTAATGTGTGCGACATACACCGGCGGTGGCAGCAGCAGCAGCAGCGTCGGCAGCGTACAACATAGCCACCAAAATCGGCTGTTGTGACCTCATAACAGCTTACGCTATAAAGCCGCTCTGTTGCGTAACGAGTTGGAGGCTTAAAGCTCTCCACCAGTTATAAAGATCTCAGCCATAATACATCATCACAAGCAACGAATGTACACAGGTGTAGCTGCGCAGGTGCGCACATTACCTGGCGGATTCGTACAGTGCTTTCATGCACCATTACCTATATTTGTAACGTGACTGCTCGCCCGACATGAGGCCTGTATTGCCTTTTTCTAAACAATTTTTAAGCTAGTTTCCCTCGCGATTTCAGTACAATACCTCAGCTCGCAGAATTTCCGCACAACACTTTGCACGCTCCTATACTGGAGATGAAATTGATGCTATTTTTATAGATTTTTTTCCCCAAGCCATTCGACACTGTTACACACTGAAAACTTCTCCATTTACTTACACGTGATACTTATGAACTCCTCCTTTCTTGACTGGATTGCTAGTGTTTTGAATAACCGTTCCCAGTACGTTTAATTTTGTTCCTCAATCTCGTTTGTGGCAAATCTGCCATCCGGATTGCCCATGGCTCATTCCTGGGCCACTTTTGTTCTACATAAGTGATTTGCCGAACTAAATGTGCGCAAAACTCGCTTACATAATCACGACTGTGTTTTGTATAACCTAATTAATTCTAATGCTGGTTGCATGTTACTTAATACTTCTTTTACAGATTTTTGCAAGTTGCGCAACAGATGACAAATGATTGTTAAGTTTGTAAGAACAGTTCCCATGCCATTCTGTAAGCGCAGCTCCACCTCTTTATTTAAAGGAGTAATGACACGACTTTCAGACATCGCAAAAGGGACATTTTTCGTTTTCTCGGTATGCAGTGTCAACGCTGTCCACGCGCCGTAGTCGGGAACACGTATAAAATATTTTAATTTGACTTTGAAGTTTTCGTCGGAGAGTATCTGCAAGCCAGCCCCACTGCAATGGACATTATCCCGATGAGTCAAGACAGTTACTCCGAGTTAGCGAGTTCTGCGTCCTGCATGCAGCCCAAATCATAGAAATCATTGTCAGGGTCACTGGACGACAATTTACTCATCGTTGCTTACGTGCACCACGAGCAGATGACGGATTTGCCGCTAGTACGTCGCGAGTTTCTGTATCCCCGTGACGTCACACTGCTATGAAACGTCACTGGGAAGGCGCCTCCTCGATATCGAAGCCGAAACTGTCTTTTTAAGGTAGCGGTAATTAAAAAATATACGACGCATTCCCCGGCACCACAATACTGATTTGAGGTTTCCCGACACCAGTATTTTTATTTAGTGCAACAATTCGAAAATTTTAAAATTCGTGTCAGTACTCCTTTAATGACTCGTTTTGTGGCTCCTCTCTTGAAGGTGCATCCGAATAAAGTACCTTGGCCTCATCTTCACATCTAACATGTCGAGGTACTGGCATGTGGACTATACGTGGGATAGAGCACTGAAAAGAGAGTATTTATAAATTGTACTTTGCGTGATGCCCCACGTGAAAAAATATTGCTAGAATATAAATCACTCATCCGTCCGATCCCCTAATATGGCTTCCCCATGTGGACTCTTTATAAAGTATGACATTAATACCCTTGAATCAGTTCAAAAGAAAGCAGTCTGTTTCATATGCCGCCGTTATGGCCAGAACTTCTCAACTTCACGTCACCTCGTCGCGCTCGGTCAACAACTTCCGTCCAAGCAACACGATCATGAATGCCTTTAATTGTTATATAAGTTTACTAACACCCCGCCTTTTTAATTGACTGGAAACTATCTGTCCTCTGAAAAACTAGAACCTACTAGGCATAGCCACAAACTTAACCTTGCACCATTACATCCCCGTACTAACCTATTAAGTATAGCTTCTTTCTTCATGCAATTGAAAAATGAAATTTGCTACCACGTGAAATTAGGTCTTTGCGATTGGAGGAAGGATTGTATAAGTCAACTTGAGTCATACTGTGTTTAATAATGCATGTCGCCTCTTTAATTGTGTATCTTTAATTGTGTAGCGTTCATGGTTCCCTCAATGTTGTAATTGTTTTAAGATGTATCAATGTATAAACCCACATCTGCAATAGGCCAATTGCGCTGCAGTATGAATGTATGTATGTATGTATGTATGTATGTATGTATGTATGTATGTATGTATGTATGTATGTATGTATGTATGTATGTATGTATGTATGTATGTATGTATGTATGTATGTATGTATGTATGTATAAATAAATAAATAAATAAATAAATAAATAAATATTTCGAGCAAAATTTACGGCGCTGTACAGCGACCACTGCTATCATGCACTTGAAAGTACTAGGTTATAACTACGACAGGAATTGCAGCGAATATGTGCGAGACTAACGGTAGGAAGAATTGACAGTGGGTCATTCCATGCCAAACATCCCAGCAATTTTCGCGACCATCTCAAATGTGATGGAGAAATATCATACTGATTTCCTCCATAGAAAAGAGTAAATTGCTAGAATATTCCGGACAGAAAAAAAAAAACTTTTTGTCACATGGGAGCCAACGAGGGTGGCGATGCGGGCTTCTTGGTTGGTCATACTTGAATGAGTTGAGCGCATACGAGGACACGGACAAAGGAAGAGACGTACACACACTGGCGCTACTAACAACAATGGTTTATTTCATTCTCCTGCCTATTCATATACCAGTTTCGCGCACGACAGTCACGTGAACACTCTTTCACAAAAAAACAACAATTTGATAACAAACAAGGAAATTGACCTCACGAGATAGATAAACAGGGTGCACAGGCAATGACAAGCAAATTTAATGATTCATGCGCAGAAAGTGTAATTCTTTAGCACTCAAGGACATTGAGGGATTGCTAACACAAGCGTCTCCAAGATAACCGATTTGTTCGGCTTTAGTGATCAGCCTAGTAATTTCGGACCGGTTGCTGCTGACGACAACGGTTCCCTGAAAGTTCGGTTTGCATTGCAGTGTTGCGCCAGGAAGCCGTCAGGTGGGAAGTTGCCCACTTTATTACAGTGCTCTCCGAGCCGGACATTTAGGGAGCGGCCAGTCTGCCCAATGTAAGCATGGCCACAAGACCGAGGAATGCGGTATACGACGTTAGTCACACACTGCACAAAAGGTTTTCTGTGCTTAATGGAGCATTCAGACTGAGCTGTCTTATCTGGATTAGTTTTCTTGCACAACTTACTGAGTTTAAACGGGGCGGAAAAGACAAGACGGGTGTTAACTCTGGCGGCTATTTTTTTGAGATTGTGCGATACTTGATGGATATACGGAACGACTGCCACGTTTCTATTTTCAGGCGTGGGGCGGTCATTGGTGCTTGCATTACGGTGCATACCTTTAGATTCTTTAAGCAAACACTCGGCTACTGCAACTATGAGGTAGGTCGGGTACCCTGCTGTTCAGAGCCTTCCGAATTTCGCTGAATGTCGTAAGAGCGACGAATATGTTCAAAAATTAATTCTGAGAGCATCTTTTTTTGCTCAATGCGAAAACTGGTATACATATAAGCAAATGCGTGAGCGTAAGATGTTGAATGTCAGTAATATTATCGGAATTTTTCTGCCATATACGCCTCCGCAAAAGTTTTACAAGATGTTTTGTTTGCATTTTCCCCCGTGTAATACCCTGCTATGTATCAATACCCCAGACATCAATACTTATTTTACGGAAGGTACATTTCCTGGTAAGGATATTTTCAGACCACTGAAATTTCCAAATCTTACGAGAAAATATCGCGAATTTGAAAACATCTTCGCTTCGTTCCCCACTGATACGCAGTTTGCACCACGTGTTGCTCCCATGAAAAATCAGCTTTATAACGCAATCGTAAGCAAATAAATAGTTCTTCTTACATGACAACGTTCATCATCACAATATTTCTTTTAACGAAGAAAATGTTTGAAGTTGCCCATTGATGGCTATTTTCCCATCTGTTCACACGGCGGCTTCGTCATTGAAGGTGCCAATTGCGGTCAACGGGGAACTATAAACATAATTTACTTCGTTAAAAGGAATATTGTAATGATAAAATGGCAATGTAAGAAAAAATATTTATTTGCTTTCGATCGAGGTATAAAGCTGATTTTTTTATTGGAGCACCACGCGGTGTGAATTGCGTCTCAATGTGCACCAAAATGAAGACTTTCTTGAATTCGCGATTTTTTCTCGCAAGATTTACAAATTTCAGTGGTCTAAAAATGTACTTACGCGGAAATATACCTTCCCTAGAGTAAGTATTGATCACTGTGGTATTCATACGTAGCGCGGTATTACGAGGAAAAAAAAATGAAAACAGAACATTTTGGCAAAATTTGTGGAGGCCCATATGGCAGAAAAATTGCAGTAATATTGCTGAGATTGGAGTACCTTGCGCAAACGCGTTTACTTATAATGTACACCTATTTTGGCATTAAAACCCCAATGAACGATACTCTCAGAATTAATTTTTTAACAAACGTCCCTCACACGACATTCTGCGAAATTCGGAAGGCTCCTACGTGACAAATTTTTTTTCCTCCCGAAGATATTCTAGAACCCTGCTGTTTCCTATGGAAGAAATCAGCACGGTTTTTTTCGATGGTCGCGAAAATGGATGGGACGTTTGGCATGGAATGGCCCCAGTACGTTTGGTTAGATATGCTATGTTAAAAGAACGTTGTCTTCAAAACATGTGGCATAAAATTCTTAAGATCGCGTGCGTTATTTTATGAACATTTCTAAAGCCAACGGCTATAAGTGGCACTTCTGTGCCTCGTACAAGGTCGCCGACTCCATCACAGCTACAGCGGCTGCGTTTTGATAGGGTGCTCATACTTCCAGGCACCATGCACATGAGTCGACTCACCCATAATCAGAAAGAACAGCGAGATTAAGTCTGAGCTAGTCCGGCTGAGCCGAAATTTTCGTGTGGTGGAGCCCGATTGAGCGCGGCTTAGCAAAATATTGTGTTGCGTCCGTGTGCAGGTTAGCCTGGTTCAGCAGAACTCGAATGGGCTATAAACAGGAAATGCGTTTTTTTTTTCACTAAGTCTGTTTAAGTTAGAAATGTTTTGCCGGCCTATGGTACATTTGTTGGTGGCGTATGGCACATTCGTTAGTGTACGTTCAGGTGTGTCTTGTGACCCGAAATGTATGTGGCGATGGACATTCACTTAGACACTATACGGATACGTTGCTGGGCGTCAAAAAAAAAAAAAGCACACAAGACCATTCCAAAAGAATGAGGCCCATAAATCATGGCAGCCTGTGCAATGCTATCGAGGGTATAAAAGCGCTCGTACTGGCAGGGCCATCGAAAAATTTATGGCCGGGTGGCTGACTTCATTTCCTTTTTTTCGCTTCTATTTATTGTTCGGTCATCTGCGAACATGTACAGAAAAAAGTTGAAGCCGCAGTCAAAGGGCACATGTGGCACTTCCTGTACGCTCATATGTCAGCAGCTACAAAATTTACTACATATGCACATCCTGCAGCAAAAGTTCACGGGACGCAAAATTTTCGAGAACGCTACATTCCCGCTCTGTCTAGGAACATAGCCTTCAATTAAATGTACCAGCCTTTAGTAGTTCTGGTGACCTATGTAGTTACCCCCCCCCCCATTAGAAATGCCATGAAATAATTTTCAATTATAATGGAGCTTACGGTGCTTAAACTTTTGCCGCGATGTTTACATGTAAGTGAAGAAACAAATAAGAAGCGATCACCCGCATAATCACACAAAAACAGTGTATTATACATACATGTAGAGCAACAAATAAAAGCATTGTGGAAGCATAAATTACTCGTTCTACAAGAACTTGTAAATTGCAACGCGCAATTTTAGAGAAGTAAAGCCTTTTATATAGATAAAGATTATATGGACACTCTCGGCGGGCTTTTGTCGTCGCCGTCATGTCCCGAATATGTATATGTATGTATATATAAATAAAAGCAAGAAAGAAAAAATTCCCAAACACCCCACTGGAATTTGAACCTGCGACCCCTAGCTCCGCAGCCCAGTGCGTTGGACAGCTGGGCCACGCGCCATCCGTTCTTCAGGACACTAACGGCCATCCATTTATGTACACCATTTAGCGCCGGCGGTACGTACAGCTCGAAGGTGCTTCAGCGTGCGCAGTATCACCAGCGAGATTGCACGAAGGGCGGGCTTTAAAGCAACACTCCTAGATTTTGCTTCGATGTGAAAACTGCCCTTGATACGTGCACTAAAACTGGCTTTGCTGTACCCACTAGCGATGTGGAACACCGCGGAAGCAATGAGTCTCGGAAGCACTGAGTCTTGGGTTGTAGCGCGCTGCTCAAGCACTAAGTAAGAACAGGGAGAGTTGTTTGTTCGCGCTCGTCCTTGTGTATACATGTGCGTTCTTTTGGATCAACATTCCCTGTGTTTAAGCAACTCACTGCAAGGGTCGAGCTGTGACCTTTGTCAGTTCGCGCTCGTCCCGTTTGTACTCTTTTCTTGCGTCCTCTGCACTTGAGCGGCGCGCTGCAAGTGCCGAGCTGCTTGCCGTTCTTCGCGTGTCGTTCTAATAGGTTGCTATCGCATTCATTGCTTCGCCCTTGCGGCGAAACGGTGACATTTTAACAGTAAAAACAAAATTATTTAGCAGTTTCCCCTCACTAGGCACAGAAATTTTCATATTTGCTCAACGAAGCTCAATCAGTCGTTAATCAAATGCGTTTGGAGAAACTGGTTTGTTAAAATTTACATTTTTTGCATCCACTGTATTTCGATCAGATAATTAGACACGTATAGAGACAGTGTGTTGTTTTCAGGAAGAATGGTAATTTTTTTTTTTCGAAAGTCTGCCCTTAGGCATAATATTTATTCAGAAATACACATATAAATTTGCTTCGTGTATGAAGTCCAGTAAACGAGCGGTGGTGAGGTCCACTAATCCAGCGGTCAAGGTCGGGTGGTCGGCCAGGCCTGAGGCCTGTTGCACGTAGGTGACGACGGCTTAATTGTAGACCCGTGCATGTCCACAATAGGTGTGTGACAGTTACGTCGCTGATTGGAGCGTCGCAAAATGGGCACGATGTACCATACGGGCCGCGGTACTTTTGCGCCCAAAGGGTGGTCACGGATGGGGTAAGTGCAACCCCAACACGAAGCCTCCGCAACGTAACCTCCTCTCGGCGGGTTAAACCACCAGGGAGGTCTGACCCACACGGAGGTATAAGAGCTCGTGTGGTACGTCGGAGGCTAGACGGCACTTTAACTTTGGACGCATGGAGAAGTGGTAATATGCCGAGGTGGCTGCTTACCTGTGTGTTTATATCATGTGGACCTCTTTATGTTACAATGAGTAAGACCTTTTTCGTAATCAAAGAACACAATCGAAGCAGCTTTTGCATGTACAAACTCGTGATTGAGAGCAGTATACACCAGGGCTATTCAGTAACACTAATACCCTCGCACCAGGAGGACTAGCCATTTGGTTCTGGGCTGCGAAAGTGCGTATGTCCGCTGGCAGTAAGTAAGCATGGTGAGCGCCAGCTCTAAGTAAACTGCGTGCGTACTGTACAGCTCCAAAGTACAAGTCACCTAAGCTCCATTGCGCTGTGTATAGATGCGAAAACAACCAGAGTAGGAAACGCTTGTAGGTTAGAATACTATGATGATCTAGTTGGTTATTGTCTTAATAAAATAAAATTAAAACTCTGCTGGCAACGACGAGCCAAAGATAGAGCGCACACAGAGTGAACGCCAAGATTCAACTCGTTAAAGGGGTCATGAAGCACCCCTTGGGCTTGTTAAAAAAAATGGCCGCGTATCTGCGTGCTTCGCTGCAAATGTCGTCGAAAGACGATAGAGGAGGCGCTGCGTGAGATATGGACGCCATCTGGAAACCGGTGGCAGCACAATATCGTCGGAAGAGGGCTTTTTTGTGCATAGCGTGGCATTTTCAGCGCAGCCTAAGAAACACTACGGTCTTTAGAATTACGTATCTATGCGTTTTCTAGTAAAGGAACACACCACCTAATACGTATTGTTGTGTCGCCTCAGATATGCGTAGCATTTGCTTTTTGATGGACAATGTTCACAAGTATGAACGGCGCCTCCAGTTCAACATGGCTGGGCGTTCAGAAAGTGCTTAAACTTTGGCCGGCTGGCTGAATCGGGTGACAGACAGACAAACAGAAAGACAGAGAGGCAGACAGACAGACCCAAAATTTCTGCGTTTTAGTATCGTCTTTAGAACACATCCTGCGGAAAGCTTATACGGCTATGAACTGCTCAGTCTAATATTGCAGTCGTGTGTGCTGCAAAAAGGCTACAAGCGGAGTGCGAAGTTGCTGTTTTCTCCGACGCCCTCTTTTCAAACAGAGGCCGGTTCTCACTCTCTTCGGTGGGCGGGGCGTCTGCCGGTTGACGTCGCGTATCTGCTTTGCCGCGTGGCAAAAGACATAACATCTTCACTGCCTGATAGCCGAGATAAATCGAGAGCGGCGTTTGGATCAGAGGGGCTTCTTGCCACGGGGTACCGCCACTTGCCCGCACCGCACTCCTCAGTCTGCGAACTTTACGCGGTAGCCGCGATCGCGCAGCGGGAGAGCGATCGTGTTTCACGGCGCGCGCTTACGTAACTTCTTTCCCCCGTGTTATCGCTCCCTGCGTAGGTAGCTTCCAGTGCGCTTGTCGGTACGAGAAAAGAGAGAAAGCGCTGACAGCGTGCGCCAAACCCCTGTAACTACGCTCATTCTTGACGGATTCGAGAAATTTTTGCGGCAATCGATTCGGGAGGCAGTAAACTCCGATACTGATGTAATTAGATCATTACTTGGAAAAGTGGTTCATAAACCCTCTCAGTTCGTCTTGTGTGTGCTCTGTCACCTCGCTATAGGCGCAGTTTTAACCATGTTTCAGCATTCAGGTTAGTTAGCGCTAGCATCTTGAACACCGCACGGAAATAGCACCCGGTGTGGTGTTCTCCGTAAGATGCTGGTTGAAGAAAACGTACACTCGCCAACTAAAATAAAACAACAAGCGAATTGACATTTCGGCGCCCAGTACGGGTGCCTTGTTCACAATGAACGAATGCATGCTGGTCTTTATTATATATGCGTCGAAAGGCGCAACGCGCTTGCGTATACCTCGGGAAGTGGACCCCGTGTCCGATTTATCGTGTTAGTAGTTGACTGTATGCAAAAAGAATTCGATGAGCAGGCGGGATGATAACTTTTGCTCTTTTTCGATGGACGGAAGCCGATTGCCAATCAAGACAGTGTCCAGTTTTTTCACTATGCTCTGCCAGGGCTTTAGAAATCGTGTGCCTTTTGGCATACATCATTACGGTGCTGCTGCTGTCTTCTTTTAAAGTTTCCAGTGTCGCCTATGTAGCACACCTGGCAGTCTTGGCACGGAATTTTGTAGACGACGCCAGGGTATCTTTCTTTTTAAAGTCGGTCTTTCACTCGAACGAGTTGTTGTTTCAGCTTGCTTGAGGGGATGTGGCAGACTTGCGCTTCGTAATCTTGAATTAGTTCTTGAAAGGGACTCGCTCACGCCTCGTGCATAGGAGAGTGAAGCCCGCCTCTTCGTTGTCGTTGCCCTGGCAGAGGGGTGAGCTGCACGCCTTTCTTCAGTTTTTATAAAACGACTAGGGTAGCCACTGCCGATCAAGTCCTGCGTCACTCTCTTCAACTCAGCTCGGCGTGCGTCGGAAGAAGAACACAATCGGTATGCGCGGCTAAACAGTGTCGATGCAACAGATCGATTTTGTCCAATGGGATGGGCCGAATTGAAGTGTAGATATTTCCTTGTATGCGTAGGCTTTCGGTAAACGCTTGTTGAAAGGCTGGATGCAGTACGTGCGACGTCAACGTCCAGGAAAGCCAAGCGACCGTTGACTTCTTCTTCAGCGGTGAACTCAATTGTGCTCTGGAATGAGTTCAGGCGTTCCAGAAAAGGGACGACGTCTTCACGGCGGATAATGGAAAAACAATCGTCTACGTACCGCAAGAATAATTTTCGTGCAGGCTGGACCGTTGCGAGGGCTTTTAAGGGCGAAGCTCCTCTTAGTCTAACCTTGTCACGTCTCCGTTGTCCGACGTAACCACCTTTCGTCTTTGCAAACATCCCACTGCGACCCATCACCGATCCTTTGCAAACTGCCCACTACTTCGTCTTTGCAAACATCCCACTACGACCCATTACCATTCCATCCCTTCACCGACCGTAAAGCCGTTATAATGAAGGGGGAACGGAAGCCACATCTAGCTACCACTTACGATTAATAAAATTTCTTGTATAAATATATACAGTGTTAGTCAGGTCTTTGATGATGTACTGGGCTATCGCTTTGATTGCTGCTGGGCGCCACTGAAGATTTCACGGTGACACCATGATTGCTTCAGGAGCTTCGCCCAAGCTCTTCATCATTCACCCGTGGATATGCTGTGAATTATTTTTCTTCAAGGGCTTCCGATGCGATACTGGCAAAGACACTGAGACCGACGCTCCCATCGCCGTTCCGAACATTTGCTTGTAAAATGACCCATTTAAACGAAAAATATGTGTTGCGCAGGCACAAATCCAAAACACGGCACACATCGTCGGCCTCCAACGGGTTGCGCTGCGGCCTATAGTAGACTACACGCGCTCCCCGTTGCACAGTCTTTCTGGCTATCTTTATGGGGTGCTCCGGCCCCTCGTAGGACGAACGTCGACGTAGGTAAAGGATTCCGTTGACTTTGTTGACAAGATCCGGAACGTGACCCTAGACAGCGAGGAAATCATGGTCTCTTTTGACGTTAAGACTATGTTCACACGCATGTCAGTAGACTATGCTGCTGTCTGCTGCAGATCAGCACTGAAGAACGACGACTCGCTGCCTGCGCGCACCCCGTTTAGCTCGTTTTTATTTGTTAGACACAATATAAATAAGAACGAACAGATCAATAATGCCACAGAAGGTATAGGGGATGTTATTTGTATTAATTAGGATATAAATGTGAAGAAAGTAAAGTGGACTAAAAGATAACTTAATTTGCCGCCGACAGGGACCGAACCTGCGACCTTCGATTAACGCGTCCGATGCTCTACCACTGAGCTATCGGCGGCGGTCATCCCCACGTCCACTTTACAGGGTATATATGTGAATTTAAACCTAGGAGTTTTAGTCAGCACCGATCGCAGCCATGGCGGTGAGTGTGGCCCATTCTTTTTCTGCCTGTTGGCGTCACGCAGCAGGTGATGTCCTTACGATCTGGCAGCTGACCAATAATCCCTCGCATACTACCTAAAGGCATCAAGTCAGCCAGAACGAGACCCTTGCTACAAATGAAGGAAAGAACATGACTTTTAAGGGCTCGCTTTTATTTGTTAGACACAATATTAATGGCATTGTCAGGCATTGAAGAAGGCATTGTCAAGGTACATATGCGCCTGTCTGTTGCATTCCTACAAGCGGTCGCTTAACCCGGTTGATTTTAAGAACAGTAGCCGTTCTCAGATCCGTCTAAAGAAACCGCGCTACTTGGAACACTTGTTCGTGTGTAAAGTAGCGCTGCCTCACGGCACAGCTTTTATGGCCGAGATTTGCCGTGTATTGCAGATAGAAAATAATCAACATCATAACCGGCACTCACTCTCTTCGTCCTATTCTTGGTCGCCTTCCTCTTCTTCCTCTTCTGCTTCTCTCCCAGGACACGTGCGCCCATTTGTCCGGCGTGGGATGCAATTACTCTGACGGGCAAGAGATCGAGTACAGAAAGAGATAGAGGAGCGAGAGATAGAAAGTGAAAAGAGATAGAGAAAGAGAAAAATTCTTGGCGCAAAAAAGTTCTTGCCAAGGCGGGATTCGAACCCGCGTTCCCACGATACGACGGCGAGCGCCGTGACCACTCGGCTATCCAGGCGCGCTAGCAGAGCTCAGCATAGCCTTGTATAGTAAAGTAGAGCAAGGAGGCATCACGCCTATACGTTAAAGGTAGCGCATTCTCTCATTCGATATGTGCCAAGTCATAAGTTTCCGGGAGTGACAATCGAGAGGCTAATGATGTGGACGCCGCACTCTAGAATATTAAAGGAAAAAGCTAGGTCATACGCGACCATCTTCCGCTTGTTATCAAGCAGTGCCATGGGCTGTTCCGTAAACACCCGGCTGCGAATGTACATGGCTCTCTGCGCAGGTCTACGATACACGCCTCCTGCGCTACATGGCATTTCCCAAACCAACATACAAGCACTCACTGGAGCTCAAGCAAAAGCCCTGAGGGTGTGCCTTGGCCTACCCAAAAATACATCAAGCATCGGAACCCTTGCCGAAAGCAGACCCCATCAGCTCCACTGCTTCTGCAGCTGGAGTTTCTTCGAGTCCACTTGTGCTGTGCCACGAGAATGCCGGGTCATCCGCTTGCTTCAGGCAGCGGTCATGTGGTGCGGAGCTTACTCCCGCTGCTTTATCAAAGCGCAGCAATGCCTATGGAGCCATCGTGGAAAATTCCTTCATGGTCACTTGTCACTTTCGGTCCTGGGTTCAAGAGCTAGAGACATACACCTGGAAAAGAATTAACTTATTTCACTCTACCGCACGTGGAAAACAGCTACAAGGCTCAGCGTCATATTTACACTGACGGCTCTGTTACGCCTACATCGTCTGTAATTGGTGTCTGGATTCCATCTGCCAATGTCACCATCTCTGCCACTCTTAGTCACCGTAACGCATGTACAGGCACTGAACTGGCTGCACTACGGGCTGCTTTTAAATTCATCGTGGACCAGACAGCTGAGTCTTGGATTGTCTTCACCGACGCAGGAGAGGCGCCGCAGTCTCTGACGTCCCCAAGCACGCAGGAACAATTCGTAATGGACGTCAAACGCCGATGCAACAAAGCCTGCGAACTAAATCGATACAATGAATACCTGCCCACGACGGAAAGCAAGGCAACGTCCAGGCTCATGATGCGGCAAAAGTTTAACACGACGCCTCGAGAGAAATGGCCGGTATACCTTTCTCGAGAAAAGACGCGGCGACACTCGTATCGGAACACGCTTGGTGCTTCCAGCGATCCCTCTGGACTAGCCTTGTGCTAATATTCGAGCAGTTCGAATATTCGAATGAATATTACAGCATTCGAATTTGCTTCGAAACGAATTTAAATTATTCTAAATTTCAGCATCATCAGCATCAGCCTAACTACACCCACTGCAAGGCGAAGGCCTCTCCCATGCTCCGCCAATCAACCGGGTCCTGTGCTTTCTACTGCCACGTTACACCTGCAAACTTCTTAATCTCATCTGCCCCCCTAATTTTCTGTCTACCCCTCGCGCGTTTGCCTTCTCTTGGAATCCAGTCAGTTACTCGTATTGCCCAGCGGTTATCTTGCCTACGCGCTACATGCCCTGCCAATGTCCATTTCTGCTACTTCATTTCGACTAAGATGTCCTTTACACCCGTTTGGTCCTTCACCCATTCTGCTCTCTTCTTGTCCCTTGAAGTTGCGCCTACCATTTTCGTTTCCATTACTTGCTGCGTCGTCCTCAGTTTCAGTTGAACCCCCATTGTAAGCATCCAGGTTTCTGCTCCATAGGTGAGTACCGATAAGACGCAGCTGTTATATACCTTCCTCTTGAGTGATAGCGGTAAACTACCATTCATGATTTGAGAGTGACTGCCGAATGTGCTCCATCCCATCCTTATTATCCTAGTTGCTGCACTCTGATGGTTCGGCGCCGCGGTTACTACCTGTCCTAAGTAGACGTATTCCTTTACCACTTCCAGTGCCTCGCTACCTATCGCAAAGCGCTGTTCTCTTCCGAGACTGTTGCACAATACTTTAGTTTTCTGCATATTAATTTTCAGACCTACAGTTCTGCTTTCCTTGTCTAATTCAGCAATCATGAGTTGCAGTTCGTCTCCTTAGTTACTCATCAGTGCAATATGATCAGCGAACCGCAGGTTACTGAGATACTCTTTATTACCTCGTATCCCTAACTCTTCCCAATCTAGGGCCCTGAAAACCTCCTATAAGCACGTGGTGAAGAGCATTGCGGAGATGGTGTCTGCCTGCCTTACAACCTTCTTTATTGGGATTTTGTCGCTTTCTTTATGGAGGGCTATGGTGGCTGTAGAACCGCTGTAGATTTCTTCCAGTACGTTTATATATAATTCGCTGACGCTCTGACTCCGTAGTGCCTGCATTACCGCTGATATCTAGACCGAACGAAATGCCTTCCCGTAATATATGAAGGCTATATATAGGGTTTGGTTATATTCCGCGCATTTCTCTATCACCTGATTGATAGTATGAAATGTGATGTATTGTGGAGTAGCGTGTGCAGAATCTTCCTTGGTCTTTGTACAGGATTTCGTACAGGCAACTCGAAATCCTGTACGAGGACGAAGCATTCTAAATTTCGACGTATCCAAAATGAACGAATAAAGATACACTAAAGGCTACATGTAACACCTGTAATTGTGGTTTCGCTGCAGTGCATCACTGCTACGCCGTGAAAGCACATTTTAAGGGAAATCCGCACTGCCGCGAAGCCCCACTTCAAGGTTAAATGAACAAATTACCCTGACATCGATTCATCATTTTTGTGAAGTTTAAAAGCTTGTTATATCGGTTTATATGCTGTGATTGTAAAGTTGAAAAACGAAACGTCTTTTACAGGTTAACACTTGCATTCTACCGAAAGTCAAATCTTGCTACTATTCAATGTTTCTTCCACTTCCCTCTGAACCAAAAAGAATGGCATTTGCACATGCCTTGTTTCAATTAAAAATATATCGTGCAGGTTAGTTGGGCGATGACAAATAGGCTCATTTTTCTTTATATGTGATATATACTATTAGAATTCGATTCAAACTTATTCAACCAAATCACTATTCGCTTCGAACTCGCTTCGAGCCTAAAATTTATTTTTCGCAGAAACCTACTCTGGACAGATGCTACTCACCAGCATGGGCCTCTTTACAAAATTGATACATCGTGTGAGTTCGATATCCGCGAGACCTTAACGGACAAGGGGAAAGATGCTTGCACCATATCAGATTAAACGTCGCCTATGCTAACTACTTTAAGAGCAAAGTTAAGCTGTCGGACTCACCATTGTGCGTTCAACGTAATGTCCCAGAAGACCTAAAACATGCTCCGCGTGAACGCAGGCGATACGCATCAGATAGGTGGTCTCTGAAGGCAGCCTTACTCCTTCAACGGGACTCGTACTTACAAGTGCGACATATTCTGGGGAAATACGCGCCACGAAAGCGCTGTTGACTTTCTTGCGGGCCTCAAGCCTGAACGAAACCTTGTCTTTGTGTGTGTGTGTTCCATAATCATCACCCATAAATATACCATAACCATCACCCAGCACCTGTAGTGGTATATCAGGCGAATAGCCAGGCTAATCGTTAGGCCGTTTTAGATGTGAAGCATCTTATAGCGGAGTTCAATCCGGTTGTGGTGGTGGTAGTGGTGGTGTGCGGCGTGACCACCCTTACTGCGCATGCGCAAACCCTCTACACTTCCCCTCCCCTCTCCCCTTCCCCTCTCCTCTTTCCTCCCTCACCACTCCCCCTCTGAAACGCGGGCTCTACATGCCAAAACACCGCTTCGCATCGCCTCATGGTCCCCTTTTTTCATTAAGACATTTGTCTCTTTCTCTCTCTCTAGAGCAAGGGGGTGGGAAAGGGGAGTCAGAGTGAGGAGGACAGACTATAGGGTGAGAACAAGGGAAAGAAAGAGGGAGAACGAGTACAACAGAGAGAGATAAAGAAATAGAACGAGAAAAACAAATAGAAATAAAAGGAAGAAACAGTGAAAAATATGGCAGCCTCACAACAGTGGTGCTAAGCCTGAAGGAAGAGCTTCATTGGTAATCAGTTCCCGTATGAATATTTCGGCCCCGCAAAATGTTACTGTGAAACTCTATATGCTTCACGGTAAGCATATACAGCGAGCAATATTGTAAGCGAACGACAATTACACGTGCCGCAGAAATTTGGCATACCCCACTACTCACCATTGGTCCACTGAAATTGAAGAGCGAACACACGGGTATCAAACAACAACGCAAGTGCCACAGAATAGGCCAGACGACGCAAGACGCGGCAGAAAAGACACGTGCTGCTCAAATGTAAAACTTTAAAGGAGCGTACGTTAATTTCGAAAGGGACTTTCTCGACAGACTTATGATTTCGTTGCAACGTGTGTGATCAGCTATGGTTCGGAATTCTGTGTCACCCCTGTCTAGTGTTCTTAACAGCTTCGCTGGTCACGCAACGTCTCCACGTCAAATGCCGTCTTAATTTTTCTAGTATGCATCCCTTTGAAAAAGTTGCACGCTCACAGTGTTTCACGATCATGCAATGAGAGCACATGTATTACAAGAATAATTATGTGACACGCTTATTTCTGTTCCTGTGAACGAATGATCAGAAATCGAAACCTGTATACAATTAACAAAGGTACGCTAACTAAAGTTGTTCTTTTCGTGCACATGCAAGGGACATCAAGGTCATGAGCGGTTGTCATCTTGAATGTTTTACTTTACCACATCGCGTGCCAGTTCTCTCGTTAGAATGTTTCCTTTGAGCATATTTACTATTAGCCCCAAATGCGTACCAGTTGTTCGTATTTCTGTCATCAGAGACAGATAGATAGATAGATAGATAGATAGATAGATAGATAGATAGATAGATAGATAGATAGATAGATAGATAGATAGATAGATAGATAGATAGATACGCAAGATTGGTTGATGGTAACCTCGGAGATGGTTGTAGCGTGGTTTTTCTCCTGGCCAGCTGCTCCAGGTATATATATATATATATATATATATATATATATATATATATATATATATATATATATATATATATATATATATACATATATATATTGTAGAGAAGCATCAGTGGATCGCTTCACTGATAGACTTGCTCACTGATCCATCGGCAACACCATCCACTCGCGCGGTGCGTCGTCAAGCCCATCATTTCGCCATTCGCGACGACCTCCTTCACCGACGCAATTACAACGCCGACGGCCGCCAGTGGCTACTAGTAATACCCCGCAGTCTCCGTTCTGACATATGCGAATCCTTCCACGCTGATCCGCAGTGTGCGCACTCTGGGGTATCGAAAACATACCACCGCATTCGCCAACGGTACTTTTGGCGAGGGATGTACCGCTACGTGCAGAAGTTCGTTCGCTCCTGCATCGATTGTCAGCGCCGCAAAGCTTCAACACACCAGTCACCAGCAGGTCTGCAGCCTTTACCTTGCCCTGACCGGCCGTTTGGGCGCGTTGGCATTGATTTGTATGGGCCACTTCCTCTGACGTCGGCTGGTAACCGCTGGGCCATCGTCGCTGTAGACCACCTTACGCGATACGCCGAAACTGCCGCCCTCCCAGCGGCTACAGCGCGCGATGTAGCCTCCTTCCTGCTCCACCGGTTCATGCTGCGCCACGGTCCACCCCAGGAGCTGCTCAGCGATCGAGGCCGTGTCTTCCTGTCGGAAGTCGTCGAAGCCATCCTCAAAGAGTGCAATGTTGTTCACCGCAAAACTACTGCTTACCACCCGCAGACGAATGGCCTCACCGAACGCTTCAACCGCACGCTCGGCGACATGCTATCGATGTACGTCGCCGCCGATCACACAAATTGGGATTCGATTCTGCCTTTCGTCACCTACGCCTACAATACCGCCCCTCAAAGCACAACTGGTTTCTCACCCTTTTTCTTATTGTACGGCAGGCACCCGTCGCACACAATCGACACAATCCTTCCATACACGCCGGATCGATCGGAGTGTGCGCCTATTTCTGCCACAGCCAGACTTGCTGAGGAGTGTCGCGAGCTTGCCAGGACCTTTACTACGCAGGACCAAGAGCGGCAGAAGAGCATTCGCAGTGCCACCAACACTTCTGCAGCCACGTTCTTCCCTGGAGCGCTCGTATGGCTCTCGGTTCCTACCACTGCGAATGGCCTCTCTTCCAAACTACTACCCAAATACGAAGGCCCCTACCGTGTCGTCGAACGCACATCCCCGGTCAACTACCTGATTGAACCTATTGAACCATCTTCGGACATGCGCCGTCGAGGGCGCGACATTGTCAACGTGGAGCGCCTCAAGCCCTACCATGACCCGCTCATAGTGACCAGCTGTTAGGTCGCCAGACGGCTCCCTTTACGTACCCGGGGTAATTGTAGAGAAGCATTGGAAAGCTCTAATGGGTCGTCCTCTCAAGCGCCTCCTAGTGGGTCACCCTCTTCGCCTATTCTCGGAGAGCACGCCCCTCGTGCTCGTGCTCGTGAGAGTCTGCGAGTCTGCGCTCTGTCGTTGTGCATCGTCGCCGTCAATCTCGCCGTCAATAAACGTCTTAACAATATATATATATATATATATATATATATATATATATATATATATATATATATATATATATATATATATATATAATATATATATAGTTAGAACTATATATAAATATAGTTAAAAGTTAAACACGTAGGAAAATATCGTTAATTAAGAGAAAGGGAAGAAAGGGAGGCGATGCGAACGGGGCCCGATTGCTCTATCGCGTTCTACTCTTGAACGCGAAGCTCAAGCGCTCCATGTTTTAGGGGCGAAGCACCTTAGGGTCTCGGCTTATCGGCATGTCATGTCTTAGTCACGGCCCATCATAAACGGGTATGCGCCACAAAAATTAGGCAAATCCCTCTACCTCCCACCGGTTCATACTATATTATGTCTGGCTTAGCATTATGTTTGGCTTAGCAGCGGCGTCGTAATCCCCAACGAAATTCACCAATGCGCTCAAGTGTTTTGTCTAAATCCAGCGACACAAACGTGGATCGCTACAGTAAAGTAATCTATTTGTAAAAGCATTCCTCGGAACATATCTGCGAAGTGATGGTGCTTTACTCGCCATCCGTCCACTAAAAATGAAGACAGCAACTGTTAGCCGAACAAATAGCCGACGACGTTAGTGGAGCTGAAGCGCCCTTCCCTGCATGCCATGGGGAACTGAAACCGGGCATGTAGGGTTGAAGAAGAAGCACCTTAAGGTAAGCTGCATTCCGACGCAGTTTTTCGACGACGTTAGTGAAGCTGAAACACCCTTCCCTACAACTTCGCCCCTCCGCAGTTTTGTAGCGTTAGCTACACTTGCCTAGCCGGAGCCGATTTTCCGTGGGTCATCATGAGCCGTGCTGCGCATGCGCGAGGATGAGTGCGGAGCCGGAATCTCACGCGCTCTCCGCCACCGCCGCGCGCGGCTCGCCGCTGCTGGTGGCGGAGAGCGGAAGGAGTGGCGTCGTAGTCGTGCAGACAGACTGGCGCCGGCGCGCGCGACTCGCCGCTGCTGCTCTGCGCATTCGAGAGGGGTGACGTCGTAGCCATGGCGCGCGCAGCTATTCGCCTTCACTGTGCAGTCGCAGTCTGACAATGCGCAGGTGCCGCTTGATAGCGCCTCTGACTGGCGTTTGCAGGTGGGTAAGGCCATGGAGAAGGAGAGCGCAAATGCTGCTCAACGGCGCAGAAGAGCCGAGAAGCTTATGTCATCGGGTCCCGAAGTAGTTGCCTGGCAATTAGCGGTTCAGCGTACGAAGAATGAACAGAGGAAGGCTAAACGTGGTGCGAAGACACTGGAGGAAAGGTAGGAACGTCTAGCAAAGTGGCGTCGCCAGGATGCTGAGCGACGTGCCCTACCACCTGTGCAGCAGCAACAACAAGACGCCGTCGATGACGTCAAGGCTCGCCGATCGACTGCCTATACTGTGAAACTTAGCGAAAGCGCCAGTGCGACTCGGACCTTCGAGACGGACTTCGTAAACAATCCGTTGGGATACGTGTGCGACGTGTGTGAAAGACTATGGCGCATGAAAGACTTGACGCCGCTAAGTAGTGCCATGCGTGAAACGTTGAGTTTAGTGGTGGCGCCTGAGTGGGGTGAAACCGTGGCGAAGGTTTGTACAACGTGCAAGAACTTTCTCGTTAAGCAGAACATTTCGCTCTTTAGCGTTACCAATAGGTATCGTTACCCGGCCATGCCGCCAGGTCTACCGGTTCTGAACGATGTGGCCGAATGTGTGTCGTTGGAGCAGCAGTAAGCGTGACAATCAAGCTAATACTAGACCATCTGGAAATCTCAGAATAATCAGCTGAACATTTGCTAACGCTACGTATATCCTCGCATAGCCGAGCTAAGCCAGTGCAATTTTTTTCTCGTGTAGTTTCCCAACGTAACTTATGCTTTACTTTCATTATTGCGTGAAGTGCCTAGCTGCTTCCTGGATGCTTTACTGGGTGTTGTGTTTCCTTACTGTTTACTACTTTCTCACTCAAGATGTCCATCTCATAAGCGCTGTTTAAGAATGTACGTTTTTTCTTTCACTGAACATGTGTGAAAATGTTGCCAAGTGCCGCTCTCTACAAACGCAGCCGTCAAGTGCAACAATGACCCAGTTGTCCTGGAAGTGCTTGCGAGCCTTGATATCGGCTTTGACTGCGCAAGCATCGCAGAAATCGAAACCATGGTCTCACTCGGCGTGGACCCATCCCGCATCATCTACGCTCACCCACAGAAGCACGTCACCTACCTGCGCCGCGCCTGGAAGCAGGGAGTCGATCTCATGACCTTCGACTGCGCCCATGAACTTTACAAGGTAAAGTGGGTGCTACGAAAAATACAGAAGGAATCGCTGCGCTTGTGCGGCAAGCTATCTACAGAGTGTCTGAGCTAACTTGAGCCGACATATTTAAAAAAATGAAGAACGCTAAAAATTTTTACCTACTTCAGATGAGCGGTAGTCGTGTGTACGTACAAGTGGTACCTTTATCGGTAATTATTATTATTTTAAATTTAATGTAATTCGCCAACCCTTTAACCATTTCTAGAATCTCTAACATGTCAATTATGAAGTCTCTGGCCTCCTCAAATCACCGCGGAATAGAAGCATTTACTTCGGGATAAAATTTGCCTGTCTTTTCGGGAAAGAACAGCATCCCTCTGAGTAAGCGAGATATGAAATAAAGGCGCGCTCGCGCGCCACTGCTCATGTGTTTTCAAACGAATTGCGATGGTTGCATGCCGGCATTAGTTCACCACCGCACTGTACAGGACATCACCGTGTATTATGGTACGATAGGCTTCGCTACCTAACTGGCGGTAAGATATGCGTCAGCATCTGCTGACGCAACAGTGGTGTCTCGAGTGGCACGGAGCATATGTTGAACCTTCAGCAGGCTCCCATCTACGAAATGGAAGGAGTGCGCGAATCCATAGCCGTAAGCGCGACGCAACGGTTTCCCTGCTTGTATTGTATTACGATTTGTAAGCACCGCGTTACAATAGAACCTGTTCGCCCTTGTCCAACAGATAAAGGAGCACTACCCAAGCGCGCGCCTAGTGCTGAGATTGAAGGTGGAGAACAGGAAAGCTTGGTTCCGCCTGGGTGACAAGTTCGGCTGTTCCGAGACCGAGGCTGTCGAGCTGCTTCATATGGCCAAGGCCCTCGAAATGGCCGTCGTGGGCGTATGGTAAGAATGACAATTCATAGTTCAAAACCTGCATTAGCAATGCAAGTGAGCTTTGTGGCGAAAGTACCTGTACGGTGTACACTTACGCAAAGAACGGAGAGAAAGGGATTATGCATTGAGCGTGAAAAAGCGCGCCGAGACGGGACAGAATACGAAAAGAAGCACACAGAGACAGCGCTGACTAACAACTGGGTTTATTATCACTAGACAAGCAGTAAATAGGAAAACGTATGTCACGTCACAGCATCAGCAAAGCGAAACACCCCCACTAACAGGTTTTTCACCGGTAGTATTGCACTCAACCCTCGAGGATACAGATATCTTTTTCTGAAAGGGCTACGGAAGGAGAGCTGACACATTCTTGATTTCTTTTATGAATCTCGAACGCTTCCCCAAGTCCTCGTCTCCGCTTATCTGCATACCGGCCTGTCACTGCACTCTTCGAATGAAGGTCGGTATGCGCAGTCTGCAACATGCGCGGCAAGAGTCCTCCCGGTACAATTTCGGACGTCGCACGCGTGTTCACGTAGGATATCATTCAGGCATCGACCACTCTGTCCTACGTACGAGCGTCCACAAGACAACGGGATCTCGTACACCACCTCGCCCTTACACGTAACACAAGGCTTCGCGTGCTTCTTGGTGCACCGTTTGTGCGCAGGATCACTGCACTTCAGATGTCGGCATAGGCTACCTAATTTGTTGGGGGCCGAAAAACCAAGATCTACGCCCGATCGCCCTACTGTTTTCTTGAGCCTGTGGCTTACACCATGGATGTAGGGAATGACTGCTGTTTACATTTTCTCTCTTCGAGGCTCCTCTACAGGTGGCACTCTTCGAAATTGCTTCAAAAGATTGTAGCCTGTGCTGCAGAGAAGCGAATCCGGAATTATGCACTACTGATATCGAAATTGAGAGCTTTTATAGCACTTGTAGGTGTAGTGGTTTACGGCAAGAAAAGGCCAATAAACAACTAATAAACATATATTAGTTGTTTATATATATATATATATATATATATATATATATATATATATATAGTAGTGGGAAAAGAATCACGCGGACCCCGATAGAATAAGGAATGAAGAAAGAAACTACGACTTTCGTTGGTTTGGCACTGTATATTTTCACTAACGTTTCGTCTGGTGGACCAGACTTTGTCAAAGTAACAAGTACATCGCGATGGGTTTCCTTATAAACACGCTTAAAGTAGATAGATAGTTTCAAAGAACTTATTGATAGCAAGAATGACAACATAAGATAGCGGTCACGCGCAGTCGACATGGATTCATGCGCGCACATTTGGGACTCGTGGCAGCGAAGTCAGGTTACACAGGGTAGCATAGATTGCACACGCAGTTGATATGGCATTACACATTAGTGATATGACAGAATTGTTGGATTGCACGTCACATGGAGGAAAAGGCGGGGGGGGGGGGAATGACATCAGATCTGTGCTTTACCGTTTTTTTTCGCAGCAACGTAATCACATGCTAGCATTAAACTGCGAACAGTTTGAAATCGCAAACAGAAAATCTACTCAGCACTAAGGTCAATTTTTACTTTTAACTTCTCCTGAAGTACGCTTCAAACACATCAAGGTTAATACGAGAAGAAACTAAAAAAACTAAAAAACAGCACAGACACCGTACATGATGCACACAACTCAGTACGTATGCACGTAGTCTGGTACGAAAGCTGAAAAATAGTGGGTGATTACCAACGTAACCGTAGAAGAAACACGAGCGATATTAGAAACAGAGCTGCCTATCCTGTTGAAGACCAGGTTATGATTAACAGTGCTTAGTGGGAACGCTTGTAAGTGTGCCTATGCTTTCGTTGATACCGGATGAGACGGTGTTAAACTTATAGATTAGGTAAGACTCGCGGGCTTCACGATCATGATGAGAACGAAAGCCTGACTCAAGTATAGTGGCCCGAATATTTTCAAAAGAATGCCCAGGTAAACGAATGTGTTTTGATAATGGTAGGCAAGGAAGCTTATTGGAATGCGATCTATGGTTGTTAAAGCGTATTCTAAATGAAGTTTCCGTTTGGCCAATGTACTGTTTTTTGCAGACTGTACACTCAAGCATGTATACAACGTTAGAACTATCGCAATTAAATGAACCTCGAATGTTAAGGGAGAAGTGTGAAAACGTGCTATTGGCTTTCTGTGTCGTTTGCATATGTACGCACACCTTGCAACGTGCTTTGTTGCAGGGTGCACAGCCAGTTATTGCGGGCTTATTTACTTTCGATGACGTTAATAAATCTCGGAGATTTTTAGACCGTCGGTACACAACGCGAGGTGGTTCAGGAAAAATACTCTTGAGATGTTCGCTTTGGGCAAGGATATTGTAGTGGCGTTTTAATATAGAGTGTACCTTTGGTGCTGATGCTGAGTGTGTTAGTACAAGGTTGGTGCTATTCTGTTTTTCGGGCAAACGGTTCCCCCTCAGAATTTCCGCTCTATTTAATTTATCTGCTCGACCTATTGCGTCATCGATTAAAGCCGATGGATATTGCCGTTTAGTGAGAGAAGTTTTAAGTTGTTCGAAATTCGCTATGAAATCCTCGCGGTTGGAGCACAATCGTTTAAATCGATGGGCCTGACTATAGGGAATGGCGGTCTTGCACTGTCGTACATGACTGCTCTTGAAATGCAGAAGCGGGTTTTTATCAGTAGGTTTACGATATAGTTTAGTCAGCAGTTTTCCTTCGCATAGCGACACAGTGACGTCTAGGAAGTTTACCGAAAGTGGCGAGTAACTATGCGACAGTTTGATTGACGGGTGGAAATGATTAAACGCATCTATAAATTTCAAGAGGTTTTGTTCCCCATATGTCCAAATCAAGAAAATATCATCAATGAATCGCTTATAAAAGAAAGGCTGCATGTCAGTGCTGGATAAGAAATCATTCTCCAAAATACCCATAAAGATATTAGCATAATTCGGACCTATTCGGGTTCCCATCGAAGTACCGCTCACCTGAACGTAATGGCTATCATTGAATTCCAAGTTATTAAGTTCAAGAATAAGTTTTAGGAGCGATCCCAGGGTTTCTTTATCTACAGGCGTTTCGACACGACAGTCTTCATACGCTTTAAGGACTGCTGAAATCCCATCGGCATGCGGTATGTTAGTGTAAAGCGAGGTGACGTCGAGAGTTACAAGGATTGAATTATGCGGAATGGTAAGGTGTAATATATCTTGGAGAAAACTATTGGTATCATTTACGAATGACGGAAATGTTCCAGGAATCTGGTTAATAAGGGAGTCTACATAGCGTGAAAGGTTTCCCGCTGTAATGTTCGCACCGGAAATGATCGGGCGGCCTGGGTTACCTTGTTTGTGAATCTTTGGTAGCAAGTAAAACCTACCAGCCACGGGACTGAGCGGTATGAGAGACCTAACGGTTTTTTCGTCTAGTTTTTTCGGCTTTAGTAATTTTGTGAGCTGATCTATCAAAATGGACCTAAAGTTATCGGTTGGGTCGGTTGCGAGGGGTTTATAAAAAGCGGTATCCGAGAGTTGTCTGATCGCTTCCATGATATAATCACTCTTATTGAGAACAACAATCGCTCCTCCCTTATCTGCGGGTTTAATGACGATATCATGATTATTTGTAAGCTCTTCAAGCGCTGTTTTTTCTTCCTTCGTCATATTCTGTCGGTAACGGACGCGGGTTTTGTACGCCTCCAGTATTTCACGTTGCACTGCACTTATATAAAAATCTAGACATTTATCACGTTGCGCTGGTGGGGTCCAGTGTTTGTATGAGGGCATAGATAGTTTAGCGTCACTATGACTTTCACGGTTATGGAAGTATTCTCTTAGGCGCATGGTTCGAGCAAAGTTGTCAAGGTCTTTTAAAAGCTGAAATTCATTGAATCCACCAGAGGTTGGGCAAAAGGTAAGACCCTTCGATAAGGCCGATATGTGAGCACCAGAAAGAACAAACATTGAAAGGTTAACAACATTGTCGCTTGGTTCAGTTGGTCTGCTTCTGAGTGATGGTTCAGTAGGAACAGTATCTATGTTCGCAATACATATAGAAGGGTCTATGCCATCACGAATAAATTTATTGTGTTTGAGCGTGCATAAGTTTTTCTTCTTATTCTGTTTAAATTCTGCCAGGCATTCTAATTCACGTGGCGTTAACTGTGACGTGAAGCGGCTTTCTTCGCTATGTAGACGCATCGTACATGATTTGTAATGGTTGACAACAATACGCAGTAATTCCAAAGAGGCGTTGCTTAGTACTCTTTGCCAATCGGCTTTGTTTGACTCAGAAAGGTCGCAAGTGGCCGGCTTCAGTCTTAGCTGTAAGCCTTTCGGTACTTTAGAAGCATTCAGGTACGTCGACAGTGCGGTTACATGCAGTTCAGAGCGGATGCTTTTCTCGGCAATTTTTCTAGCCCTTAAGAATGTCCTAGAAGGAAGACGCTTAACAGAGTTACCAGGAATCGGCAGTCAATGGGCGGCTTTGTCACGAGCGGGGTTCTTCCGGGAAGGGTAGCGGCGGCCCAAAGACGGAGTGGTCTGTGTGCCTCCCTCGTGAAGGTGGCGACTGTCTGTGACGGGAGAGCCGCGGCTGGTGCCTGGGGAAGTTAAAGAACAGTTCTTACTTGGAAGGGTACGGCTGGAACCCCGATGGTTGCGATGGCTTGAGACTGAAAGGTCCTTGTTGGCGTCTGCTGAGGGTTGACTGTAGCGCGTTCCAGAAGAAGTACGGCTGGCACCGGGAAGGCCACGGTGGTTCGAGACTGGAGGCCAGTGGTCGACGTCTGGGGAAGGCTGAGCGGAGCACGTTCTAGGCGAAGTCTGGGCGGCACCGCTGTGGAGGACACACGATGCGAAATCACGCCACAGTGATACATCGTTGTCAGTGTGTGTGAAGAAAAGTTCACGGATATGGCTGGCCATGAGTGCGACGCCTTCAAAACTCGGGTGGAGGCCGTCGGCGGCTAGAACACGGCCTGGGGGCAGGTACTGGAATCCGTGGTCCACGAAGAAGACTTTCCTCGAGTGGCTGCAAAATCCACGCAGTAGTTTATTGAAGTAGCTGGCTTCTCGGTTGCAGCGTCGGACGAACAAGAGGTTGCGGTTACCATGACGACGATTGGTACAACGAGGGAGAATGAGCGTAGCATAGATTCTTGAGATGTTTGGCATTGTCTTCATAATTAGTTCAAGCAGAGAGCGATACCTTTCAAATGCTGCTGCTCCGTTGCTTGACGGCATGTCGTTAGTACCGACAAGAAGCATAAGGTTTTTCGCCGTTTCTGGCACAAAATTTAGCAGTGACCGGACGTCTTCAGTGGTGGCACCGACTTGGGAAACGAAGGCTTTCGTTCTCATCATCGTCAGGCTTTCGTTCTCATCATGATCGTGAAGCCCACGAGTCTTACCTAATCTATAAGTTTAACACCGTCTCATCCGGTATCAACGAAAGCATAGGCACACTTACAAGCGTTCCCACTAAGCACTGTTAATCATAACCTGGTCTTCAACGGGATAGGCAGCTCTGTTTCTAATATCGCTCGTGGTTCTTCTACGGTTACGTTGGTAACCACCCACTATTTTTCAGCTTTCGTACCAGACTACGTGCATACGTACTGAGTTGTGTGCATCATGTACGGTGTCTGTGCTGTTTTTTAGTTTTTTTTAGTTTCTTCTCGTATTAACCTTGATGTGTTTGAAGCGTACTTCAGGAGAAGTTAAAAGTAAAAATTGACCTTAGTGCTGAGTAGATTTTCTGTTTGCGATTTCAAACTGTTCGCAGTTTAATGCTAGCATGTGATTACGTTGCTGCGAAAAAAATCGGTAAAGCGCAGATCTGATGTCATTCCCCCCCCCCCCAGCCTTTTCCTCCATGTGACGTGCAATCCAACAATTCTGTCATATCACTAGTGTGTAATGCCATATCAACTGCGTGTGCAATCTATGCTACCCTGTGTAACCTGACTTCGCTGCCACGAGTCCCAAATGTGCGCGCATGAATCCATGTCGACTGCGCGTGACCGCTATCTTATGTTGTCATTCTTGCTATCGATAAGTTCTTTGAAACTATCTATCTACTTTAAGCGTGTTTATAAGGAAACCCACCGCGATGTACTTGTTACTTTGACAAAGTCTGGTCCACCAGACGAAACGTTAGTGAAAATATACAGTGCCAAACCAACGAAAGTCGTAGTTTCTTTCTTCATTCCTTATATATATATATATATATATATATATATATATATATATATATATATATATATATATATATATATATATATATATATATATATATATATATATATATATACAGGGTGTCCCAGCTATCTTTAGCCAAGGGTTAAAAATACAATATTAGAGGCAGGCGAGTGAAATCACTTGCAAATTACTGACAGTCACCTTGCGCACTACAGACAATTTTTGTTTGGTAATTAACTAATTTGTTAATTAGGATTTAATTAAATTGCTAAATATTGACTGTAGGCAACAAATGCGCCTTGCAAAGTTCGGGAGCGTCTTCAGAAACCCCAACTGCATTATTTGTGATAAAGAAAGCCTCACGTATACCATGTTTTCCAAGCTGCAAAGAAAGCCCGCGAAATACAAAATGAACCACGTGGCTAGCGCATTCGCCCGCCGCGAGAATGCTGCCCTCAGCCGTGGTTTGAGAGAACGAAATCAGCTGCGGCCGCGACTCGGCGGTTCCGTTGCAGCGTTAGGCCGATAAGTTGACGGTGGTTTCTTGGCCCGCGCTCACTACAACTTGCACCGTCACGCGCGCCAACTGGCTGACGCGGGCCAAAAAAACCATTGTCGACTTATCGGCCTATCGCTGCAACGGAGCCGGCGAGTCGCGGCTCCGTTGAAAGCCAGCGAAATACAAAAAAAAAACAAGAAAAACGCCTGACCAGCGTATTCCTGCTCTTAACTGTTTGAGCGAACGAAATCAGCTGCGGCCGCGACTCGCCGGCTCCGTTGCAGTGGTAGGCCGATAGGCCGATAAGTTAACGGTGGTTTCTTGGCCCGCGCTAGCTGGAACTTGCACCGTCACGCGCGCCAACTGTCTGACACGGGCCAAGAAACCACCGCCAACTTATTAGCCTACCACTGCAAGGCAGCCGGCGAGTCGCGGCCGCAGCTGATATCGTTCGCTCAAACCAGTGTAGAGGCAGGAGTACATCAGGGTCATTGAACAGGCGGGAGTGCACAGGCAGGAAGACAAGAATAAAAAAATACATGGCTGATGCCTCTGTCATAGGAATCGGTATAACACGAAAGTAAAACGTGTCTTCACAGACGTAGTTGAGCGTTTGTTGTGCATTGTTTTGCCCCGAGGGAAGGAATGAATGCTACAGCAACAAGTTGTAATGTCACGCGAAGAACGGCAAGCAGCTCGAAACTTGCAGCGCGCTGCTCAAGCAGAATGAACGCACGGAACGCACATACACCGGATAAGCGCGAACAAACAACTGTCACAGCTCGAGAACTAAAGCGCGCTGGTCAAATACAAAGGAGGATGCACGAAACGAATGCACAAGTATACACAGCATGAGCGCGTACTGTCACAGTTGTAACTTATTTGTTTGTGAGAAGCGCGCTCGTTTCGCTAAAGCGGCCGCTGCAGTGAGCGAAGTGACCTTCGTGCCCTTCTGTAACTTCAACGCAAACTTGCGGTGAGGGCGCAAGACGTACAAGATAAGCGCAGACGCACGAGCGACCACGCCCTGTAGAGGCGCACGCTCATCTCAACGTGCGGGACGACGACGTTTAAAGCGCGCCATTAGAGCCATTCGCACCATCTCGCTAGTGGTAACGAAAACACGCTGTGTACCCCGATCTCTGAGTACCACCACCGGCAAGTGGTGTATATAACTAGCACGCCGTTAGTACGACGAGGAGCGTGCCGTTTGTGGCGGAGTCGTTTCGCGCTGCGCGCTGGAGATCGTAGGTCATAAGTTCGACTCCGATTGGCGGAACTTTTTCTTCTAGTTTTTTTCTTTGCCATATGTTAGTCTTTACTTTTTACAACGCCATATCCGTGACGGAAATGCGTCAGTGGAGCCGCGATGGACCCCGGCACAAAACACTTTCGTGTTAAAAAACATGGCTGATCCGTCCATCATAGGAATCGGTTAACACGAAAGGAAAAGTGTCTTCACAATAGTGCTTATTGTGTAGGGATATATGGGAGCTTGTACAATGTCTATTTTTGTTTGGCAGCTATTGCATCGTTTTACGTGGATGCACCCATGTTGACACCTAGTGGCATGTCTGCATCGCGACGACGAATGCCCATGATCATGAATAAAACTTTGTGCTAGCTCTAGTTTTGGAAACAGCGAATCGGAAACAGCGAATCGTGAATCCCGCGTAAAGATGACATCAATGTTTTATTCCACGTATGTCGACGACATACAGATAGAATTTAAATCGTGAAACCAAGTGACATGTACAGCTTAGTCTGAACAAGGTGTCTAAATGACAATAACGACGTCTGTATTTTACAAAAGGGTCTCACTTCAGTCTCAGAATGGTGTAACTCATGGCTAATGCAACTTAATTTATCCAAATGTAAAGTACTACGTGTTTCTCGCACATCATCATGTTTTCCTGGCACATATTTCCTAAATAGCATTTTACTCGAACAAGTCGAGTCATAACGCTACCTTGGCATTCATATCACTTCTTCCCTAACGTGGTCTCTTCATATCAGTACCATTATGAAGAGAGCTAACACCATGTTGGGCTATCTGCGCCGTAATTTTTCCACCGCCCCTTCCTCTCTGAAACTAACATTATACAAAACGCTTGTTCGTAGTAAACTAGAATATGCATCAGCCATTTGGGACCCCTGTTCTGCTAACCTAATCAATGCGCTTGAACTCACTCAAAACAATGCAGCCCGTTTCATTCTAACTAACTACAATCGTACCGCAAGAGCTACTACCATGAAAAACATGCTTAATTTATCAAATCTAGCATCTCGTCGCAAAGTTTCCCGGTTGTGTTTGTTTCATAAACTTTTTTTACCATTGCCCCAATCTACGCGATGAAATCATCTCTCTCCCATCCTTCGTCTCACCCAGGCTAGATCATTCTCACAAAGTAGGCGTACCTTCATTTCAGACTAAGTTTTGTTCACAGTCCTTCATTCCTCGCACATCAGTCGACTGGAACCACCTTCTGGGTCCGTCAGCCGGCATCGAGGACAACGCTTGTTTCCGCAATAACGTAGCTAACATTTTATACCAAGGCTAGCAAAAATTTGTTCATTTGCTGTGTACTACCTTCGTTATTTTTTCTTAGTAAAAGCTCACCGCGTTATATATGCTTGTATAACCACGGAACATAACGCTTGTATTTGAACTTTGTTTTTCTGTATTGTATTGTTTATGAACACTCCCCTCTGTAATGCCTTTGGCCTTGAGGGCACCAATAAATAAAGTAAAAATAAAAAGTGGCTGCCAGGTCACTGCGGCGTCGTAGGGAACGAACACGCCGATAATGCCGCTCGGGCAGCTCTGGAAGGCACACAGGAAGAAACCCTACGACTTTCAAGCGGTTATGGACAAATGGGCTTCGGGACTGGAGACCCAGAGTTCGAAAATGGACTAAAGAATATCTAAACGTCCCTATTGGCCGTTATGTATGTTTACCTAGTGTACATGTGCTCTGTGCCGACCTCAGAATTGCGCGCACGCGTGGGTGGGTGAAGTCACCAATCAGACACGTTGTCCATACGGAAACCGTCATGTGTAAGAAAGAAGAGTTAAAGCTACAGAATGTATTGTAAGCCCAGTTCATATATGGCAGTGTCAACACTGAGCCTAATTTCATATTTTACAATGACAGCTTTCATGTCGGAGGAGGCAACGAGGATGCCAGCGCTTTTGCGACAGCCATTGCAGCGGCGAGGCGCATCTTCGACGTCGGCCGTGACATGGGTTTTGACATTACCTTGCTGGACATCGGTGGCGGCTTTCCAAGGGAACCGGGATGTCACCCGCTTTTCATAAAGGCAAGTTGCTGATTCTCGAACTAGCGGCTGCTGTCGCATCTCTGAGGGCACGCATGCTCACATCAGGGACATTGCGAACTTTCTAACCAGCCAATCATCCCGCCTAAACCGATACGCCTAACATTGGGAAGTTCCGCGATCACGCACAAACTATGGTCTTTCAAACACTTTCCTACTGTCTTCCCTTCACACTAAATAAATATAAACTATGCGACGAAAACATAGCTTACATCCCTAAAAACGCATTACTTTGACTGTTGTTATGAATATTAACCTCACGTTCGTGTCTCTCGACACGTGTTCCCGGCCGTTTATTTCAAATTGCTAAATTGTCACTTTTGTTTTGGTGTCCTCCATGTATTTCTATTTTAATGCTGTAACAAATGTATTTATTGTGTGTTCTTGTCATGTTGCTGCTGGTATTGTACCGGGAGATGGGACCAGTCAAGCAGCTTCTATCCCGCCATACTTATTGTGTACATACATTGTAATAAACTTGAAACTTCAAACATCCGAAACATTCGGAAATGGAGGAGCGGTGAATGTTCCCAGGCACGTAGACAGCTCCAAGCAATCGAGAAACTTCGTCCAGATTGTTAAGCCTTAAAAGGCACCAAGATCATTCATTGCCTTGAGGAATCTAGTCCCAAGTCCCAACACGTTAGCAAGTGACTGCTTCAGTATGCCGAGACAAGGAGAACGACATAATAAGTGGGCGATGTTCTCAAGGTTTCTACTGACACCTGATGTAATACTGCGAGCGCACCTGGTCAATGCAAACCATATTAGCAGCCGAAGTGAAAACGACGTCTCGTGTCGACTCAATCTCAATGACAACGAAAAGACGTATTTCCGGAGCCTTTGAAGAAAATGGAAAATGAATGCTTTTGTCTGTGGTCTACATACAAAGTACTGGTGATTGCGACTTGATACTGCAGGCACTACTCCGACGTTAAGTACTATTGTCGTAATTTTACATATTTGTGTATGTGTGCGTGTGTAATGTGTTGTTGTGTATTATGCATTAAGAAGAGAGCGGCGTTGGGCAGCCCTGGCCTAGCAGAAGCTCAAGAATGGCAGCGACAGCAAGAGTTGTGTTTTCGTGTTTTTCCTTTCAACGGAGCCATTGGTGTTCTCTTCGTTGTAACAGCGGCCCTGTAATGCACATACAGAACATCCGCACCTACACACAACAAGAGCGTTTATAATACATTCTACACACAATGCACCAAAGAAAATATGTTGGCATACGCTCTCGCCTAAACCGTTTCCGCGTTTTTGTTTGTAAATTTATTTTTTGTGAACATGAGAGAACATACTTAAGAGCAAAAATCATGGCAATGTCAACTTTAGCTATACATGCTCGCTTATTTACTTTGTTAGATGTTAAGGTTAATTTGGCCACTTTGGTGGCTTTGTAACTCCGACCTCACAAAAATAATTCTACATGTTTTGCAGATTCACTTAGAACACGCGATTGGCTTTAATTCTGGGGTGTTCCAAGAAGGTGTCATTTTTAAATTTATTTTCAAAATAATGCATTTTTAGAGAATATGCTCTTACGCATTTTGTTTTCCGTTTGATGTCATTCACGGCAGTTGCATTTGGCACGAATGTTAACCTAATGTGTGGCAATGCTGTAGAAACTTGTGAATATTCTTACTATTAGAAAAGTGGAATGAATAAAAGTTTAAAATTGGAGGAATATTGAATAAAGTGCTCTGTGGGCGATTTGTTTTTTTTTAAAGACCCTCAAAACTGCATGGTAAGAACACTCTGTATACACGCTGTTCCTATTCCGCAAAGAAAAATTTTGGAGCCCACAGCCGCAACAGTTCTTTTTATTTTGTAGGATATCAAAAAAACCCTGACAATGGACCATTTGGTTAAACATGGTAAACTTTTCTTGCGCGAACTGCAAAAAGAACTGGACACCGCGAAAAGAGCCACATACAGAACACACCAACGCTGATGTGTTTGTAGGTGTCTTTCTCCGCAGTGTCCCTTTTTCTGTAGTTCGCGCAAACAAAGTTGATCATGTAGGATCTCACCAGAATCCTAGTTTCATGCAATTCGCGAAATGCGGTTCTGGCTCAGCGAATACTTCTGAATTTTTTAATGAAGGCAAAATTCTTTTCGCGACACTAATATTGGTGTCGTGGTCCTCGAGAATCAGACAGCAAAATATTTTTTGTTTTCAGCGAAATTAACGGAGGGCCGGCGTACATGCACCGACATTAGGAAGTTTTAGCTTGAAAGTATACTTCTTTACGTTACCGTGTTACCAGATTACGTTTACCGTGTTACCGGAACTCCAGTTTTAGTAAAGTTTTTAGCTACCCAAACGTAAACCTTTACGTACGTACGTAAGCGTTTACGTTTGCGCAAACCACTAAATTGTGATGATAACTGCTTTGAAACTACAATTAATTTAGATAATATTGAATTACCGATTTGCGGCAAAATCATAAAAGAGGTTTTTAGCATTTGCAGCATCCCGGTATACGCAAAGGGGTATAGCAATACAGGGTTACCGAACGATGTTGTCGACATCTTGTGACGCTTCGTGCAACCACAGTCATGGACAAGTTTGTTTTCGCTTAGTGTTCTTGGGGGAAAAATGATTAAAAAGGCAACTCATTTGTAATTATGCCAATGTAAAGCATTTACATTGGAAGTAGAATGCCCGATGTTTCTGCAACAACAATTTTGTGCTTGCCTGGTTCACCCTGGCCCCGCTAGATGGCACCACCTATCCAGCCTGTCAGGGGCTTTAGGCATCTCACGTTTACGGCTTCGGTATTCTAGGTCGCTCTAGCCTCGGTAATCCGGCTGGAACAAGGTGATAAGTGGCGCTCGCCCATCGGATTATTTTTATTCGGCGGCTGGAGTCTCCGCAAAGCGGATATCGCGAGTAGCCACAAACGAAGGTGGATTGGCGAGATAGGGCCGTAAATGTGAAGCCTAAAAGGCGAGTAGTTTACGTTCCGTAAACCTCTACGGCCCGTTAAAGTTCGCGCATGCGCACAGTCCATCCGGTATCTGGTAACACGGTAACGTAAATAAGTATACGTACAAGCTAAAACCCGCTATTATTATCTGGACACACCTTATAGGTCCCTCCGTGTAGACAATAAGTCTAAACGCACTCGACAATAATCAAGTATCAGATCGACATCGCTAAGGTACCAGAAATTCATCAAGCCGGTTTCAGTACGCGTAATTTGTGATAGACGTAAGGAATGCTTGATTTTCGAACGTTAAACCTCTGCAGATCGGTACGCTCCGAGGCCCCGCCACGGTGGTCTAGTGGTTATGGCGCTCGACTGCTGACCCGAAGTAGAGTGACCTAGAATAGGGGGAGTGTCCAAAGCGCCGGCTCCCGCGTGGGCCTTTTGCCGTGAACTCCCGCGCCGCGCCGCTGCTGCGCCGGACCCGTGGGCTTTCCGCGCTCGGGAAGCGCGCGGAAAGCGAGGGGCGTCTGCTACGCGCTGTAGTTTTTTGCGCTGAATTTCCACACAGGGCACTTGAAGTCTACTTAACTTTTATAATGCGGTGCGGAATGGAGCTTATTCATCTTTAAGCGTTGTGTTAGTGCTGGGGCGACAACAGAATGCAAAAAATAATGTGTCAAGCGGCATCAGCGTGGCCTAGTTCCGGTCACAGAGTTCGAGAACGTTGGTGCGTGTGTAAAAACGCGCAAAACGGACACGCACACGCAAAGAACGAAAACAAAAAACCTTATTCGAACGAGTAATCGGGCAATAGCATCACGCATGCTCGAATTAAGAGTAATAAAAAAAAGTAAACTGCACGTGCAGTCAGCTGAAATACTTGCGCGCAGTGACCGCTTCACACTACGAGCTTTTTACTCATGGTCGCCACTGCTTTTCTAGCCATACGCACACCGCTTTATTCGACAATTCATTAGCCTCCACTAGCTCTTTATTATGGACCGAGCACACCGGGAAGACGCAAGGGAAACAAGAAAAGAAAAAAAAAAAGAGTAGAGACGGCCATACGACCGCAATGCTGTTGGCTATATTCTTGCTTCTGAGGTAGCGTACAACAAGGCTCACCGTGCGCAAACACTTGAAAGAAAAGCAATGCCAGGTAAACTAACTTTATTCCACAAGATTTTGCATAAAAGGCGTAATATAGAAAATGCTTTACAAATATCCAGATATCATGCAACAAAGTTACAAATGCCCCCATTATTGCTGTACAAGCTGCCTGAACGAAAATACGGTAAGAAATTGACAAATAGAAGTGTAATAACTCAATCACTTCAGAAAATTGTTCAGATGCAGAGATCCCTTATGTACCTAGCCTGAAAAAATGCAACATGCGTTAATATATATATATATATATATATATATATATATATATATATATATATATATATATATATATATATATTCGCACGGTGCATTGGATCGCTGACGTCAGTATGAAACGTTCGCGCGAGTGAGATGCGTGCATTGCTTCAAGCCTTCACTATACGAAATGAAAACAGTTTCAAACAACTTAGTCTCAACTTTTCTCAACTTCAGATGTTTTCACGGTTCTCGGAGGTTAGCGTTCGCCCGGTTCAGAGACTTTACAAAAAGATGTGGACGAGTAGTTACATAAAATACAATTGTTTATGCGGCAGTTGAGTGCGCGCCAACAGGGCACCCAACCGCAATTTCCCGCTTTTTCCTGATGACCTCAGTATAGCGTCCACCCCAATTTCGTGCTGAAACTCCGGAGTACGAGTCTGGTCATCTCTTGAATAAATATAAAATGACCAGACGGGTAAAGCAAGCCTCTTTTGTCCCGCAGACACGTGCAATCAGCTGCTCTGAACTGAGAATCACGTTTGTTTTCAGGCGATCGCTCGTAACGTGAAGTGAGGCATACACGATGATGCACTGTTATCGTTTTATTTACTTTGATTTGTCTTGTTTGTTTTTTTTAAGGTAGAGCTTTAGATGCCTCATCAAACACGAAAATTGACCGTCGGCGTCCCGCGTAGCCAACACGAGTGATGCACAATATCATCACGCGATGACGTCGACAGAACTTGTGACGTTACTATGACGTCATTCAACGTGACGTCATATGTTGACGCCATCACGTGAAACGGTCGCTTTGCATTGCCTCCGTGATCGGGGGCCGATCACAGAGGCAATGTAAAAGCAGGTGAGGTGCAGAAAGCTTGCAATGCCTTCGATCCTGTCGGCAGTCCGAAAGCACGTTATGTACAGAAGAAAGCTTTCGGAGAGGGGCGAGGGAGGATCAATGCGTGGACTGACGAAAAAGATGGCTTTCGTTTTCGAGTCATCTCAGGCGAATGCATAAGAGACCATGTTTTTTTTTTCATGTAACTTTTTCGCATACATTCCACCTGTACTGTCAGTTCTTCAAAATGTATAGGTATGTCTGACATGTTTACATCGATACAGGTGACCACCACGTTTTTTATAACCTGACGGAAACAAATCGTCAGACCACACATCGTCAGAATTATTTCTGGCGCAGAAAGCAGGTTTGCACGCCACACACCATATTATTATTGTTAGTCGTTACGCAAATGGCAAGCATGTCAAGTTATTGATGCCATGACCTATCGGTCGTGTTGGGCATACATACATTCGTGCCCCTCCGGGCTAATTTTCGTGTATACCGCGTGAACGAGACGCGAGTAATTTTTTTCCTTTGGTACCGCGGCCACGTTGACTGACACATTCGGCGTCGCATGAAATGGCTTGAAACAGCAGAGCGCCGTAGGCAGCCTTGTAAAACAAATGGAATGCACGAAATAAAAGATGGGATATGAAGGGTGCAAACGCGTTAGCATGCATGAGCTAGTTACTACGTGCATTATGTGCTACGTTCTCCTGGTTATCTCCAGTTTATTCTTTCCTGCAGCAAGTTTTCGTTCGTCATTCCACACGAAAGAAAGTTAAGCGCCTTTTCTCACGCTGAAGTGCGCGCAGGATGCGTTCCTCAAATAGCCGCGGAAGTGTGGACCAATGCGGTGACAAACCAGCTGAAAGAATATATACAAAATCCCCGTTTCACAACACACAAACTAACAAACGCGTTTTCTGTGTGATGAGTCGCTGCTGTATCATGTTGCAGTGACGCAGTATTAAATATTCCCACATTTCCGCAATTTTAGCTAATAGCAGCCAAAATATCACGCGCGTAGCAGACGCTCGCCGCTTTGACGCGGCTTCCGCCGCGGAGAAAGCCCACGGGTCCGGCACGGCAGCGCCGCGGCGCGGAAGTTCACCGCAAAAGGCCCTCGCTCCTCCCCTGTATTCGCGCGGTGCTTTGGACACTCCCCCTATTCTAGGTCACTCTACCCGAAGGCCGCGCGATCGAATCCCGGCCGCGGCGGCTGCATTTTCGATGGAGGCGAAAATGTCTGAGGCTCGTGTACTTAGATTTAGGTGCACGTTAAAGAACCCCAGATGGTCGAAATTTCCGGAGCCCTCCACTGCGGCGTCTCTCATAATCATATCGTGGTTTTGGGACGTTAAACCGCAGATATTATTATTATTGCTGCATTGCTCCGGGAGCTGCATTGCTCAGTTTTCCGAGTATGGGCGTCCAGTAGGGCGAGGCAACGAATGGCGACGGGGCTGAGGTGACCGGGAGCGACGATCGTGTGGGGACGGTGAACGGCTGGAGCGTCGGACCGATGTCGTAGGAGCCTCATCGTATGGTCCACCGTCACGAGCGGGAAACTGCAGGGGCCGGTGGTTGTCGTCACGTCGATAGCCAGCAAACGAGCGAGATGGAAAGGTGCGAGAACGACAGTAGCGGGAAATATGTCCTACACCGTGGCAACGAAAGCAGATCGGCTTGTCGTCCTGCGTTCTCCACTGGGCAGGATCACGATAGCGGCGCAACATTTCCGGTGCACGAGGAGGCGTTATAGAACTGACACGAGGTTCCGTCAACGAACATACCGGCTGCAGTCCGACATTTGCAAGCTCCTCCCTCACAACCTGCTGGATCAACGAGATCGTTGGTCGAGTATCATCAGATGGCCGCGTCAGGAAAGATGGTGGCGACGCCGCCTCGATTTCTCGGCGCCACGATGCGAACTACGCTCTCGTTGGTAGGCGGTTGACCGCATGGCGGCTGAAGGTCCTCGCAGGATGATGTAGCGGCCGTGTTCGGAAGTCACATGAAATGCTGGGCAATGCGGCGACTCTTCAGCTCTTCGAACCGGCGGCACTCTTTGATGATGTCGTCCACGGTTGAGCAGTCTTTAGACACAAGTAAATTAAAAGCGTCATCCGCAATTCCCTTGAGCAAATGGCTTACTTTGTCACCCTCTGACATGTTGGTGTCGACACGACGGCAAAGGGCCAGAACGTCAAGGATGTAGGAGACGTATGATTCGGTGGAAGTTTGTGCCCGACAGGAGAGTTCTTTAGAAGCGGCCCGTTGGCGTCCGACGGCTCTACCAAATAGGTCGCGAAGCTTCTGTTTACAGGCATCCCAACTTGTTAAGTCAGCTTCATGAGCCTGAAACCACGCGCCTGCTGTTCCGCAGAGGTAGAAGTCAACGTTGGCGAGCATCATTGTAGGGTCCCACCTGTAGACCGCTGCAAACCGCTCGTACTTCGCAATCCAGTCATCGACGTCAACGTGGTCGGTGCCGCAGAAGTTACCGGGATCGCGCGGTTGAGTCAATACGACCGGCTGTACCGGCTGTACCGGAGTCGCGGTCGAAGCGGCAGCAGCAGAGTTGCTTTCTGTTGACATTTTGAGGCTGTCGAGGACACGTCCGCTGCGGAGTTCCGTCTTGCGTAGTACCTAGCACCTCCACCAAAATGTTACGAATATATTTAACTTATTTACAGTATGGAATAGTCCAGCAGTCAAGATGGCGGTTGTGTATGTTCAGAACACCGACACCTCGTCTGCCTCTTCTTCGCACACCTCACCACAGTCATAGCTGCAACCCCGCTACATTATTACGCTCCGAGCAAGAAGCCCAATCTGAGAGCTTTATTGTATGCTAATCGTAACGACGAACAAGCTACATACCAGTTGCGAACTTTCTATTGCTGTTTTTGTAATGAACATTACAGACACTGGACTTACTGCTATACATTTGTGGCGAGGCGGATATGGCGCGTTTCTTGTACGGTGGTACTTTATTCGAGAAAATGTAAAGTTAATATAACTTTCACAGTCACACCGCGATTACATAGGTTTAATACGTGCATTTTTTTGCTCTTTTTATACCTTCTCTTTCCTTATCGCCTTTTATTCTCTTTTTAGCCTACTCCACATTTCATGATAGCAAGGAGGCCTATACACCATGTAAGCTTTCTGCCGTTCCTTTTGCTTTTCCCTCTTCCCAATACCACGTTTTAAGACTGCGGATATCGTCAACGAGTGCCTGGAGGAGTATTTCCCTGAAAATTACGGCGTTACCGTAATCAGCGAACCTGGTGGCTTTGTCGTTTCATCAGCCTTCTTCCTCTGCACAAAGATCATCGGCAAGCGGATGTGCGAGAGCAGTGACGGTGAGCACATGCGCACCTTTGAAAACACAGCTTATCACATTAGCTTACTCTCTCACAAGCCGCTGTGCACTTCTACGACGTTAAACCCCAAAATACGTTTTAGATTTCCTAAACTTAGCGAAACGGATTTTATTGCGCTCTAAACGCAATTTCAATTCACCTGTCCTGAAGTGCACGTACACTGGAGATGATAGCATAAATATACATCATGTGCATCTTAAGGACATAACGTTCAAGCTGGCTCATGACTCTACTTTACAATATCTAAATAACGAACACACATCTACTTTCATGTGCACTTTGTTGCACCTCCTGCAAGCATTTAAGGCATGATGGAAACACTACAAACGCCATTAATAATTTACACTGTCATATGATCACATATTGACCTCTGTTTTGAAGTGCCAGCCTATCGTCTTCCAAGCTGAAACAAGAAAAAAGCTGAATGACTGCACAGAAATCACCAATTATACTTGATCGGAAGAGCGAACCTAAACGATAATGGTATCTTCATTACCTTGTCCAAACTGAAGGAATGACTGTGATCTGTCTGGCAGTAGCAACGCTATCACTATGAAATGAACACACATCACAATCCTTCTTGTAAAAGAAGTGTGCGGTTTTCTTTGTTCCACAGAGATTAAACAAGCTGTGTGCATGTACTACATCAACGAATCTACGTACAAGTCTTTCATGATGGTCATCTACAACGAAGAAATTGCTCGTCCGGAGCCCTTAGAGGTAAGGAATAAATGTTTTATTTTCTTTTACACGTCTTACATTAGGCTGATGTGCTTGGACTCTCTCGGGAATATTGCACCCACCACATGCATGAGCGAATTCACCGCAATTTGCTCCCTGTTTCTTTTTCATCTTTCTATTCCACTTTCTTATTCTCCCACTGTAGGGTACGAACCAGAACCAGACGCTTTTCTGGTTAATCTTCCTGTCTTCTGCCACCCTGTTTTCATCCATCCTACCCGTTTCATATAATGGATCTCTAGAACATGGTCAACCTGCTTCATTACATCTTTCAGCCTGAGTAACACCCACCCAGACAATTTCTCGAGAAATGAGCTGAAGGTAAATTTTAGATACTTTGAGCATCTGAGAAGTGAAAAACCTCTATGCTCGAATTTTTCTGCTGTTCATCGTTTTCTTCAGCGCATGCTGCGACAGCACTTATCGCTAATGTTACGAACAACCTCCATGACTGCGATCATGTTTTCAATCCTGCAGGAGGTCGTTCGTCCCACGCAGCCAAGCATGGTGTGGGGCATCACGTGTGACAGCTCTGATAAAATAAAGGCTGCGTGTAGCCTTCCGGACATGGATGTAGGGGAATGGATGGCCTTTCCGAACATGGGCGCATACTCCACGACTGTTACTTCGCCCTTCAACGGGTTTCCAGACGCAGAAATCCATTACCGAGCAAGCAAGTGCATCCAGTGAGTGAGAATGTCAATCTATATTCTTTAAAATACGCGGTTGCGAACGTGGGGTATTTCGTGCGAGCAAGAGCAACTCAGTAAATGTTTAGGTGCTGTTGGTTTCACCCACACAGCTCGTGGTGGTAGATTTTGTTCTCGTCTGACCTGAACAGCCGCACAACTCAACATCTCCAATGTGTACAGTATACTTAGCTTGCACTTTAGAGCGCCACAGATTTTCAGAAATTAACCTGGAAGATCACTCGACAAGGGCTTCGGGCGTAGTCACATGTATTACTGGAAAGACGTTCAGCTGATGCAAGTAGTATTTCAGTCAGCCTATGTAGGATGAACCGAAACTCCAGATTCGAGTCTGCTGAGCACCGCATAGAAGAACGTGTGTAATTAAAGTCCGTGCCAGTTTGCTTCTGAACAGGCTTTGCAAGAAAATAACGCCGGTAGGATTCTAACTCTGATACTGATTTCGCCGTAAATGCACAGTGAATAGAACGCTAGCACACATGGGTACATATAGTTCTTAGGTATGCATGCCAAATACTAGCATGACGCAAGCCTTGACGTTCAACGTTAAGTGACCCAAGCCTTAACATTAACGCCCACTACTTTATGAACGACACTGTTCCTTCCATTTTTTGGAGGTGTAAGGCCGTGGCGAATCAGTGTTCAATATACATACACTGCGCCAGTTTCTCAAATAACTTAAACATTACTGAACCTTGTAGTGTGCAGGATAATACAATCTAATTTCATTCACTAGTGCCCGCAGCATCTGGTTGTCAAACGTTAACGTGAATCTATGTACAGACGGGCCCACTGTTAAAGGGAACACTTGCGTGCAGAGCGTATGCGGATGTCGTTCTCTCGCAAAAGCATAGTGGCTTCGATTTGCATAATACTACTGGTGGTTGACAGTTCTGACTTCTTTTGACAGACTAGTGTGATATGCGAATATTATTGCCACATCAACTTACCGCTAAGGGGCCAACAATATGAAAGGTGCTAATGCAAGTGTTCCCGTTAACAGTGGACCCGACTGTACATTTCTTAGAGCCTGTGTAAATGAATTATGCATGAAAACATTAAAAATGCAGATATTGGAAAGCCCACACCTCACACGTGATTACTAAGCGGCCTACAAATAAGAAAGCACACAATATATGGCAGATAAAATTAGCTACAAGTTACTTGCAATCACTCAGCTACATGAGCCCTTTTTAAGACTCCACATCAGATAGCGTTCTAGGTTTTCGCGATTAGTGATCTACAAAGCTTACCTTAAGTTTAGAGATTTTATGAACTCTAAATGAATATTAACGCAAACATTTCTATGTGTTTTTCTTTTCGTTTCAGGGAACGTATGCACCGAAAGCGGATAGTTTTGTTCCCTGATAGTGCTTGAACTGGTTCAATGCGCATTTAAGCAACTGTCATATTTCCGCTAAATTTCTCGTAAGGTCATGTGCCCGAAGCAACGAGATGACGACTTAACGTATATTCAGAAAGCGCTGGAGCTGAAATGGCTCACAGCTAGAACAGTCTGCGAGGCTTTGGTTCCACGCTTACCCGCTGGACGCCGGTGATCTGTAGCACGTGGAGCGCGCACCCTTGCAGTATCTAAAGAAACCTAACCTAAATTAATGACAATGTACGGAACTGTCAAGAAGCTCTTGCCTTCTCCGAGTGCATTAAATTTCTGAGATATGACAACCGCTTGTTTGTTTCATCAGTCATTTCTATTTTCAGCGTAATTTGCAGTCCCACTTAACTCTTTTGTTCACCAAATTTATTTGTTCCTCAAAACGCTGTGTAGTAAAATGACTTGTCATGTAAGCAGCTGCGCAGTGTTTCGGCGAAGAACAGAAATACTGGATTTCTTATTAAATGTTACCACACGCTCGATGTTGGTGTATTGCGTGTGGGAGCGCGGGGACACTGGCCGAGACTGTCGTCTGCACAGAAGGCTTGAAAAGTGTTGTTGCGCTTCTTGCGAAAAACAGGTCTTAAGGGCGAGACAGGCGGTCCGAGTTTTGATCCGATCCGACGTCCGACGAGGTGGTGCGGTAGCCGGAATGGTGATGTTTCGTTGTATCCGCAGCAAGATCAGATATGCGACGTGCATTAAACAGGGCAGATATTTTCATCTCCGCATCGAACCGTCGGACGGCGGCAGACAATGACAGTGCGGGAGACGAGTGACGACAAGCCGCTGGTGGCGCTCCTGTCACCGCTCCCATCACTGTGGCCAAGGCGAGTCGAGGCTCAAGGCTCTGCCGTCATCACCACTCGCGACGGCATGATAAACATTGAGTGCAATTTGCTTGTGACGCGAAATAATTCCCGATTGAATAAAGTGATGTTTTAAGTGTGCCATTCCTGCAAGACAGCGCTTGTTTCCAAACCACTAGTGAGATTGCGAGCAGCGATAAAAGGCCATGTGCAGGTAAACACAGCGACACCGGCCGTCTCGGCTCGCCGGCTCGCTTTGCTTCCACCTTTGCTCTTGCATCGAGGGCGTCGAGGAAATCAATTGCACAAAAAAACGCGTGACATAAGAGTAAAAAGCTTAACTGCGTTGGCAAAAAAAGAAAAAAAAATTGCAGATCCCATTCATAATGGGAGTCGATGTCATCCGAAGCAGTAAGCGAATAGTGGCTTATAACAAATTTCTTTTATTGCTGTGAGTCAAGCGTTGCGAGTTGGACCGACTTCTTTGTACATTTTGAGTAGTTATGGCTATATTGTGGGAAGGCCTGTGGCGACGAATTTTTTTTCGGAGCGAAGGGGGGGGGGGAGCTTTTGCTGAAGGCGTTGGCTATTTCAACAAAGCACGTAACAGAGATGTCAGTTTTATCGACATACACTGCACGAGTATACGGTGCGCTGATGTGCATATAATAAGAAGCGGTTATTGGCGTATTCCTCCGGGTTGAGCAATGGTTGAATGTAGCTTCGCAAGTCATAAAAGTTAATATGTTATGTTTAATACGTTGTTATAAACGGCGATAGAGAACACTGCAACCACAGTTGAGTTTGCCGCGATATGACGCCATCATCGGGTCTTTTTCTTAAGTAGTTTCAAGCATTGTCGTAGCTTTATAGACGAATACTTAAAACTGCCATGCAGAATGCCTGGGTTCGAATGCGGCTCTAACCGTGATTTGCAATCTTTCCGTCCCTGTGATTTTTCCCTCATCGACAACGCTGCCGACGACTGCCCCGTATTTTCTGCGTCACAAGCTACATAACACGATTGCATGAAGATTTTTGAAAGTCTGTTATCGCCGTCCTGCGGTTAATACAAACTGTGAAATACATGGGGCTGATACCAGCATACCATGGGCCGTGGCATACGGGTATGTGCAACACGTTACTGGAGGAAAGCGTTTCATGACCTACGCAACAAGTATCTCACACTATTCGTGCAATGACATGTTCATCGTGTTTGTCATACACTAATGCCCTTCCATGCAAATTTTGGTATATGCAAGTTAAGGAGATGACCACGAGAGCACCCAGACTTAGGCGGCCAGATAGACAGATAGATTCGTAGATACGTAGATAGAAATGGTCAAAGTGTCTTTGGTTCGCTAAGGAATACTTCGTATTTAAAACAAGCGCTGTATGACTGGCTTAAGTTTGATCGCGAACGGCGCAGACGACGGCAAGCGTCCGCCTTATTAGGCCTACTTCTCCGAGTCATGACGGACGGCGCGCTGTCGCGGTGTGCTTGTCCCTCGAGACGGCGTAATTTTACTGATTATTTTCTTGTAGAGCAAATCGTGCCTGTGGAAAGTCGTTTGTTTTGCTCTTCATGACGAGGATACGAAGTCTTCGGAGTCTGCATGCCGAGACATCGTATGTGGGCGGACCCTGCGGCTGATTGCTCGTTCGCCCCATCTGTCTTGAGTTGTCGTACGCCGCATGCTGGATCATTCGATGACACACGTCGGATCGGATGCAATATCGGACCACCTGTTTTGTCATTTATGAGCAGTGTCGTCTTGTCGTTTCCTTGTTTATACTTTGCGCTTTTCTTTCTTTGTCTGTGACAACTCTTTTTATTATCTTTTATTCCCCTTACCCGCATTCCTCAGCACAGGGAAGCCAGCCGGTCTGAGAATCGGCTAGACCTTCCTTTTACTTCTTTCCATTACGTGAGGGAGTACAAGAAAAATATAGCGTGGCGAATTTGGGCAATCTTTGCGTATATTTCATTATGGAAAGTTTACAGCACGCACGCAACAAAGAGGTAGAAGAAGAAGACTTACAAGCCCTGACTCACATTTCAGTTGATTGGTGAAAAGAGAGTAGACACATACACCAGCTGTAATGAAAAAAGACTGATAGAATGCACGTACACAGGGCCCGCTGTTCTACTTCTCCCCTCTTCGTCCTTCTGGCCTTCTTCAACGACGTTAATTTGCCAATACTCCGCACGAATATAAAGTGATGAAAAGAATCTACAGTGCAGTACAGTGTCAATGGCGTTGTCGATGTGGGGAAGTGCATATGAATCGGGGATAGCGTGCTTGATTAACTCGCGATAATCGGCACAAGACCGCATGATCGCATTCTTCTTCCGGGCAAGGACGACGGGTACGACCCTGGGACTAGAAGATTGTCTAATTACGTTAGCGGCCAGCATTTCTTGCGCTTGTTCGGCAATGACAGCTTTCGTCGTAACGTCGCAGTGGCATAGAGATGGGCACAAGGCGATCTGTGTTGTGCGATGTTCAAGTAAGCTAGTACCTGGTAGCTGCGGTGTACTTTCCGCAAAAATCAGTTTGTGTCATTCTAGCACTGAGGAGAGTGTCGTACGTACGTCAGCCTCACCTCTAGGGACTGCAGTAGTCGTCGACAGGATTGCCAGGTCGAAAAAACAGGAAACGTAGCAAAAAATTGAAAAAAAAAAGCCAAAAAAATAGCAAACTTTAGCCACGGGCAGTAATTATAGCCAAAAGTAGCCAAGCGTGTGTGAAAACAATCGCGAGGTATTGATATAAGCGGCTAAATTTAAAAGCCTTTTGACAAAAATGCAATGTAGTGCGAACACTCCAAAAATCAGAATTGTTGGAATTTAAGCAAACATCGTTGACCTTAACAATAATTTCATTCGACATAATCGGAAATGTCTTCCGCTGTTGCAAAAGGGGCATGGCCTCACGTGTTTCACGTGTGTTTTCTGAAAAGCACTGGAAGTAACAGCCTTTTTGTGACAATAAAATTGACAAGGGCATGAGCGTGCTAAAAATTTCAGTGTGATTCAATGATGAATTCTAATGTTCATTTTGTGGAAACCACGGGCACCGACTATCTAGACGGACGCTGCTACTGCCTTTGACCGATAGCTTTTGCCACGGATGCTGAACTTCGCGGCCGGGCTTCACGTCCATCCTTCAAGGCTGCCACGGAAGCAGTCCGCGGGGCAGCGCACCGGCTACCTTATTAAACCGCACAAGCGGGTCACTCGCGCCGCCACTGCGCAGCACGCGGCGCTATCTCTAGTTTGCTGACGCGTGGTTCCCACAATTACCTTCATGCAAATTTCTTGCGTGATCACGAGACCCGAGCAGTTAGTATTCGTGAGTCGCAGTTCCTATCTAATTCCAAGAAACGACACAAGCAGTTCGCTGGACATTCGATGTCTAATGACGTTGTGTGGAGGTCGCCCTTGATGTGGAATACGGAACGCTTCCGATTGTCTTGTTCATTTCCAACTTTGGTTCAAAGTCATGTTAAAAAGTAACGCTGTGAAAATTCAGGCCCCATAGAACAGTTTTTTTTTCTGAATTCCAGCCATGCGTCCGGAAGCCTTTGCCTAACTATACAGGAAGCGTCAAATTCAATCTTGGGAGCAGGGAACACACCTTGGCCACCAAGTTTCGGCACCACGTACTCGAACAACAGCGGTTGAAGCGTCGCCAGATATTCATAATTTGGCTCCAATTGAAGGAACACAAAAGTAGCCAAGAAGAAGCCAAGTAGCCAAGACGTTTTCTTCTGCCGCCACCGGCCTAAATAGTAGCCAAATTGGCGTGAAGTAGCCAAACTCGGCAATCCTAGTTTTCGAACCGGAGATAAATGGACGACGAAAAACTACACAACCATCGATGAGCAGTTGTGCGTCACCAAGATAGAAGCTAGTCGGCTCCCAGGACCATATCGGCGGGCAAGTGCTCGAACACGAGAACAGCTGTAAGGTAGTTGCTCCCGGCTTTGGTTTGGAGCAGCATGTCCCGTGCATAGAGGGGCAATATGCTGCTACCGACGTCGCAAAGGGGTGGCTCGTTCCCAGGCTGAACGGTGACGGGGGCTTGACATCGAAGCAGTGTCGTGCGTTGTGCTCCAGTATCCACCAGAGCCGCAAGCTCCCCAATGCCGTCGAGGCGGGCGCGAACTGTTGGGAGCAACCACGTTTGGTATTGCCTGGCTTGACGTTGGGATTGTGGAATGCTGCCGTATCCCTAACTACAGCATCTGCAAGGACAGCAGTCATGTCGTATTTAGCGCGTTCCTGCGCAGAGACAGCAGGGACGCGCCGTCTAGCAGCTTGCTGCACATCTGCCGTCCGTCAGGTGAAAGTCTCGATGTCATCTTGTGCCTGTCTGCAAAGACAGTATGGCAGCGTGCGTCGAGTCATATATGCCGTGGACGATGTACTGTCTTAATGCCGGCGAGGGCCAGGCTATTTCACAAGCTTGCAGGACGCGTAATTTGCCGCAAATGTAGGCGACAGTGTTTTAAGTTGGGGCATGCCGACGCGACCACAACTCCATAAAGCGAGTTTCATAGGCGCCTGGGAGAGGTACAAACATGGACGTTAAGGCAGCACTCCAAGTAGACCATGAGGCATAATTGCTTCCCTGAAAGCGACGCCGGGCTTGGGCAACTCCTCGAAGCGATATTGCAGACTCGGGTCGTCTTAAAAATCATGAAACTCCGGAATTGCCCTCTAACAGAGTAACGTATGTGCAGTGCACCCAATGCCGAAAGTAGAGCAGCTTGTCATGCTGCCGTAGTTGGTAATGGGCCGACGTGATGAATCCCGATGGTGTTAATATATATATATATATATATATATATCCTATTGCAAAACCCAGCGCCACTGGGTACCAGCGTCCAGTGCCATGCCTGATTATGGGCCCAGCGTCGCGCTGGATACTGGGCCGCTGGAGCGGCGTTTTACTGGGAGGCGCTGGGTATTCAAGCGGAAAACGGCTCTACAGCGTTAAAACGGCGGTGCCTACCTGCCATACATAAATATACTAGTAAAGAAAGCGATATAGAAAGCATTAGTGCAATAAAAAAAAGAAAAGCCGTATGAAAAAAAAAGCACCACCAAGGGCATTCGAGCTCGCCACCTCTCGATCACCAACCGAGTACTCTACCACTGCGCCACGCTGAAACTTGTCGACCTCACTGTAAAAGGGCTAGTCAATAGAGTAACACAGCGTTTCGTTTCCTATTTTGCTGTCGCATACTCAAGGACGACGCGGTCTTCCTTTCCAAATCAAGCCTGCTTCTCTATTAGACACAAAGAAAGGGTTGCCGGTAACGAATGAAATGCCCAAAATGGGAAGAGTGCTAAGTTTCTTTAAGAATTATCGTCTTAAATCCGAAAAATATCAAATGGCCCGAGTAGCAGGGTACAGTTTCACGGCTGTTACTGCCGATTTTTGATAGCCGTTTCTCGCCCTTGCTAATGATCAACGTGTACAAAAGCTTTATGATGACTCGTTCGATAAACACGCGCGCAGATGAATTCATATCGAGTAGTTCTCTCGCGCGAGCGACGATATTACCGCGGGGCGGGCGTGCGCAACTATAAAACCGCTCAGCAAAAACAAATACAATTCGCTGAAAAAATATGCCGGTGTGTTAGTTCACGAACGCGTACCAGTTGACAGGTATGTGTTCTGACGTATGAGTCAGAGAAGTACCGGCGAGTGCGGCCGGCTGCTTTCGGTGAGCCTGCGTCAGTTGCTGAAAGCGCGTCGCATCGATGGTCATCGCTCCTTGTGCAGACACCGTGCGCAAGAAAAAATGGTTAATTTAGGTTAACGGATGTCCATACTGTACTTTACAGTCATTCTTACACGTTGGAATTGCGTGTATTTAAACCAAGATGCGCCGGTGGCATGTAGACGGACTCGGCCGGTACGCTAGGCCTAACGCTCGCTGGGAGTCGCACTGGGTAGGACCGATCTCAGCGGAGATGAGTTGCGATGGTTGAAGCGTCCGCATTTCGGCCTCGGAATTTTTTTATCTGTTACCTAACGTATAGCTGAAGTAAATGGAAGTGCAAGAATTGCCCGAGACGGCTTTCCGGTTTGGCGATATCGAACGACGGCTGTTTTTCTGGCCTCCGTTGGGAGGGGTCGCGAAGCCAGAGCTGATTTGCCTCTTGCCAATTGCACGGCAATGTAACGATTTGCTCTGCATGTTGAGACCTATAAACATTACAATATATGGACTCATTACCGCAACACATCACGGATGCAAAACTGATATATATGCGGGGCATGGACAAAATGTTTATTCATTGCTGTACGTGCTTCGCAAGAATTAACGGCGTTATCGGCACTGCATGAATAAAAAAAAAAAGCGTGCTGGAAAGCAAAATGATCAGTGTTCGCTGCTTTGGGTTATTAACGTATTTGTCTTCACATTCAACCGGGAAACTTTAAAAGTGACCGTGATTTCGCATATAACGTACGTATACATCGTGAAAATAGTGCGCATCTCATCGTCTTTCTCTGCCAAGCTAGAATTTGTGACACATACTTGGGACCTGTTAGGATGGCATCTATCGGTACCATCGAATCAAACATTCGATATTAAACGATACCGAAGCATTTCGCCGCGCACAATACTCAAGGCAGCGCGCGGCACTGGCAGAAACAGTACAGGCTCCAGTATGTGCCAGCGCACGCCAGTGAAAATTCCAGCGTGTCCAGCGCTTCCCAGTGAGCGCCAGCGTCACAGCGTCAAAGCCAGTGCCCCTACCAGTACGACCCAGCTCTTTCGCAGTGAGTTCACCGGAGTCCCAGTGAATCCAAGCGTGTACCAGTGTTCCCAGTGCGATCCAGTGCCAAAAAAACGTACTGGTATGACGCTGGGAGTGCTGGTTTTTGCAATAGGGTGTATATATATATATATATATATATATATACACACCCAGGGAACCTCAAGATGCGAGATAATACAGAAAATTCACGAACAATTTGACCTAAAAATTTTACACGAAAGAAATGATATTTACAACCTCCAGCAACAGGTACGAAATGATCAAGAAGCACTCCAAATTGTGAATTCTTTGTCAGTCAGCAGTACTAACGATGGCTTGCTTACTCAGTTATCTGCATATCTCTTGATGCGAAAAGCTTCGGTTATTTAGTGTGCTAGTTTGTTCCCGACTAAACAAACCCTCAGTGTGAGACTACACAGGATGACGTTGCCAGTTTTTGCATTGATCGGTTAAGAGTGAGAATTTACTGATATCCACTGACGCCTTATGTACTTTCAAACGAATGTTTATACAAGGGCCGGTCTCACCGATGTAAACGCGGCCGCAAGTTAAAGGTAACACATAAACCACGCCTATTCAGCACTTCACAAACTCAGTATTTTCTTTTAAAAAACAAGTACACTTTTTCTTATCCTGTCTAGCGATTTTTTGTCCATCGGATGCCAGATTCCCTGATGTTTGTCGGGAGCGCTGAAAATACCATCGACGCCAAACAGATTGGCAACGCTTCAGGTCTATGCGAAGAGCGATGGACATCAAACTGCAATGCGTTTGGGCTGTGTGTGGTCTTTGCTGTAGTGTTCCCTGCTTCAGGCCTTTTAATCATCCGTATTATTTTTATCACTCCACATACAATGTTCTCTGGGAATGTAGCCAACTTCACTCAGTTAATTTGACCTGTAAATCCTCAATGCATGATCTGGATGCACGATTTAAACAATAAGGCCGCCCTAAGGCAATACAGTGAAACTACATTCATAACCATTTTCATATGGAGTGAGGTGTAGCTGAAAATTTGTTTGACTCATATAGGATTATACATCCAGCAGATATTTTCTGATTTCGGGTACAATGTTAAGTCAAGGAAGTGGAATTGATCGTTTTTTGCAACCTCATGGGTATATTAAGTCACATTCCACACTATCTAAACACCTTCAAAATGTTACAACACGACGACCTTACTCTTCTTTGTTATAAATAATAAAATTACCATAAAAACGAGAAACCTTTGTAACTAAACCAAGCAATTTTCAGGATACTGCATAGACAGCTAAAAATTAGCTAAGATGAGTACTTGAAGCTGCCAGGGAAACGAAGCAGCCGTGTTAATGCCAATTATGTTTTACTACCATATTTCTCTCGCAGTGATGTGTTTCGTCATTCCTTTTTCCCAGCTGTGATTGAGCTTTGAAATGCGTTACCAAGCTTTGCGGTAAATGCAAGTGATGTCTGCTAGTTTGAAAAATTGTTAGGCATGCATTTAAATGATTACGCTGCCACTGGACATACCTGTTTGTTTGGTTTGTTTGCATTTGTTTCTGCCCTCTCTGTAAAAACCCCCAACAGAGGGTTGACAGTATAAATAAATAAATAAATAAATAAATAAATAAATAAATAAATAAATAAATAAATAAATAAATAAATAAATAAATAAATAAATAAATAAATGAATAAATAAATAAATAAATAAATTCATTTTCAATCTTTCTCCTAAATGGACCGACAACTGCCCAGAGCGTGAAATGAGATGACTCCACTGATGGAAAGATTGTTCGTCGAATTGACTCAAACCAACCCTGTTTTTTTTCGTGAGAGGTGGATTTATATTTTTATTTCCTAATGAAAGTCGCGAAATATGACCTGTGGCGCCTCTCGCGGAAAAACGTGAACGATCTGATGAACCTGGCCACGTGACCGTTGATTGCTGCACGCGTTGGACGATTTTTTTGTTAGTATTGAAATATCGTTGGTTTCTTTAAATTAAAAGGTTTTGCTTCAATAAAATGTACATATAGGCCTACATTAGTAGTATGCATTAAAGTGGCGCTGCCTTCGCGTGACGTAATGATCCCATACTCGTCAGCGCGTCTTGAGCAACATTTCAGCGTGCTTATGTAACCGTGCACGCAGTTTCCAGGCCGCTAAGATTTTGGAGCGACATAGTTTTGCAACCTACACTTTGTCTCAAAAATGACGTGTGCTGCTCGGCGCGGCCGCCCATATGCGTAGTGACGTTTTCGATGACTTGGCGTGGCTAGTGCAGCTAAAGAGTAGCGACGCCGGGACAAGCCACCCATGACACAGGCACAGGCAACCTTGGACGCATGCGCACACACCGCAGTACAAATACAGGGAAGGTGTATATTGCCCAATCACCTCATTGTAACAGCTTGTTATTTTCAAAAGTAGTTGAAAAGCTCTAATAAAGGTGGTTAAGCATAGTTACAGGAACTCCTGGCGAAAGCAGAACATCGAATAGCTTTCGCAAATCGCGAGAAGGGCTGGCGGCATCGCTCTCAATTCTCAGCGTTGCTGGAGGAAAGGTGCGTCCGTGTTTAGAGCCTTTCAGATAAAAAAATACTGCTTGTAAAATAACGACGTGCTTTTGGAATTAACTACTCCAGCTACAAACACTGCGAAGTGTGAGCTTTCTGTCGCGCCGTAAAGAAATGGGTCGAGAAAAATCAGTTGTAGGTCCCTTTAACTCAAGCCACGAAAATATCACTAGAACTAGGGCTGCGTCTGCGTCGATACAAACTCCAGAATTCTGCACTTATATTTCACTTTGTCATCCAATAAATGTGGATTTAGGAAGAGAAGGACTAAATTCCGGAAAATTCAGACAAAATATTCAGCTTCCAGTTATAAAGTTGACCTCATCTCTTTCACCGATGCACAACTTGAAACTTTTCATTAATTCTGCGAGAGGAATGGAGTAGTATACAAGTCATTGAAAGAAAAAAATTCGGCAGATCCCACGTACAATGGGAGTCGATGTTATGCGAAGCATGCGGCGGGTAGGGGACGGTGGCGTAACTTTTTTTTACTGAGCGACACGTTACAAAATGACGCTAAAGATTTGTATAAATTTTATACGCACACATATATATATATGTTGCAGAGCCGCATATGCGTTATATAACCAGTTGTTTACGGTTACGTATGCAATGTGGGTATTACCAACAGCAGTAGCGGTAAGCTGATACGTAGTGCTTGTACCTGTCTCAAGAACGCACGCACGTTTCAGGAACCCGTGTGCATGTGTGCAAGAAGTTCTTGACAGTTCTTGAACAAGGGCATCATCACCGTAATCAGTGAGCACCAGCAGCTGGTCATGACTTGTTATAGTATCCGGTCGTGATCGTGGTGACGAGGGGTCCATGTGTAGTGAAGTATGTGGTATAGTAGAGCTGTTGGAATTCGTGGATGCCTCGGTCATTTCGTCGACAAATTGTCTGTCGACAGAGCCGGCGACATGTCGGAACCTGAAGCCACCCATCGCATTGGTGAGGTTCAGGCCGTCGAGGCTGGTAGGCCTGGATAGTGCTACGTAGACCAACATCAGTAGATGGTGTTTGTCGTGTTCGTAGACTACCTGGGTGTGTGTGGCCTACGTAGCCTAATCTACAAAGCGGCTGTCAATCAATCTGGCATCATCCTCGGTCAGCATGAGGCCATCGCCCAGCCTCGTAAGAAATGAAGAGGACACTGCGCCGTTCTGGTGGACGAAGTGCACTTTACGGTGTGGTGATGAGGATATCATATGTAACTCTCGTTAATGTATTCCTCCGGGGTCGAGCAATGCTTCAATATAGCTTGCTGAATCGTAGGAATACAAACGTAATGTTTATTAGACTGCTATAAAAGCGGAGCCGACACTGGAATTACAGACGTTAATCTGATACAACGCCTGTATCGTAGGAGTACATATCGTAGGAGTATCATGTAGCGTTTATTGCTTTCTTGTAAAATTAGATAGCCAGCACCACAACCACAATTGACGTTGTACCGAATTACGCCTGCGTAGGCTGTTTTTTTCAAACCAGTTTATAGACCTGGCGTGGCTCATTGGTAGAATACCTGATAGCCACGCAGAATTCTTGGGTTCGATTCCTGCTGGGATCCTAATTTTCATTCTTTCTATTCCTTGAGTCGATGCTGCCGACGTTGGTTTTCCTTAACGCTTTAGCATTTAAGTAACCAATGTCTGTTCTCGCCGTTCCTGGGTAGATATAAACTGTCAATCACCTGTGGCGCATACCCGTACACCGCGGTCCATGGTAAACGGGTATGTGCCACACGTGTCTAGTGGAAAGGGTTTGACGACGTACGCGACAGGATTTTAACGTTAGTCATGTCATGACCCGGCAATCATATTCGTCAAATCCTCTTACCCTCCCATGCAAATTTTGGTCTACACCAAGTTAAGGAGGCGATCATGAGAGCACCCAGACGTAGGCGGCTAGATAGATAGATAGATAGATAGATAGATAGATAGATACGTAGATAGAAACGCTCAAAGTGCCAGAGGTTCGCTAAGAAATGCTTCGCATTTAAAAGAAACATGTGGCAACAGCAGATAGCATGCTTTATTCACGAAAAGCTTTCGACGCAAGCATTTGTACCCAGTTAGTTACCCCTCATTCGGAAGTGACCTTTAGGTATTCGACAGAGGAAACCCAAGCAGCTGTACTGCTTTCAGCACTGTTGCACAATACTTTTATTAATCTATTCTCTACGAACAAATCGCATTAACGATATAACAGTTTCGTTGCAGAAAGCCTCCTTCTTGAAGCTACATTCACAGAAACAGACGTCAAAATAGTTATGGCATTTGCTCCGCGAGCCATGTACTGTGGGCATCAACAGAGCGTCAAGATTTGCATGCCCATTATTGAAGCTGAAAGGAGTATAGCCGTGGCACCACCATTAGACACTTTACGTAAGAATAGCGCAGGTTGAGCGCTGGTAAAGACCAGCATAAAAGCAGGAACCCCGTCCTTCAAGGAGGCACCGATGCGAGATGCACATTGAACAAGGTGCACCTCATGAACAAGGTGCACCCACATGAGGTGCACGTTGTTAGTGTACCTTGTTGGTGTTGATGCACAAACATAGTGCACCAACACATACAATAGCACGACGTGTATTGGGAAATTTGCGCGATAACACGTCCCTTTGAGGGACAGACAGACAACGAACTTTATTGGATCCTGAGGAGTTACTGACTCCCTAATGGGAAGTCGTTGTAACCGCTGGCCGCGCCCACGTGGACAGAACGCCGTGACGCTCCGCCCTTTCCTGGGCCCTCTGGATAGCCTGGGATTGTTTTCGGAGTGCCGTGCTTGTGATGACCTCCTTCCATTCGGCTTCGCTGGAGACATGAGGCAACATGAGGGAAGTTTTTTTTCTGTCCACCACGTCAAAGCTCACCTGAGCAAGTGGCCATTGCAACTTTAGAGACGCACTCTTCTAAGGTTGGTTCACCTGTCAGTGGTTCGCGGTAACGACAGGAAGTTTAGCTAGTTAGCATGGATTCCCGATAAACGAAGGTAGCCGTGTAGATACCAACAGAAGAGAAAAGATCAGAACAACACAAGCGCAGGCGTTAGTGTTGTTCTTAGCTTGCATGTTCATCAGCACAGCGCCACGAGAGTCGTGCTCAGTCAATGGGTCTGTACTAGAGCACTGCACGGGCCGTGAGTCTCGGCACGGGGCGGGCCCGGACACGGCACTCGTTCTAGTTCACACGCCCGAATCCGGCCCGGTGACTCAAAGCGAGACCTGGGCCCGGCTCTATAAATTCCTGAGCAAGGAATCGACAGCAACGCGTTTAAGTAGTAAATATCTTCTTTTTGTTGGCACATGCTTCGCTAACAAGTATAATTTAACCTACAGTAATTCCTTGTACAAAAGGGCCTCACGGCGGAAATAGATGAGCGGGCATACTGGGTGCGAATAACGCTTGCTCGGCAGCGGTCTATTGTACCTAATTTTCTGCCGCAAGTACAATGGGAATCTTCAAGAATGTTTCGTAGCATAAATTGTAGCCGGGAAGGTGATTTTCAGCGTGAGTTCAGTTTCGACTGTGAGCGCAATAAAAACAGAGGGGACAGAGAACAAAGCGCTCCCTTACCTTTCTCTTTTTATCGTCCCCCTCCACCGAAATTTAAAGCAAGCTCTGCCAACAAACTCTATCGTACACCCTTCTAGATCTGTAGCACCTGTCTCCAGCATAGTAGCACTTTGGTACATCAACAGAAGTAGAAGGGAAAAAGCCAAATTTATTACTTGTGTTGTAAGTACACTAAGCTAGATAAAAATTATAAAGAACCGCATGCACCACGTGTACTTCTTGAAAGACATGTGGACAGCCGCAAGGAAAAAAGGACAATTTGTGATACCATTTTAAATGCGAAGGCTTTCTTAGCGAACTTCTGCGACTTTCAGCGTATCTATCTATCTATCTATCTATCTATCTATCTATCTATCTATCTATCTATCTATCTATCTATCTATCTATCTATCTATCTATCTATCTATCTATCTATCTATCTATCTATCTATCTATCTATCTATCTATCTATCTATCTATCTATCTATCTATCTATCTATCTATCTATCCCTTCGTGCACTCCTGGCCGTTTAGTTATTGGGATGTATACCAAAACTGGTATGACACAACATGACTGCATGGCAAACATAAATGACGGGTCATAACATGAAAATCATGGCATCATTGTCATAAATGGCATGATTTACATGCCACGGTGTTGGTGCTCTTGCGGCCGCTTCGTCAAGCTTATATATACCAAAATTGGCATGGTGTGACAAGAGTGCATGACAAACATAAGCGACAGGTCCTATAGTGCAAATCATGACACGCTTGTCATGTACAGCACGATTTACATGACGTGGCCTCGGGGCGCTGGCGGCCGTTTAATTTGATGGATATAACCAAAATTGGTACGATGAACCATTTCTGTATGACGAACCAAAATGACAGTTCATAACATGAAAATCATGATATGCATGTCACGTACGCCATGACATGCATGCCCTGCTCATGGTGCGTTTGCGGCAGTTTCGCTATTTTGACATGTACTAAGTCTAGTATTGCATGATGTGACTGTATGAAGAACAGAAATGACAGGCGGAAAGAAGAAAATCATGACATGCATGTCATGTACAGCATGATTTACATTATAATTTCTTGGTGTGCTTCCGGCCGTTTTGTTAACTGGATATACAACAAAATTGGTATGGCATGACATGAGTGCGTGACGAACATAAATGACAGGTCATGCATTGCATATACCAGATTATACGCTTCATTATATAAAAATTCGGCAGATCCCACGCATTGTGGGAATCGGTTTCATGTGAAGCAATCAGCGAATACTTATATGCTCTATTTCATGGTTTTGAGCCAAGTGTTACGAGGTGGATCGACGTGTTTTTGTAAGTGTAGTAGCTGTGTGTACATCGCGGGCTTACCAGGCACGTCGTAGGGATGGTAAAATCGATGAACGATTAATCGATTAATCAATTAAAAGTCCACAATTAATCGATTAATCGTCATCGATATCCGCCGCTCGATTAATCGAATTAATCGATTAAAACTATTCGATTAATCGATTACGGTACCCCCCCCCCAATCCCGCCCCCCAACCTCGCGCCTTGGCCGGAGCGCATGACTGCGAGGCGCGCTATCCTGAGACGCAGATGCCGTGCACATCGTCTCTCTTTCACTGATTTCACTACAGCGCATATTCCTGCGCTAGCAGAACGAGCCCGGAGCTGGCGGCGGCCATACCCCATAGAGAAAGATATGATGTCGCCCTGATCTCCGTCGCGTACGGCGTCCCACTCGCCCTATGATGTCGCCCTGATCTCCGTCGCGTACGGCGTACGGCACTCCCCAATGCTTCAAGCCAGGGCAGGAGGCGGCTCCACCCCATCGAGACAGAAATTAACTTGCCCGCTTCTCTCCGGCTCACACACTATACTGCTGCTCGCACCACGCGCACTTCTACGCAACTGCGTTGCACCAGTTGCACTGCAGGACGATCCGATGAACCAAATGCCTTCTCAGTTCAAGACATACTATAGTAACCCTGTAGTCGATCGCTGCACCAATCCGAATTCACTTGAGACTTGGCACCGCATGCGAACTGGCCTAGATCATGTCTTTGACGTTGCAATGGAGTATTTGCCAATTCCTGCTACGTCAGTAGCATTCGAGCGCCTTTTTTCGTATGCTGGATGTGTGGCGACCCAAAGGATGTGTCGGTTGTCGCCCGAGCATCTCGGGCAACTGATATTTCTTCGCTAAGTAGAAAAATGCATGTGGTTCGGAGCAGCAACCCCATGAAACAAAACAAAAGGGGACTGTTGAGAAAGTTAGCAGCACGGCGATTCGCCAAGTTTCACCGCAGAAGTTTATTCTTTTCTGTAAATTTCACACGTGCCAGCGCATCGTCTTGTTTCTTATTTTGTTCGTCTTCGCTTTTCGCGGCGCTGTTTCATTGTGTTGCCACATAAACGCATCTCTCCTTGTATTTGATAAACGAGTAGTTTTCGTCACCTGTAGTGTCAATCGCAACTTTCTTTGTATTTTATTCAACCCTCAGATTTTACTCGTTTCTTGTGTAAGTGCGGCATTGTAATATGCGCTGCTCATTTCCTAACTGGTTCTTAATGCCGCTCTGTTTTACTCTTCAGCAAATAAAATATTGTTTATTAATGAAAGATAGAAAATATATTACAAGGCAGAGAGGGTGGCCTGAGCTAGGACGCCCCTGCCTGCTACTCTGCACCGGGGAAAACGCAACGGGGGAAAAAGAGTGATGAAGTACGATGATGGGGAGAGGATTAGGTAATCCGTATATACATGATAAGACACGTTTGCTAGCGTAAAGAAGACAAGGACGCTAGTAACCATCTTTTATTAAGCTGTATACCAACTAGCACAACTGTCCGTCTTATAGGGTTTATACCATTTTCATAATTGTTCAGCTAGCTTTCTTGCGATGCAGTTAGCCCAATAATAGCAGCTAGTGACTTTTTCAAACAGAGTGTTCAAGCACGGTTTGCTTGCGCTGGGACGCGGAAAATGTAGACTCGGCTCTCTTGACACGAACACGCATAATAGACAAACGCCAGCACGTGCAACTACGACCTCGTCTCCACTTGAAACACGAAAGTTGCTGCCATTAGTTGAGAGAAAATGTAGCGCAGGAATGCGCACTCGCGAATTGTGAAAAGGGTCTTATAGACCCTTTATGTAATTTATGTAACTTTACGCGTCGGTTTACCGAACGTCTAGCATCCAGTGCATTACTATTCAAGAAGTGACCTTGTAGCATTTAGTAATACTGTTTGGTCGCACATTTAGGGAGAAATACAGCTTTCAGCTAGAGGCCCCCGTCTTCTGCTGTGACAAGAAAGAAGGACAGTCGCGAAATTTATGTTGTAATGTCTGAAACATGAGATAGCGCTCACAGTTCAGGCTGTACCCACGATTGAAACGGTTCGAGTGGCGCCATGGTAAGGCAACGATCAGATGAAACCTGCGGAATATACTGGCGCAGCTGCTGTTTATTCTAGCCGGGAGGCAGAAACTCATGTCACTCACTCTATTTCCCGCAGTTGGCTGCACCGATGGTCTGTTTGAGGCCAGTATGGTTCTGTGTAATCTCTGCATGGGTAACCTCAAGGAAAAGATCGCGTCAGTCCGCAATTATAGTATTATGTAGGGCTTCCACAATATCTAACCGACAAACCGAGAAAATATACCGTGCTTACGAGAGCGAGCGTCTTATTTAATTCCTCTTCCTCCTTGTCTTTCTTTTACCTTTCTCGGGATTCCCTCACCCTCCGCCACACTGCATGTTTCAGCTGCGACTTTCCAACCAGTGTGGTCTCCGAACGCGTCTCCGGTTTCGATGAGCTCGAGTAGGCAGGCTTCGAGAAAATACGACCTGCTGCCGAATAGTCCAGCGATGACGGCCACAGATGCTTGAATCCACGACATCAACCAAAGACGACGGGCCCCTTGTGTCCAGTGTGAGAAAGTGGGAATTTTCGTGCACTGTACACCAGGGGCCCTTCGTCGACACTTTCGAAAGTGGGAATTTTCGATCGTCAGCGCGTCTGATAAAAAGATTTGGGTCCATATCGAACACGAACGATGCCTCTCAAACAAAGAGATATCGGTTTTAAAGCACCCATAAAAAATGTCGATTAATCGATTAAAACATTCCACAGAAAGCAATTAATCGATTAAAGGCTAAATCGATTAACGATTAACGATTAATCGATTAAAAATTTTAATCGACCATCCCTAGCACGTCGACAACACTGCCGTTTAAAGGGTAACTTATGGTGCAACGTAACGTCAGCGCTCACGTTAGAGTGCATACGTCGGTAGCATCGAAACTAAGTGCACTTTATGGTGCAATCACGTGAATATCATGCGTAACTTTCGTTAATGTATTCCCCAGGGGTCGAGCAATGCTTCAATATAGCTTGCTGAATCATAGGAATACAAATGTAATGTTTGTTAGAGTGCTATAAAAGCGGAGCCCACACTAACCACATAATGACGCCTGTATCGTAGGAGTATATATGTAGTGTTTATTGCTTTCTTGTAATTAGATAGCC